>NC_074672.1:8094812-8422312 GCF_029448725.1 Salvelinus fontinalis
TGATAGCTATAAACCTGGGACTGTTTGTTTCTCTTTAACGTCAACCAACCTCACAGGTTAAATTCCTCAAAAGCTTCTCGATGTGGTTTTTCGTTTAGCTACTTTTATTGCCGTTTGTCATTTTGAATACTTTACCTTAAAGCTTAGCTGCAGAAAATATTTGGCTTTTGCCTTTTTTAGAAATGTTTTTGAGAGTAACACACCTCTCTCTTTAATACCTCTGTTTTAATGTTACAGCCTGTACATTAACCTGGATTCCTCAGCTTTACCGATGGGACCAGTTTGTTACCTGGAAAACCTCTTGTAACCTCTGACTTCTTTCACAGTGTAATCAAGTAGGTGAGCGCTACATTAAACGTCATAGCGACGTCAACTGTCACATGACTACCCAACTTTAATGCCGAAGCACCGCCACAACGAAGCTCTTTCTGCCGCCTACTTGTTCATTCGTGACATCATATCTTGTTGGAGTAGTAAACATGTTAGCGTGTAGGTTAAATGACCGTCTTCACTCCACTTCAAATCCAACACTCCTCTATGCAACCTTCTCTCACTGTATACGTTGCGTAAGGAACCACAGCATTTCTGTTCTCCTGATCTACTACTTTCTTTCATCACATTGTAAAGACGCGTTACTGAATGAACACTGACAATGTCATGTAAAATATGAACTTTCTGTTCAGAAAGCTGACTGGAGCCATTATGTGTTTTAGCAAAGCATTGTGTTTTTTTTGCTGTAAATGTTTTGACAAACTTCTGTTTTTCTTGAAATAAATGATCCAAAATACAAGTCTTTGTTTGGTTTTAATATCATCAGCCCAGTTCATTCATTAGACATGATAAAAGTAGCGTTTTGTAATCTACTCCAACAAATACTTCTGTTCCTGTACAGTGGGCTCGAACCAACCTCTGCTAGCAGGCTTTAAATCAAATTGTATTTGTCACATGCGCTGAATACAACAGGTGTAGACCTTACAGTGAAATGCTTGCTTACAAGCGCTTAACCAACAATGCAGTTTTAAGATGTTTTTTTTATTTTTAAGTAAGAATAAACAATTTAGAGCAGCAGTAAATAACAATTGCGGGGCTAGATACAGGGGATACCGGTACATTGTCAATGTCCGGGGGCACTGGTATTGAGAATATGTAGGTAGAGTTATTAAATAGATAACAGAGTAGCAGCAGTGGGGGTGGGGGGGGGGGGGCAATGCAAATAGTCTGGGTAGCCATTTGATTAGCTATTCAGTAGTCTTATGGCTTGGGGGTAGAAGCTGTCTAGGAGCTTCTTGGATCTAGACTTGGCACTCCGGTACCTCCTGCTGTACGGTAGCAGAGAGAACAGTATGACTAGGGTGGCTAGAGACAATTTTTAGGGCCTTCCTCTGACACCGCCTTGTGTAGAGGTTCTGGATGGCTGGATGCTTGGCTCTGGTGATGTACTGGGCCGTATGCACTACCCTCTGTAGTGCCTTGCAGTCGGAGGCCGAGCAGTTGCCATACCAGGCAGTGATGATCCTTTATGAACTGGTTGAACCCCACTTATGTAACCAAGTTCATGGCACAACAGTAGAGTAGTGGTCCTCTGTAGCTCTATTGGTTGAAAATGGCGCTAGTAACTATACACTAGTGGGTTCAATTCCTGGGATCCAAAGTCAATTCCTGCACGCATGCCTAAGTCACTTTGGGTAAAAGCGTCTGCTAAATGGCATACATTATTATATATTAGATGGCGTGATAGTTATTTTTTGATACTCCCAATTTGAGAACTATTCTGACCAATTTGATCCTTGTCTTAAAAATGTAATAAATGATTGCAGTATCTCAGAGTGCCAGCTATTATGTCTGCTGTCTGTCAACCAGCTTAATCGAGCCCCCAACTGTCTCTGTTAGTCTGGTGCTCATCTGAGCACAACTGATCTGCATCAGACTGTGATGCCTACATATTGGTTTTACTGCTGCCATCCCCTGTCACTGTATATTTAGTAGAGGCCCAAATGGACAAACTTGTTTCCCACAGCTGTCAAAAATCCTTTCGATCAGAGCGGCTGTTTTCCTGCAAGGATTATCCCTCACTACCCTAACACCATTGTATTCCTCCAAAAGAACACTGTGTATTATATACTGTGTGTATTTAACTGATCCAATCATTACAAACTGTGCAGCGGCCATCTGATGAATGACAAGATACCTCTGTTACAAAACACCCAAAAAGTTGAATGACATTTGGAGATTGCCAAACCAAGCCTTTGATACTGGGTGAGCCTATAAGGTAGGGACTAGGGCTGTCCCTGTCTTGGTCGACCGAGAGTTGTCTTTTCTTTCGACTAATACATGTTTTAAATGTGTATTTCTCCATAGGCTTAAATACAGCGTATGTGTTTTAATAAAATCTACTACAGTATATGTACTGAGCTTGTCTGGTATTTTAAGCACAGTGTTGATTAAAAAAAAATAAGACACAAATGACTTGAGGGAGCCTGACTGCCACTGATTTGGGCCAGGCTCATACTTGACAGACTGTTAAAAAAAATGTGCTGAGTCCCTGTGTGACTGCCGCACGTTCTCTCCCTCTCCTCCCTGCTGCAGTGACCAGGGACAATAGTATAGCAACAGTGTTTTTGCGCTGTCCGTGGTGCTGAAGCTGCAACATAATTAGTCATTTCTAGTTTCTTGTTTTTTCTCTCACTGAAAAGTTAAGTTACCGAAATCACTCATTTGTTTAGGAAAAACATTGCCTAAACCCTTGCTCTTTTTACATGGCACATGTATCGCATGCATGTGACCAATAGGGCCTGACCTACTGTATAGCATATCATAATTACATCAATACATTTTTTATAACAAACTCCTACACCGTAGCACACGTGATTGCATAATGGATGCGGAGGACGTGAAAAATAAACGTAATGTTTAGTGGTTGCTCAGGAAGGAAAGGGGAAGCCCGATGTATGGAAGACATTTTAATTAGTTGTAGAAGCATACAATATTTAAAAAATCGGACCATTTGGAACAGTGTAAAGAATACTAAATACATTATAATTGTACCAAAGAGTCTTGTAACTACTTTTTTAAAAGCCTCTATTACTGCAAACACTAAAAACAGACGCATCAGCCCCAGCGCCAAAACAAATCAGTTGGAGCGGCATTCCATTTCCATGGACCGGACCATTTTTTTTTTTTTCATGGAGGTGCCAACAGTCTTTATTATTGAGATGTAAAAATGCAACTTATACAATGGGTGGGCTTAGAATTATAATTCCCATTGTTTAAAGAGCGTTTCAAACCTGTAATAAAATGCACAACATAGATCTGCATACCCATGGCCATGTTCCACACGTTGACATGGCCTGTTGGTGTTCATAGGCTTCCTCAGTAACGGTACATTGATCTCTTAACTTCAGCATCACGGACAGCTCTACATATTCGTATCGTGCATGGCCTACTACATGAAATAGCGAAATACAGTATGATTTCAATTCAAATGCTTTTACCAACAACTGTAGCTGTTCACATCAATATCACCTTTATATTAGGCTAATCTATGGCAAGACTTGAAAATGGCTGTCTGGCCATGACCAACAACCAACTTGTCAGCGCTTAAATAATTTTTAAAGAACAATGTGCAAATATTGTACAATCCAGATGTGAAAAGCTCTTATAAACTTATGCAGAAAGACTGTCAAAGGTGATTCTAACATATATTGACTCAGTAGTGTGAAATAGTTATGTAAATGAGATGTTCCTTTATTTAAATTTCAATCAACTAGCTAAAAAACATAAAAAATCTGAAAACATATTTTCACTTTGTCATCATGTGTGTGTGTACATGGGTGATCATTTAAATCCATTTTGAATTCAGGCTGTAACACAACAAAATGTGGAATAAATCAAGGGGTATGAATACTTTCTGAAGGCACTGTATATGTTTTACATTAATTTGTTGAAGTAATGTGTGAGTAATACCATTCATATGTTCACCAATAAGCCCATATCCTCCGTTCTGACCAGTCACTATTGGGCCAAGAGCTGATCCATGATGACTTTATAGAGATGGGAGTTTAGCATACCAGTAAAGGCTAAAGAGGGCGAATCCCAACTTTCACTTAAGTCAAATTTGTACTGCAAACTGCAGAACTGTTTGTGTAGTATTCCAATGTGGTCTCAGGGCAATTCGTATTATTCTGTGACATTCCATTTAGTATGATATATTACATTATGTTTGGTTACATTAGGAATAACAGTTTTACAATGTCATAAGAATTATATGACGTATAGTATCATACATCTTGGAGGACGAATACTATTACACGTCTTTCTCTAAGACCAGGTTGCTTGTTGCACAAAAAAAAAAAGATTTATGGAGAAAATGTACCTTGGTGGTTAGGGGAACTAACAACAAAGTTTAGGATAACTAAAACGACAAAGGTTAGGTGCATTTACGTAGCAGGTTAGGTGAATTGGGTTAAGTTTGGAATAAGGGTTAATAAGGGTTGGAATAAGGGGTAATAAGGGTTGGAATAAGGGGTAATAAGGGTTGGAATAAGGGGTAATAAGGGTTGGAATAAGGGTTAATAAGGGTTAATAAGGGTTGGAATAAGGGTTAATAAGGGTTAATAAGGGTTGGAATAAGGGTTAATAAGGGTTAATAAGGGTTGGAATAAGGGTTAATAAGGGTTGGAATAAGGGTTAATAAGGGTTAATAAGGGTTGGAATAAGGGTTAGCTGAAAATGCTACAGTTGTAGCATCCCCCGATGCGACTCGAAAACGCAACCTTTGGATTGCCAGACAGTCGCGGATTACGCCAACCCATCCTCCCCGACCAACCTCCCTACTTTTGTTTCTAAATGTGTAACTGCACCGTTAGAAAGAAATATGCTATCTAGAACCTAAAAGGGTTCTACATTTGTATAAAATACAATCATTTCTCATTTAGCAGACACTCTTATCCAGAGCGACTTACAGGAGCAATTAGAGTTAAATGCCTTGCTCAAGGGCACATCAACAGTTTATTCACCTAATCGGCTCAGGGATTCAAAGCAGCTAACTTTCGGTTACTGGTCCAATGCTCTTAACCGCTAGGCTACCAAGATAGAACCCAAACAGGTTCTCTTATGAGGACAACCGAATAACCCTTTTGTAGACCATTAGTACAGTAGGTAGTACCATACGTCTTGGAGGTGCATAGAAATACGTAAGTATGTTTCGTATGGCTCAGAGGCCAGGCTGAGTGTTCGAGTGGGAGGGGCTGTTGTGCGATAAGGCCTTGGCCCTTGTGCCAATAGAGGATCAGTAACATGTTGATACCATCAGCTTTGTTCTACAGCCTCCTGTGGCTCAGATGGGTGGAAATTGAAAAAAATAAACCGGTTTTGTAAGAGACAGACAGGGGAAGAGGGGACTTCTGTGGTCTGGACATGGCACGCGCCATGAAAGCCTTTGACAGGAAATCATGGTTAGGACAGAGAGTACTGTAGACTGGCACACACGCACATGTACACAATCATGTGTGCGTGTACGCGCACACAAACATGCAGACCCATAGTTAAATAAAGATGACATTTTAAAAAATGAGTCTGGAACTCTTCTATTACATCCTTGCAGTAACACACCGAATACACCCAAAACCCAGTCCAAACTGAAATCCCTGATAGGTTGATTATTTGAATCAGGTGTGTTAATGATGGACTGGAACAAAAAGCTCCAGTAGCCCCTCCAGGAGCAGAGTTGAAAACCCCGTCTGGACAAGAGCCTCACATAAACTTCATACCCCTGGCTAAATCTAAAGCAAGGATTTTTAAAGGGGTGAGAGAGAGATTTAGAAAGTGCCTTTAGGGCCCAGACAACACAGAACAGAACAGGACAGGATGTCCAGAATAAAGAGCTCTGCACAGCTGTGTTGAGCCGCCTACAGCAGAATCTCTCCATCTGTCCACTGGACTAAGCTGACCCACTTGTTAAATTTAGTTGCTGCGTTTCGTCCCAGCACGTGTCCCAGACGGACAGACTGGGTGACAGCCTCTCCAGGGCCGTGGGCAGACAGAACTGTTTACGTTCAACTACAGGCCCTGTTGGAATAGTCTTGAAGAGTATCCTTCTTTCTTCCCTTCCTTGATGGAATCACTGATCTGATATATGATTGGTGACATAAGGTGGAAGCTTTGCTCACACCTATCAAAGTAGTCAAGCCCCAACAAGGACACACACCCAGGTTATTGCGATGGTCAGTCCAACACCTTAGCCATTACACAAATAGATCAGAACCTCTTGATGAAGTTGTTAGGTGTTTACTTAAGTCACTACATTATAGATCAGTAATTACTACAAGGAAGATAGGAAAGAGGCATGCATTGTAAGAGTATTCAAACAGGGACAGTGTTCCTCTTTTGACTGTGTTCCTCTTTTGAATGTTAATTTGACAACAATTTTGATTGAGAATGCTGTTTATTTTGAGCAGGGAATTTCCCCACACATTCCCAGTGAGACTTCTTGAATAGCACTGTCTTTAGCTATTGACTGTGCATTATGTACAGTGCATTCAAAAGAATTCAGACCCATTGACTTTTTCCACATTTTATTACGTTACAGCCTTATTCTAAAATTGATTACATTATTTGTTTGCCTCATCAATCTACACACAATACCCCATAATGACAAAGCAAAAACAGGTTTTTAGACATGTTTGCAAATAAAAAATAAAAAAACAGAAATACCTTATTACGTAAGTATTCTGACCCTTTGCTATGAGCATCAAAATTGAGCTTTGCTGGTGACACTGTCAGGCACACTTAACCAGCATAGCTACCATATAATTCTGCAGCGATAAGCCATCCCATCTGGTTTGCCCTTAGTTAGGACTATCATTTATTTTTCAACAGGACAATGACCAAACTCTAGGCGGTGTAAGGGCTGTTTGACCAAGAAGGAGCGTGATGGAGTGCTGAATCAGATGATCTGGCCTCCACAATCACCCAACCTCAACCCAATTGAGATGGTTTGGGATGAGTTGGACAGCAGAGTAGGGAAAGGCAGACAACAAGTGCTCAGAATTCCAGAACATGATGTCATGGCTTTAGAAGCTTCTGATAGGCTAATTGACATCATTTGAGTCAATTGGAGGTGTACCTATGGATGTATTTCAAGGCCTACCTTCAAACTCAATGCCTCTTTGCTTGACATCATGGGAAAATCAAAAGAAATCAACCAAGACCTCAGAAAAAAAACTGTAGACCTCCACAAGTCTGGTTCATCCTTGGGAGCAATTTCCAAACGCCTGAAGGTACCACGTTCATCTGTACAAACAATAGTACGCAAGTATAAACACCATGGGACCACGCAGCCGTCATACCGCTCAGGAAGGAGGCGCGTTCTGTCTCCTAGAGATGAACGTACTTTGGTGCGAAAAGTGCAACTCAATCCCAGAACAACAGCAAAGGACCTTGTGAAGATGCTAGAGGAAACAGGTACAAAAGTATCTATATCCACAGTAAAACGAGTCCTATATCGACATAACCTGAAAGGCCGCTCACCAAGGAAGAAGCCACTGCTCCAAAACCGCCATAAAAAGGCCAGACTACGGTTTGCAACTGCACATGGGGACAAAGATCGTACTTTTTGGAGAAATGTCCTCTGGTCTGATGAAACAAAAATAGAACTGTTTGGCAATAATGGCAATTATGTTTGGAGGAAAAAGGGTGAGTCTTGCAAGCCAAAGAACAGCATCCCAACCATGAAGCACGGGGGTGGCAGCATCATGTTGTGGGGTTGCTTTGCTGCAGGAGGGACTGGTGCACTTCATAAAAGAGACGGCATCATGGAGGAAAAGTATGTGGATATATTGAAGCAACATCTCAAGACATCCATCAGGAAGTTAAAGCTTGGTCGCAAATGGGTCTTCCAAGTGGACAATGACCCCAAACATACTTCCAAAGTTGTGGCAAAATGGCTTAAGGACAACAAAGTCAATGTATTGGAGTGGCCATCACAAAGCCCTGACCTCAATCCTATAGAACAGAACTGAAAAAGTGTGTGCGAGCAAGTAGGCCTACAAACCTGACTCAGTTACACCAGTTCTGTCAGGAGGAATGGGCCAAAATTCACCCAACTTATTGTGGGAAGCTTGTGGAAGGTTACCCAAAACGTTTGATCCAAGTTAAACAATTTAAAGGCAATGCTACCAAATACTAATTGAGTGTAATAAGAAATAAAAGCTGAAATAAATTGTTCTTCCTACTATTATTCTGACATTTCACATTCTTAAAATAAAGTGGTGATCCTAACTGACCTAAGACAGGGAATTTTACTAGGATTAAATGTCAGGAATTGTGAAAAACGGAGTTTAAATGTATTTGGCTAAGGTGTATGCAAACTTCCAACTTCAACTGTATCTATTCACCCCCTTTGCTATGAAGCCTCTAAATAAGATCTGGTGCATCCAATTAGCTTCAGAATCCACATAATGTGTTAAATAAAGTCCACCTGTGTGCAATCTAAGTGTCACATGCACTTATGTGTCACATGATCTCAGTATATACACTGCTCAAAAAAATAAAGGGAACACTTAAACAACACAATGTAACTCCAAGTCAATCACACTTCTGTGAAATCAAACTGTCCACTTAGGAAGCAACACTGATTGACAATAAATTTCACATGCTGTTGTGCAAATCGAATAGACAAAAGGTGGAAATTATAGGCAATTAGCAAGACACCCCCAATAAAGGAGTGATTCTGCAGGTGGTGACCACAGACCACTTCTCAGTTCCTATGCTTCCTGGCTGATGTTTTGGTCACTTTCACGCTAGTGGTAGCATGAGACGGAGTCTACAACCCACACAAGTGGCTCAGGTAGTGCAGCTCATCCAGGATGGCACATCAATGCGAGCTGTGGCAAGAAGGTTTGCTGTGTCTGTCAGCGTAGTGTCCAGAGCATGGAGGCGCTACCAGGAGACAGGCCAGTACATCAGGAGACGTGGAGGAGGCCGTAGGAGGCCAACAACCCAGCAGCAGGACTGCTACCTCCGCCTTGCTGTACACCAGCAGAACCCATCCAACTTGAAGGACCTGGAGCAGTTTTGCCTTGAAGAATGGGCAAAAATCCCAGTGGCTAGATGTGCCAAGCTTATAGAGACATACCCCAAGAGACTTGCAGCTGTAATTGCTGCAAAAGGTGGCTCTACAAAGTATTGACTTTGTATGCACGCTCAAATGTTCTGTTTTTTTGTCTTATTTCTTGTTTGTCACACAATAAAAAATATTTTGCATCTTTAAAGTGGTAGGCATGTTGTGTAAATCAAATGATACAAACCCCCGAAAAATCTATTTTAATTCCAGGTTGTAAGGCAACAAAATAGGAAATATGCCAAGGGGGGTGAATACTTTCACAAGCCACTGTATGAGTCTGTATCTCAGGCCACTCTAGGCTGAAGCATAGCTCTGTCACATGTCATTGTGCAGCCACCTCACTGTACAAAGTTGGATCTGCCCCACTGTGAATGGACAGATAAACCGTTATCAGCCTCTAGCTCCTCTTGAAGTGTGATATACATACACTGGGTTGCCTGCTATGAGTACTGCCACCTGTAGGGCTTTGTTGATACATGAAAAACAAATGCTTGTTATTGCTTATGTGATAAATTGTGTTGTTTTCTTTTCCCAAATCTCAACTCCAAACAGAGGTACCTGGGTTGTGTTTTATAATGTTGTGCAACATTGTGCCCTAAAGAACACAACCCTCTTTTGGACTTTGGTGCTGTATTGTTGCTCTCTGGGTTTTGGGACAGGGCGCTGATTTATGTGTTAGCCTCCCCCACACACACACGTCACTTCCTGTCCTGGTTCTCATTAACACGAGGACTGGTTATGTCTGGACACAGGTAGATTACTAATCCTAATCCAATCTACGTACCTGGAATCTGAGGAGAGGACAGGTCTTGCTGAACACACTGTGCCCTGGGAGAGGTGACGCAGCAGTAGCAAACATGACAGTACATGTGTACTGTACACGTACGCGCACACACCCACATAGGAACAGCCGGTGACAGATTCCAATGAAGTGGCATCGTGGTTACTGACTCCCCCGTGTCTTAACTCAGTTCAGATTATCATGAGTGAGTATATTGTATCTCAAATACTTTTGCTGCATGGAATAGTCCCAGAAATGCAAACTCCAGTAAATAAATGTTTAATCTCATATTCATTATTTCCAGACCCATATTTAAGCAATTAGGTATGGGGGGGGTGTGGTATATGGCCAATATACCACGGCTGAGGGCTGTTCATATGCACAACGCAATGCGGAGTGCCTGGATACAGCCCTTAGCCGTGGTATATTGGCCATATACCACAAACCCCCAAGGTGCCTTATTGCTATTATACACTGGTCATCAACGTAATTAGAGCAGTAAAACTACATGTTTTGTCATACCTGTGGTATACGGTCTGATATACAGTACCACAGCTGTCAGCCAATCAGCATTCAGAGCTCGAATCAACCAGTTTATAATAGTATTTATATTATGTGGAAATTTGGATTTTCTGCATTCTGAAGAAAAGGTCTGAAGAAAATTATGATGGGCTGTCAGTGGCTAATAAGGGTATCCTCAGGCGGATTGTGAACCTGGGGACCAAGCTCTGCGGGCTGCAGTGCAGGAGGCTTCATTTCAGGGCCTCTATGATAAATGGGCAAGGAACAAGGCCAAGCGCATCATAGATGACCTTACACACAATCTTGCCCAATGATATGAGCTGCTGCCTTCCAGAAGGAGATTAATGGTCCCACTGTTCTGCAAGAATAGGAGCAAGGCAAGTGTAATTCCATCAGCCATCAGGCTACTGAATAGTGTGACGTACGGTAAGACAGATGCAGGCCCAATACACATCGGACAGTTGGCCGCAGACTTTGAATATGTGAAAATGTAAATGTCTGACTTGAGTACTAACTTTCCAGTTTTCCGTGCTGCATGTAGTATATTGTGTTGTGTATTTAAATGAATTTCCATATAAATGGACAATAAAGTATATCGTATTGTATGCCAATCAGTGATTTTTTTAACTACACACTACAATACACAGACAAAGAAACACGTGTTCACTAGTACAATATGTTCACTAGTAATTAGAAAACGATGTGCTGGAAGCTGGGCGCTGGAGCCAGTGGTCAGAGTGATGTCTATAAGCAGTACGCTACAGACCACTTAACCCACACACGATGCTGAACTGAGAGATGCATTACCGCCCTCTATGAGCCATCACAGGCATTGCATCTGTTCTCTGTTCTGTTATGAGCTGATGTTGATATGACATTTGAAGTTGTAAACACACACGTGTAACGGTATACTGTTACACACGCACCCACACAAATTGGAATAATTACCCAATCCTAACCCCAGACGCTATAAGCCTCTGGTCTAGATGGCCATTGGCTCATACAAGCAGGAGAGGAGACAACACTATGAATGGATAAGCCTTACAGACAGGACTGACGCAGTGAAAAGAGTCCATTGACTAAGCAGTGTTGGGATGAAATCAGCACTCTTTAATCTTAGATTAGGAATTGTTATGGTAATTTAATTGTTTTCCCCTGCGCAGCAAACTGACTGAAACGTAGCATGTAATTGCATTGTTGCGTAACCCCCCTGAAAAAGGGCAATGTGTAGTAATTTAGACTAAATATGGAACAGCCCATCTGGGCGGGCGGGCGGGCGGGCGGGCACGCACGCACGCACGCACGCACGCACGCACGCACACACACACACACAGGATTAAAATCTGAAAAAGATTGAGTGAAGAGGAATAGTGATTTTGCAATGAAATAGTAGACCGTGTGTCATTACACCACACAATAAGCCTCTTTGACCTCTGACCTTGTGTGAACAGGACCTATTAGATGTGCCATGGCACCTCTGCACCTCTGTTACTAAAAGATGACTGCTATGGTGTGTGGTCATCCACACACCCTCCCAAAATGGCTGCTGTGCCATTTTTTCCCCTTGCATTACTTGACATAGATCCAGAAAAACTAGATGTGTAAATCTAGTAAGTCCAGAACTGGCATAGTCCTTTAATGGGTCCTTTAAGACAACGGGGCAGATATTGTATGTTACGGACGTTGTGATATGGGCCTGTAGTTCTTGGCTGCATCATTTCCAACCCTAAATGATGATTGTGTTCGTTTATGCGCCAGATCACTTCCAATGGGAAGCCCAGGCAACAGCCAGTTGCATTAGAACAGACGGGAGATGACAAGTGCCTGGATTAGGATTTGTGCCACTTCTTGTGTGAGGTAGGGTAATACTCTAGGGATGTCGTAGAGCATGAACCTGCCGAAGCGAGTCACTGCTTTTATGTTTTTCAGAGAACGACATGGTGTTGTCCAGGATCACGCCAAGGTTCTTTGCACTTTGGGAGAAGGAAAGCGTCGATTTTTCAACCGTGATGGAGAGGTCTTTGAGGTTGCGGGCCTTCCCCGAGAGGAAGAGCAGCTCCGTCTTGTCAAGGATGAGCTTGAGGTGGTGGGCCGACAACCAAGCTGACGCAACAGGATAATGACCCAAAACACAGAAGTAAATCAACAACAGAATGGCTTCAACATAAGAAAATACGCCTTCTGGAGTGACCCAGTCAGAGTCCTGACCTCAATGCGATTGAGATGCAGTGACATTACCTCCAGAGAGAAGTTCACACCAGACATCCCAAGAATATTGCTGAACTGTTTTGTAAAGAGGAACAGTCCAAAGTTCCTCCTGACCGTTGTTCAGGTCTGATCTGCAACTACCTGGTTGAGGTTATTGCTGCCAAAGGAGGGTCAACCTGTTATTAAATCCAAGGGTTCACATACTTTTTCCACCCTGCCACACTGTGAATGTTTACACGGTGTGTTCAATAAAGACATGAAAACGTATAATTGTTTGTGTGTTATTAGTTTAAGCAGACTGTGTTTGTCTATTGTTGTGACTTAGATGAAGATCAGATCAAATTTTATGACCAATTTATGCAGAAATCCAGGTATTTCCAAAGGGTTCACATACTTTTTCTTGCCACTGTAAATCCTCTTGATTTAAATGTACTTTTTTACACATTTCTTCATATTTTATTAATGGTAGCTCCGAAGATCTAGTATTTAAGTTGAATGACAAATACTGTAGCATGACATACATAACTTCAAGTGCTTAGAGCGAGATCAACTCAGCTAGAACATAACGTTCTATAACGTTTTGAGAACCATCCCAGCTAGCACATGTTTTGTGAACCATGTGTTTCTTAGAGCTTGGTGAAAGCATAGTTGTCCTATAGTTATTTTGCATGCAACCTTCCCACAACTTTCTGGGAATGGTGCAGGATATTTGCTTGGCTTTGGAACATTCTCAGCACATTTAAGGAACTTTACAAAAAAAAGTTATTTTCTTGGTATTTCATTACTTTTACGGAACGTTTCCTAAAAGTTAAAATATGGTTACATTAAATGTTAATAATGTTCTAGGAACATTTTCTAACTGGTTTGACATTGCGAATGTTCTCAAATTGTTCAGAGAACGTTAAGAAACAACATTCTTCTGTGGGAATTTCAGTACTTCAGAATAAGGTTTCCTACAGGTTTCCTCAAATTGTTCCGAGAACGTCAAGAAAACCTTCCAGGGAAAAAAAAAAAAACTTTAACATTCAGAGAACATTACATTATACAATGCTCATCTTTTTCATTCGTTTTTGATGGAGGCTTAGCTGGATCTACACAACAGAGATGGCCTGGGATGCTGACATATCTCAGCAATCGTCTACTTCTGAGGTCTGAAAACATCTGACAACTTTCATTTTGTAGTGAAATGTCCCTTTAACTCTTAGGCTGGATATAACATGTTGATGTAGAACTGTAGTAGTAGTAGTGGTGGCTGCCTGGCTCCAACAGTTGTGCATCAAAAGACAACTGTATTATTAAATTATGGATGTGTCGATCAGGTAAGGCCATACATACTTAATTAACTATTCAACAGATTATTTTTTTGCAAAGTGAGGTGAAGGAGCAAGTAGAAGTATAAAATACTATAGTGACCTTAGTTCAACACCTAGCGATCTTGTCAACAGCTATTGGCTCTTCATGTAATGGCTAAGATTTTGGACTGACAGTCACAGGGACCTGGGTTTGAGTCCCAGGGTCTGAGGCACTGTTCATTTTTCATAATTTGAGAGGACATTCTGTATCTCTTTAGTGGAAGCTTCAGGACAATATTTGCTGTAATCTTGCAACTTTTCAGTTTTTATATTTGAGAAATGTGAGGGGCATCTGTTAAATAGTTAATTAAATTTGGCCTAAAGAGTGTCAGACTCAAAGAAACACTGGATTCACTGGACTTAATAACCAAGATAAAAGCCAGACACAAAATAATATCCTATTTAAATGACTATTTATAACCTTTACACCCTGTCATGTCTACTCCCGCTCATCCTCTCCGGTGCTAGATGTCGCCGGTTTACTAATCACTGGCTCTGACTACCATCATTACGCACACCTGGCACCTTTGTTACGTGCACCTGCGCCTCATCATGAGACACACCTGGACTCCATCACTTCACTGATTACCTCCCCTATATCTGTCACTCCCTTAGTTCCATTCCCCATGCAGTATTTACTATCTGTTTCATGTCTAGACACTACTCTTGTCTTCTATCATTCCATGTTCATTATATTATTAAACTCACCACCTGCTTTTCGACTCCCTCTACATTACAGAATACTGCCTCGACAAATGGAAGCAGCAGGAACACAGGATATCTCCCAGACGGTCGACGAACAGGGATACCTACTTCGTCAGCACCACGATCAACTGGCGCAGCTGGGGATATTTATGGAAGAGGTCCTTCGCAGTCTTCATTGTCTCGGACATAAGCGTTGCCTTCCACTAGCGGAGGATACTCTACCACCAGCGAGCGAGCACACCAGTCCATTCAGCAGTATGCCCAGGTCAGTAATGCCCGTTTGACCCTCCTGGATTAATATGACATAACCCTATCTAAATGCCCTGGCTTCCTACTC
Organism: Salvelinus fontinalis; assembly: GCF_029448725.1. Lineage (NCBI taxonomy): Eukaryota > Metazoa > Chordata > Actinopteri > Salmoniformes > Salmonidae > Salvelinus > Salvelinus fontinalis. The sequence continues at coordinate 8,109,839 of NC_074672.1, forward strand.
CAGTGCTCCCTCAATTTTGCACACCAAATGGGAGCCCCACCACCGAGAGGTCCAAGGTTGCCACGGTTATTTCTCTGACTGGGCGGGCAATAGATTGGGCTACTGCCATCTGGAAGAGAGGAGAGGAGGAGCTGGCTTCGTATAGGGGGGTTCATGGCTCTGTTCAGAGGTATCTTCAATCATCCACCGGAGGGCAGAGGGAGGGGTGAGCGCCTACTCCAACCACAGCAGGAACACCAGACCGCTGCAGAGTACAAGCTCACCTTCTGGACATTAGCAGCATCTAGCGGATGGAATGAGCCGGCACTCCGTTTGCTATTCAGAAGAGGACTGCCCGAGGAGGTCCAAACGGAACTGGCATGTTGTGACGACAACCTCTCCTTGGACAGACTCATGGCAATGGCCATCCATTTGGATAACCTACTTCTGGAGCTTTGGTTCCCACATCGCTTCTCTCCCTCCCTCAGTGAACACTCTGTATCAGAGCCTGACCCTATGGAGGTAGGGGTCACACGGCTCCCCGCGGTGGAACGAAGCAGACGAAGACTGCTGGAGCTCTGTCTTTATTGTGGTCAAGGGGGGCACCAGCTTCAGCAGTGTCCGGTACGTCCCAACTCGGGATCCACGAGAACAGAGGGATGGTCATGTGATCTTCCACCTCCTGGGGCAGGCGTGAATATCTCATCTTCATAATTTTCTGCCAAACCCTTTTTAGTGCCGATTATACTAGCTGTCTGTCCCTCGTGCTGTTTCTACAGCGCTGGTGGATTCCGATGCCACTGGGAACTTTATTGACCAGACCCTTGCCTCCTCTCTGAACATCCCCTCATAACCGCTCTCCTTTCCGTTTCCGGTTTCAAGCCCTTGATAATCGGCCACTAGGATCCGGAACCATCACACACATCACCACACCACTCACCCTCACATGGAGTCCATTCATCAGGAAACAATTCCCTTCTTCATCATTAGTGCACCAGCTCACAAGATCATCCTCTGCCTCCCATGGATCCAACGGCATAACCCCACCATCTCATGGTCAAGGATGAGAATCACGGACTGGTCAACCGAATGCCGGTGGACCTGTTTTCCTGTTACCTCTCGAACCGTAGCCCCTGTGGTCTGGGACGTAGATGCGGACATTCGCCAGGCTCTGGAGAGGGAACCCGCACCCACTACCTGTCCTCCTGAGCGCATCTACATTCCCACGGGGATAAGGGAGCGGCTGTTGACCTGGGCACACACAGCTGTCGTCACTGGACATCCTGGAATCACCCGTACTATACAATCATTCTCCTGGAGGTATTGATGGCCCACCTTGGCGCAGGATGTTATTCGCTATGTCAACTCCTGTTCGGTGTGCCCAAACTAAGCCTCCCCAGCATGCTCCAGCAGGGAAACTCCTTCCCGTGCTTCAGTGTCCCTGGTCTCATCTATCCATTGTCTTTGTCACTGATCTCCCCTCTGACAGCTTCACCACCATTTTGGTGGTTGTGGATAGATTTTCCAAATCATATAATTTCATCCCTCTCTGATCTCTCCGTACTGCTATACAGGTCGCTGAGGCCCTGTTCCAGCAGGTCTTCTGGCATTGTGGCCTTCCGGAGGACATCGTCTCTGACCGTGGCCCTCAATTTACATCAAGTATGGAGAGCCATTATGGAGAAGCTTGGTCACGGTCAGCCTCACTTCCAGGTATAGGCATCAGTCCCAACAGGCAGGGGGAGAGGATGAACCAGGAGCTGGGGGGGCTCCCGTGTTTCATCCTGGTGATTGCGTATGGCTCTACACCAGGAACCTCCCACTCAACCTGCCCTGTAAGAAGCTGAGCCCCCGGTTTGTGGAGCTGTTTAATGTTCTCCGGAGGGTCAACGAGGTGATGCATTGATTACAGCTCCCCAGTGACTGCCGTATCTCACCTTCCTTTCATGTCTCCCTTCTCAGGCCGGTGGTTCCTGGTCCCCCGGCTGAGGCTGTCCCCCACGACACCCCTCCACCTCCCCTGGATGTCCATGGTGGTCCCGACTAGGCTGTCAGATCCCTACTGGACTCCCAACATCATGCGGGTCAGCTCCAGTACCTGGTGGACTGGGAGGGGTACAGTCCAGAGGAGCTGTGTTGGGTGGAGGACATTCTGGATCCCAACATCATCTGGGATTTCCACCTTCGCCGTCCGGACCGGCCCGCTCCTCGCCCTCGAGGCCGTCCCCTTGGCCGGTGTCGTCCTGCGGCTAGAGCCGCTCGTCGGGGGTACTGTTACTTCTACTCCCCCTCCGGCACTCAACGTTTCCGGTTTACTAATCACTGGCTCTGACTACCATCATTACGCACACCTGGCACCTTCGTTACGCTCACCTGCGCCTCATGAGACACACCTGGACTCCATCACTTTACTGATTACCTCGCCTATATCTGTCACTCCCTTAGTTCCATTCCCCAGGCAGTATTTACTACGTGTTTAATTTCTAGACGCTACTCTTGTCTTGTATTGTTCCATGTTCATTATATTATTCAACTCACCAACTGCTTCTCGACTCCCAGCGTCTACGTTACACATCCCTCCTTCCACAAATGCATAATAAGCCTACAGTTTTTCCAGGTGCGGGACTTTCTTCAACGGTTTCAATCATGCTTCAAATATATATAGCGCTCTTTTTTTCAGAAATCAGATCACAGCAAATGGTAGACAACATTTGGAGGAAAAGAGGAGGGCTATTATATTACTTAGTGGCCAATCCTCAAAGGGCTTTAGTTTTTGAGACACCCCTACCCGAGGAATAACAAAGCACAACTTTGTTTTTCCGAATATCTACGGTCTCCCATATATTAAATGGATGGTTGTACAGAAATAACATTAGGATATCTTCATGCATCTTGGAAATATCAACTATGAATTTTTCTGATGAACACAAGTAGTCAGTTTCCACTTCACTTTTTAGTAGCTGTTCAATAGACAACTCTTCCAAGTCATTCAGTGCTGTATGGTCCTGCCTGACCAAAATACATACAGTTCCAAATGTTTTGATGTTGTGGCTATTGTCATCGGATCTAAAGCAAGTGGGCTCAGACACTGCCCACATAAAAAATACTACAATTTACTATAGAATTCTATAGTACTTACTATAGAATTCTGCAATAAACTTGAGTAAACTGTAGAATCCTATACTCCCAGTCAGTATTAAATAAAACGTTGTGGCCCCGCCCACCTGTGGGGAAAACAACCCATGGTTACCTTGGTTACATCATTGGCTCACATCAAACACAGTTTTCTTGTCTGCTTGTTTTAGTCAATTACAAAACTACATTTAGGAAAAGTACAACATCTCTAAAGATTAATTTTTTTTACTACTAAAACGTAATATTGTCCCTTTTCATGACGGCAAGTGAGTGGTATCTAGCTATCAACCAGAACATTAAGCTAGCCAAGACCAACAACACAAACAAATGGACTATACAGCTACAAGTAGTGAGTGGGGTTACACACAGACTAACATTATACTAAATAAGTTAAATGTCTTAACTGTGATTAAATGTTTTTCACACACATAGCTACGTGTAGCCTTCTTGGACACCGGGTCTCCAAAATGTCCTATTATTCCACACCAAATAGACTGAAGCCACAGCAAAGGGCTCTTCTTGCAGGCTCTATTTCCCTATGTGGAAGCATTGCGAACCATAGGTTAGGATTTTTTTACCTGGTCACATGGACATTCAACAACACAGCAGATTTTCAGCATGTTTTGTTATTTCTGTATAGCAAAATATTTACGACGAAGTTGGCTCCTTTACAATGGGGGTCAATGGGAAAGAGTGTTTGTTTTCCCTAATTTGTGGACGTGGTCGAGGGGAATTCCTTATGACATGAATATACTCCACACCGTAGTATCCCTTGATTGTGTAGTGCTTTATATAGACTTTTGTAGTATACTGTAGTATCCCTCGATCATGTAATCATAATAATATATTACATTTGTAAAGCACTTTTCATTATATAAGAATGAGCTCAAAGTGCATAAAATAGAGAAACAATAAAAAGGTTAGAGGGAATTAGGTAGGAGGATCTGATGGCATTTTGGGTTTTGTAGACAAGGAGGATCATTTTAAAGTCAATTATTTGAGGAACAGGTAGCCAATGGAGATTAGCAAGGATGGGGGTAATGTGGGCAGACTATGTTGTGTGTGTCAGAATCCTAGCTGCACTGTTTTGGATGAGCTGTAGTTGATTCATTGAATTTGCAAGCAGGCCCCAAAGTACTACGTTCCCATAATCAATTCTGGAGAAAAGGAATGCATGGATTAGCTCTTCTGCGTCAGATGTGGTGGGAGAGGGTCTTAGGCCTTAGACGTTCTTCAGGTGAAATATTTACTTTTTACAGACGTGACTAATGTGGGCATGGAAGGAGAGAGCAGGGTCGATTTTTCACACCCAAATTAGAGATGACTGAGGAGAAGGGGGGATGCTGCAGGAGTTGGTGATCTGCTGGGGGGTGTCCATCACCATTGCTTCTGTCTTGCTGATGTTGAGTCGGAGAAAGTTGTTCTGCATCCAAGATTTTACCTCTTCCAGACAGTTGGACAATGTTGACAGAGCAGATGTTGTGTCAGGCTTTGTTTTAATGGATACCTGTGTGTCATCTGCGTAGCAGTGGAATTGGACATTGTACTGTATGAAGATCTGGCCAAGTGGGAGCATGTAAAGCAGGAAGAGGATAGATCCTAACACCAGCCTTGTGGGACAATGCAGGTTATGGTGGAATCCTCTGATCTTGCCTCACCAAAGGTGATGTATGTACTGCTTAGGGTTACAAAGGTAGGACGTGAACCAGTTAAGGGCAGTCCCACAGATGGCAGTGTGCTCTCTGAGGCGCTGCAGTGGAATGGTGTGATCTACTGTGTCAAAATCAGCACTGAGGTCCAGAAGAATCAGGATGGTGTGGGATCCTGTATCTGCAGCCATGAGCATGTCATTTACAACCTTCACCAGGGCTGTTTCAGTACTGTGCATGGGCCATAAAGCTAGACGGGAGAGACTCATAAAGCTGGCTAGCGCTAAGGTGTGTGTGAAGCTAAGTTGCCACTACCTTCTCCAGGACTTAAGATAAAACTGGGAGATTGGTAATAGGCATATAGTTTGAGAGAAGGTCTTGTCAAGGGATAGTTTCTTGAGCAAGGGGGTGATGACATCGATTTTTAACACTGATGGCACCTGCCCAGTGTGGAGGGACTTGTTGAACATGTTGGTTACAAACTGGATGAGAGCAGATGAGCAAGTTTTGAACAGTGATGTTGGAATAGGGTCGAGTGGGCGACTGGTAGTTTTCATTTTTTAGATTTCTAATACGGCAGCAGGTGAGACTAGAGCAAAGTCACTTAGAGGGGGGCAGATATGGTTGGGGGAGTAGGAGCCGGGTTGGGGGATACAATCTTCTTTCGGATGGTGTTGATTTTAGCCTTGAAGAAGTAAAATTGGTCGCATTGTTCGGTAATTGCTGTTGGAAGGCCACTGATGGTGGAAACAAGGTCCTGGGATTTCCTCGGTCGTTGTCTATCATGGCAGAGTAGAAGGTGGAGCGGGCTGCTTTTAGTACCTTGAAATAGCAAGCATGGTGGTCTTTATACGCCAGTACATGAAGAGTTAGGCCAGTACTTCTCCACAGACGCTCTAGCACCTCTGTGAACCACGGGGAGGACCATTGGAAGGATACTTAACGTGTTTTTTTAGGGGCAAGGCTGTTTGTGTTGCCTAAAGTGCAGGTAAATACAGGTCGAACATCTCATCAGAATTGTAAGTCCAGGAGTACTCACAGACTTTGTCACAGACCTAAGGTCAGATACAGCTAGCTCATGTACATCCAGGTCTGAGGCAGGGACTTCTCCAGTGATGAGGTCTAGTGTATTCCCACGATTGTGTGGGGACGTTGACATGCTGTACCAGGTTGAGACAGTCAAGCATGTTCAGGAGGTCAGTAGCAGAGGAACATTTTCTTGAATCAATGTGAATGTCACCTAGGATAACAACATTGGAGACGGTAGGACACAAGGATGCGATCAACTCAGAAAACTCTGTATTACGTTAGTGCCTTGTTGCAAACAGGATGCATGTTTTTTAATATTTGTTATTCTGTACAGGCTTCCCTTTTTTCACTCTGTCAATTAGGTTAGTATTGTGGAGTAACTAAAAATGTTGTTGATCCATCAATGCCTTGGTAAGCAGCTCCAGTGTATATTTGGCCTTATACAACAGGTGGGTCTAATGCTGATTGGTAAATAGGCTTTTTAATAGATAGATTTACCCGGTGGTAACTTGTGGAATAGACACTAGCTAAATATGAAGTTAAAATGCCTATTTACTATTATCGGTCTGACTGTGCAATCCACTGTTATCAGACCAGCCAGGCAATTTATGAACTTCATCTCCACTACAAAAAAACATCTAGACATTATCTCACAGTTTTTTCCATTAAACTCTGTTTTAATCCCTGAGAGGTTTCCTTCCTCTCCGGCAACTGAGTAAGGAATGACGCCTCTATCTTTGTAGTGACTGGATGGTGTATCAATACACCCAAAGTGCAATTAGTAACGTCACCATGCTCAAAGGGATATTCAATGTCTACTTTTTTTTTTTACCCATCTAGCAATAGGTGCCCTTCTTTGCGAGGCATTGGAAAACCTCCCTGGTCTTTGTGGTTGAATCTGTGTTTGAAATTCAATGCTTGACTGAGGTATCTTACAATTATCTGTATGTGGGTCCATGGAACTTATGTCACTTGTTAAGCAAATGTTTTCTCCTGAACTTATTTAGGCTTGCCATAACAAAGGGGTTGAATACTTATTGACTCATGACATTTCAGTTTTTCAATTTTTATTAATGAGTAAACATTTCAAAACACATTACCCCACTTTGACTTTATGGGGTATTATATGTAGGTAGGTCAGTGACAGAATTATAAATTTTTAATTAAGGCTGTAACACAAAATGTGGAAAAAGTCAAAAGGGTGTGAATACTTTCTATTTTTAATTTTTTTTTTAAAAATTTTATCCCATTTTCTCCCCAATTTTCGTGGTATCCAATCGCTAGTAATTACTACCTTGTCTCATTGCTACAACTCCCGTACGGGCTCGGGAGAGACGAAGGTCGAAAGCCATGCGTCCTCCGAAGCACAACCCAACCAGCCGTACTGCTTCTTAACACAGCGCGCCTCCAACCCGGAAGCCAGCCGCACCAATGTGTCGGAGGAAACACCGTGTACCTGGCCCCCTTGGCTGGCGCGCACTGCGCCCGGCCCGCCACAGGAGTCGCTGGAGCGCGATGAGACAAGGATATCCCTACCGGCCAAACCCTCCCTACCCCGGACGACGCTATGCCAATTGTGCGTCGCCCCACGGACCTCCCGGTCGCGGCCGGCTGCGACAGAGCCTGGGCGCGAACGCAGAGACTCTGGTGGCGCAGTTAGCACTGCGATGCAGTGCCCTAGACCACTGCGCCACCCGGGAGGCCGTGTGAATACTTTCTGAAGGCACTGTAATTTAGCATTTCTTTGTCACTGGTAACACAAACATACCCATCACGTCACACAAATTAGAACACAAAATGTGTGATATTGACAAATGCAGTTGTATTCAGGTCCTGATTGGTAAAATAGTGTTATTTGACACGCAAAGACCCAAACTGCGTTCCATAGATATCCTGGCTGAGAATGAAATGACTGAACAACGAAACAGCACAGCAAGTACAGTTGAAGTCGGAAGTTTACATACACTTAGGTTGGAGTCATTAAAACTTGTTTTTCAACCACTCCACAAATTTCTTGTTAACAAACTATAGCTTTGGCAAGTCGGTTAGGACATCTACTTTGTGCATGACACACATGATTTTCCCAACAATTGTTTACAGACAGATTATTTCACTTATAATTCACTGTATCACAATTCCAGTGGGTCAGAAGTTTACATACACTAAGTTGACTGCCTTTAAACAGCTTGGAAAATTCCAGAAAATTATGTCATGGCTTTAGAAGTTTCTGATAGGCCAATTGACATAATTTGAGTCAATTGGAGGTGTACCTGTGGATGTATTTCAAGGCCCACCTTCAAACTCAGTGCCTTTTTGCTTGACATCATGGGAAAATCAAAAGAAATCAGCCAAGACCTCTGAAAATAAATTGTACACCTCCACAAGTCTGTTTCATCCTTGGGAACAATTTCCAAACGCATGAAGGTACCACATTCATCTGTACAAACAATTGTACGCAAGTATAAACACCATGGGACCACGCAGCCGTCATACCGCTCAGGAAGGAGATGCATTCTGTCTCCTAGAGATTAACGTATTTTGGTGCGAAAAGTGCAAATCAATCCCAGAACAACAGCAAAGGACCTTGTGAGGATGCTGGAGGAAACAGGTACAAAAGTATCTATATCCACAGTAAAAACGAGTCCTATATCGACATAACCTGAAAGGCCGCTCAGCAAGGAAGAAGCCACTGCTCCAAAACCGACATCAAAAAGCCAGACTACGGTTTGCAACTGCACATGGGGACAAAGATCGTACTTTTTGGAGAAATGTTCTCTGGTCTGATGAAACGAAAATAGAACTGTTTGATCATCGTTATGTTTGGAGGAAAAAGGGGGAGGATTGCAAGTCGAAGAACACCATCCCAACCGTGAAGCACGGGGGTGGCAGCATCATGTTGTCCTGTTTGCTAGAGGAAGGACGGGTGCACTTCACAAAATAGATGGCATCATGAGGACGGAAAATGATGTGGATATATTGAAGCAACATCTCAAGACATCAGTCAGGAAGTTAAAGCTTGGCTGCAAATGGGTCTTCCAAATGGACAATGACCCCAGGCATACTTCCAAAGTTGAGGCAAAATGGCAACAAAGTCAAGGTATTAGAGTGGCCATCACAAAGCACTGACCTCAATCCTATAGAAAATTTGTTGCAGAACTGAAAAAACATGTGCGAACAAGGAGGCCTAGAAAACAGACACCAGCTCTGTCAGGAGGAATGGGCCAAAATTCACCCAATTTATTGTGGGAAGCTTGTGGAAGGCTACCCGAAACGTTTGACTCAAGTTAAACAATTTAAAGGCAATGCTACCAAATACTAATTGAGTGTATGTAAACTTCTGACCCACTGGGAATGTGATGAAAGAAATAAAAGCTGAAAGAAATAATTCTCTATTATTCTGACATTTCACATTCTTAAAATAAAGTGGTGATCCTAACTGACCTAAGACAGGGAATTTTTACTAGGATTAAATGTCAGGAATTGTGAAAAATGTATTTGGCTAAGGTGTATGTAAACCTCCGACTTCAACTGTAAGTGAAATAAATAGGTTTTGATTATGTTTGACTGGTAATGGGGACATATGTAAATGCCAACAAAATAACTTTTTGGTCAGTGTGGTGTGTTTGTATGTCTAACCTTTATTTAAATAGGCAAGTCAATTAACAAATTCTTATTTACAATGATGGCCCGGGCGATGCTGGGCCAATTGTGCGCCGCTCTATGGGACTCCCAATCACGGCCGGATGTGATACAGCCTGGATTTGAACCACGGACTGTAGTGACGCCTCTTGCACTGAGATGCAGTGCCTTAGTCTGTTGCGTCCATGTGTGTGTGTTAACTATTTAACTGTCTAGAATGCTTAAAAGGCCGCTAAAATTGTATATATCTGTTATCGGTGCCGTTTTTTGGGGGCAAGGAAAATATTGGATATCGGTATCGGACAAAAATGTCATATCGGTGCATCACTAGAGAGCACTCCAGTTTTTGTGGGATTATGGTGTTTGTAAATAGGTATAATTGTTAGTTAAAGCACTTCTGATAGGAGGCAAATGAGCACTTTCGAATGCAACCACTTATCATGCTACTAGGAAGACCCTTTGAAAAATAAACATTTGGCAGTTTTTCAATAGATGGAAATCAACTATCCAATTTTAAAGCCTACATAGAACTTAATTAAACTGTGTCCTATAAATATAGCAAAATTAAGTGATAGATTCAAATAAATAAAAAAATAGTGCAACTTTGCTGGTATAGTAAAAGGAGATTATACCCTCAGCATTCAACCAAGACAAAATATATTGGATATAATTTTGATTTGTTCACATTAAGTCTCACTCCTCCGACCTCTTACTTTTGAGTGGCTACATTATTATTTAGATTAAAAACAAGATTAACAAAACTCTTCATTTGAAAGTAACTACTTCAGTAAAACACCTAGCCCAATGATAACATGCTGCTCCGGCTTTATCCGCTGGGGGGTTTAAGGTGAGGGGGCGGTTGAACATTGGTCTCACTGAGGTACCGGTTAGGAGGGAGAACAGTGGCACAGGTTGTGCGGTGGTTGATGACATCACTCCTCAGTCAAAGCCATCCCTGTCACAGGCACGCGGCGATAAAAGAAGCTGGATCCTCGGAAGAGATGGCCCTAATGGGTGAGAAACAAAAAGACCGTTTCAGACATGCACTACCAGAGAAAACAATGACATGACACACACACACACACACACACACACACACACACACACACACACACACACACACACACACACACACACACACACACACACACGAGTGTGTTCCATTTGCTCCAGCTGAATGAGTGTGACTGTACCTCGTGGCTCAGATGAGCCCAACAGTGGATCCAGGACTTAAAGATGGGAGAGTTAGGGGGAAGACCAGCCACCAACCTGTGAACACACAAGACGGAGATCCATTATAAGCTGAACCCACAAGCTAACACTTCATGTTATTTTGTCTCTCAAACAAATACATTTAAACTGTATCCTATTATTTTGTGATATATCAAGTCTATACTTTGACTTGATATGAAAGTCGTGACAGATACACCATTATGACTATTCTCAAATGGCACCAGCTATACGACAGTTAAGTACAGGTAACAGACAGTTTGTTTTATATATGTAACTGTATATTATTGTTTCGTAAACTGGAAATAGAATGGGCCACAATGCACCCATTTGTCCTGATGAAGGTTGGTAAAGCACCATAGCCTATAGCCAGTTTCATATGAGTCTTCCTCCTATCCACATAGGCAAGATGGAGTGGTTGAGACCACAATGCATGTTCTGTAGACAGGTGAGATCTGTTAGATGGGATACAACTGGACACACTTTTCAAAAGCGCCTGCGTAATTTTCTCCATTGTTTTCAATGGTGCACTCGCATTTGGGGCACGTCTCCTCCAAAGCATGCACGTTTTTGTAGAGTAGGTAGTCTGGAGTTTAAAACATTTGAACTGTTTTAAACAGACAAAAAAAACGTGCGTGTGATCCCAGCCTTACCCACAGTTGTTAACTGCCATCAGGTCTGCCACCAGCATAAATGGGTACGTCAACACACTCACTGCAATCTGGAGACAGGGGTAGGGAGATCAAACATGGGGAAATAAGGTGGACACAAGTGCTGGAGTTGCAACGCCATCGGATAAACAAAGTAAAAGGAGGAGGCTTTTAGAGATAACCTAGGGATACAAAATATTCAAAATATCCTCACCACATTTCAGTTTCAGAAAAATGTGTACAAAGACATGTAGAGGTTGTGCAGCTGAACTTACCCCCATCACAAACTTGGTGTAGCTTCTCACTGCTGGGGCTTGGCTGAACTGCAGAAACGTGTGAGAAGGGAAGCATTTACAAAATAATTGTGTGCACAAGTTCTGTGCACAAAACCACTGTTTTCCAACACATGATCTCTTCTGATGACTGGCTCTGGGTCATCTGCCCTGATCTGCTAGATATTGAACCGGTGTTGAGAGACCAGATGCAAACTGGCTACCCAGTCATTGCTGGATTTACCAGATCATCCAGCCCAGTGTTGAACTGCCAAGTATCAACCCCTACCTTGTACCCCATTGTCACTGGGTTTACCAGACCCTGCCTCAGACGGATCCAAGGGAGGCCTTGAACCATGGACCATCACCCTCCAGTACCAACCTCATACTCATTGTGCATATGTGCACATTCATTTTAAACATAATATACGATCTGAGAGATCATGTGCTGGAAAACAGAATTTTCATGACGGAACACTGTAGATAACCAACATAATAGTGTTTAACATGATTTTTGAATGACTACCTAGCTCATCTCTGGTGCTCTCTAGCTAAACCCGCTTCCTGTTGAACGCGGGACAGCTCTGTTTGTTGTTTTGGAAAGTTTTGAAAGTCTCTGAAAAAGTGTTCTATTGAAAAAGCTTGGTTACTAGCTAGCTACCTTTTGAGTTTGGATCCCATGACGCGGTTGGCATCAGTTGCTGGGACCGCTGCTATCTGTCCAGGGATCCTGCCAAACATGGGTCTGAGGAGCTGCTTGGCGTGGCATCTAGCCTAGCTGCTAACTGCCTATCAAGCTAGCTGGGTTTTCTTGAGGGCTTGGGGGCTAGCTGGGACAGATTGTCAGATTTGTGGCTGTCACAGATTGTCCCGGGCTTGTGGCTGTCATCTTCCCTGCGACCTGCCCTGACTGGAACTGCGAGGAGCAACAGCGTAGCCTACGTTGGTAACATGACAAAGACTGAAGCCGGTGGGAGTACCGTTGACGACGGTGGTGTCTCGTTATTACAGGTGAAGGTTATTTTAAACGAACAAAAATCATTCTATATGCATTTTTTACAACAAGAAAATAGATTCAAGTGTTGTGTCAAAATACGGGTGGAGTCGACTAATAAAACAAATGGTTGACCTGACCAGAGAGGTCCAGGACCTGAAGAACAGTTTACAGTTTCCCCAGGGTCAGTTCATTAAGTTTAAACAGGAGAACGGCAAGATGACAGCAATCTGTAAGTCACTGAGGGAGAACATCAGTTCTGTATGTGAATCCATGACAACAATGACAGAGAAATCAGATTATCTCGAGGGACAATCAAGGAGGAACAAGATTGTTGTGGACGGAATTGCAGAGTCTGAGGACAAAGTGAGGGAAATGATCTTGGAGAAACTGAAGATGGACCACAGCAAGATTGAGGTGGAGTGCGCCCACGGGACTGGAAAACTCACCACCGGCCCAGGTGACAGGCCCAGGCAGATAGTGGTCAAGTTCCTGAGGTTTAAGAACAAGGTAGTTGTTCTGGAAAGAGCCAAGAACTTGAGAGGAACCGACATCTTCCTCAACAAGGACTATCCTGAAGCTGTGCGCCAGAAGAGGAAATAACTTCTCAGCCATGAAAGCTGCCAGAGTGTTCGTAGCTTAAAACGTAAATATGACATTTACATAAGCATTCAGACCCTTTACTTAGTACTTTGTTAAAGCACCTTTGGCAGCTATTACCCAAGAAGACTCAAGACTGTATGACGCTACAGGCTTGGCACACCTCTATATTTGGGGAGTTTCTCCCATTCTTCTCTGCAGATCCTCTAAAGCTCTGTCAGGTTGGATGGGGAGCATCGCTGCACAGCTATTTTCAGGTCTCTCCAGCGATATTTTATCAGGTTAAAGTCTAGGCCAGGTTTCCTCCAGACGTGAGCTTGGCATTCAGGCCAAAGAGTTCAATCTTGGTTTTATCAGACCAGAGAATCTTGTTTCTCATGGTCTGCGAGTCCTTTAGGTGAACTCCAAGCGGGCTGTCATGTTCCTTTTACTGAGGAGTGGCTTTCATCTGGCCACACTACCATAAAGGCCTGATTGGTGGAGTGCTGCAGAGATGGTTGTCCTGGAAGCTTCTCCCATCTCCACAAAGGAACTCTGGAGCTCTGTCAGAGAGACCATCGGATTGTTGGTCACATCCCTGACCAAAGCCCTTCTCCCCCGATTGCCAAGTTTGGCCGTGCGGCCAGCTCTAGGAAGGTGCTTGGTGGTTCCAAACTTCTTCCATTTAACAATGATGGAGGCCACTGTGTTCTTGGGGACCTTTTTTGGTACCCTTCCCCAGATCTGTGCCTCGACACAATCCTGTCTCGGAAGTCTACGGACAATTCCTTCAACCTCATGGCTTGGTTTTTGCTCTGACATGCACTGTCAACTGTGGGACTTTATATAAACAGGTATGTGCCTTTCCAAATCATATCCAATCAATTTACCACAGGTGGACTCCAATCAAGTTGTAGAAACAACTCAAGGATGATCAATGGAAACAGGATGCACCTTAATACTAATGTAAATATTTCTGTTTTTTATTTTGAAAAAGGTCAAGGGGTCTGAATACTTCCCGAAGGCACTGTAGATTCAATGGTTGTAAAGATGGGGGAGAGGTATGTCCCTAATAAAGACATGCTCTGCTTTTTTGACACCACACGTCCTGTAATCTCTAGTTTTATCTTATCTTGATTATTGTCCATTCACATGGTCAAGTGCTGCAAAGAAAAACCTAGTAAAACTGCAGCTGGCCCAGAAAAGAGCTACAGGGCTAATATTAATACTATGCCAGTCTCTCTTGGCTAAGAGTTGAGAAAGACTGCACCACTTCCTGTTTTTATAAGAAATGAGTGCATGGAACTCCCATCTCATATAGTGCAAGTGAACAGCAAACCTGGGTTCAACAAAACAAATAAAGCAAGTGAACAGCAAACCTGGGTTCAACAAAACAAATAAAGCAAGTGAACAGCAAACCTGGGTTCAACAAAACAAATAAAGCAAGTGAACAGCAAACCTGGGTTCAACAAAACAAATAAAGCAAGTGAACAGCATACCTGGGTTCAACAAAACAAATAAAGCAAGTGAACAGCAAACCTGGGTTCAACAAAACAAATAAAGCAAGTGAACAGCAAACCTGGGTTCAACAAAACAAATAAAGCAAGGGAACAGCAAACCTGGGTTCAACAAAACAAATAAAGCAAGTGAACAGCAAACCTGGGTTCAACAAAACAAATAAAGCAACACCTCACGGCACAAGCATTTCCCACCATGTGACCTAGTTGTTTTGTGTATGTACAGACATGTATGTGTAACTGATAGATGCACACAAAATGTATGTCGATTTTACAGTCTTTTGTCTGTAATGTTTTTTTTTGTTGTGTCGGACCCGAGTAAAACTAGTTGTCTCCATTGGGGATCCGCCTAATGGGGATCCTAATGTATATTTAGATATTTTTTGTACTATTCCTATGTAATGGGTATCATTAAAGAAAAAGTACAAAGAATACATTGCTGACTTTTTTCTGACTTTATCTATGAAACTCATGTCCAGTGCTGAACCAAGGATGAACTACAATTTGTTTCCAGGTTTATTTTCCTGTTATTCAAGAGTTGGTAACAAAACAAGTAGATTATTGTATTCTTCCTGCCCTCATGGGGCTCCCAAGTGGTGCAGCGGTCTAAGGCACTGCATCTCAGTGCTAGAAGCGTCACTACAGACCCTGGTTCGATTCTAGCCTGTATCACAACCGGCCATGATTGGGAATCCCATAGGGTGGAGCACAATTGGCCCAGCGTTGGCCGGGGTAGGCCGTCATTGTAAATAAGAACTTGCCTAGTTAAATAAAGGTGAAATAAAAATGGCTTCGTAAAGTATCTACAACTTCAACAGAGATGTGTTGTCTCACTTAGGTTATTATAGTGACCGCTGATCTTAGATCAGTGCTTAGAGGTGTATGTACCGTGCTTACATTGTCGTCCACGGCGTAGGTGTTGATGAAGTGGGCCAGGAGGTTACAACACCACAGAAAGATGATCTCCCCTAGGACATGGGGCACAACCCCCCTGCAAACATAAAGCGTCCAATAAGGGGAAAGGACATAAATACAGTACAGATCAAAACAATGTCAATGGTTTTGAACCAGGAATATTTATTCTTACCTAGGGCCCTATAAAATCTGTTTTATTTTTTGTCTGATTCCGTTTATTTTTTCACAAATTCCGTTTATCCAGATTTCAGTGTTTCCAGGTTTTTGCTAAAAAGCAAAACATTTGAAGTTCTAAGTCCACAACAATTGACTTAGAATCAGGAGACCAATCACATCAGGAGACAATTTCTGAGGTCTGGGGATTTTTTGTTGTTGAAAATGTCGATTATGGGTGTAGTCACCCTTTAATGCAAGTGTGTACCAGGAAGAGATTGCTGTTTGGTGGTCAGTGCTATCCGGAATACTTGGGATGTCTGTACCCTGATGGAATTATGTTTTTAGAATTGTTTTAAAGTAATACAAAATTAAAGTCTGAAACATATTGAGTCAATAAGTATTCAACCCCTTTGTTATGGCAAGCCTAAATATGTTCAGGAGTACAAATTTCCTTAACAATTCACATAATAAGTTGCAAGGACTCACTCTGTGTGCAATAATAGCGTTTAACAAGATCTTTGTATGATTACCTCATCTCTGTACCCCACATATAGAATTATCTGTAAGGTCACTCAGTGGAGCAGTGAATTTCAAACACAGATTCAACCACAAAGAAAAGGGAGGTTTTCCAATGCCTCGTAAAGGGCAACTTTTGGTAGATGTGTAAAAATAAATAAATATATAAATAAATATCCCTTTGAGCATGGTGAAGTTATTAATTACACTTTGGGTGGTGTATCAACACACCCAGTCACTAGAAAGATACAGCCGGCCTTCCTAACTTAGTTGCCGGAGAGGAAGGAAACCGCTCAGGGATTTCACCATGAGGCCAATGGTGACTTTAAAACAGTTACAGAGTGTAATGGCTGTAATAGGAGACAACATTGTAGTTACTCCACAATACTAACCTAAATGAAAGAGTGAAAAGAAGGAAGATTGTACAGAGAAATTTTCCAAAACATAAAACCTGTTTGCAATAAGGCACTAAAGTAAAACTGCAAAACAATTGGCAAAGACATTACCTTTATGTCCTGAATACAAAGCGTTATGTTTGGGTAAAAACACAACACATCACTGAGTACCACTCTTCATATTTTCAAGCGTGGTGGTTGCATCATGTTATGGGTATGCTTGTCACTGGCAAGGACTAGGGAGTTTTTTGGGGGGATAAAAACAAAAGGAATATACATAAGCATAGGCAAAATCCTAGAGGAAAACCTGGTTCAGTCTGCTTTCCAACAGAAACTGGGAGACAAATTCCCCTTTCAGCAGGGATGTTACTAAGTGGCCTAGATACAGTTTTGACTAAAATCGTCTTGAAAATCTATGGCAAGGTGTGAAAATGTCTGTCTAGTAATGATCAACAACCAACTTGACAGAGCTCGAAAAATAAAACAATTTGCAAATATTGTACAATCCAGGTGTGCAAAGCTCCAGACACTTATCCAGAAATACTCACAGCTGTAATCAATGCCAAAAGTTGGTTCTAACATGTATTGATTCAGGGGTTTGAATACTTATGTAAATATAATATTTCTGTATTTCATTTTCAATAAATGCGAAAACGTTTCTAAAAACATGTTTTCATTATTGGATTTATAAGTCTCCGACCACTACCTTGTATCCTTTTCCCTCTCGCTCTCATCCAACACTTCCCACACTGCCCCTACTCGGATGGTATCGCGCCGTCCCAACCTTCGCTCTCTCTCCCCCGCTACTCTCTCCTCTTCCATCCTATCATCTCTTCCCTATGCTCAAACCTTCTCCAACCTATCTCCTGATTCTGCCTCCTCAACTCCCTTTCTGCATCCTTTGACTCTCTATGTCCCCTATCCTCCAGGCCGGCTCGGTCCTCCCCTCCTGCTCCGTGGCTCGACGACTCATTGCGAGCTCACAGAACAGGGCTCCGGGCAGCCGAGCGGAAATGGAGGAAAACTCGCCTCCCTGCGGACCTGGCATCCTTTCACTCCCTCCTCTCTACATTCTCCTCTTCTGTCTCTGCTGCTAAAGCCAATTTCTACCACTCTAAATTCCAAGCATCTGCCTCTAACCCTAGGAAGCTCTTTGCCACCTTCTCCTCCCTCCTGAATCCTCCTCCCCCTCCTCCCTCTCTGCTGATGACTTCGTCAACCATTTTGAAAAGAAGGTCGACGACATCCGATCCTCGTTTGCTAAGTCAAACGACACCGCTGGTTCTGCTCACACTGCCCTACCCTGTGCTTTGACCTCTTTCTCCCCTCTCTCTCCAGATGAAATCTCGCGTCTTGTGACGGCCGGCCGCCCAACAACCTGCCCGCTTGACCCTATCCCCTCCTCTCTTCTCCAGACCATTTCCGGAGACCTTCTCCCTTACCTCACCTCGCTCATCAACTCATCCTTGACCGCTGGCTACGTCCCTTCCGTCTTCAAGAGAGCGAGAGTTGCACCCCTTCTGAAAAAACCTACACTCGATCCCTCCGATGTCAACAACTACAGACCAGTATCCCTTCTTTCTTTTCTCTCCAAAACTCTTGAACGTGCCGTCCTTGGACAGCTCTCCTGCTATCTCTCTCAGAATGATCTTCTTGATCCAAATCAGTCAGGTTTCAAGACTAGTCATTCAACTGAGACTGCTCTTCTCTGTGTCACGGAGGCGCTCCGCACTGCTAAAGCTAACTCTCTCTCCTCTGCTCTCATCCTTCTAGACCTATCGGCTGCCTTTGATACTGTGAACCATCAGATCCTCCTCTCCACCCTCTCCGAGCTGGGCATCTCCGGCGCGGCCCACGCTTGGATTGCGTCCTACCTGACAGGTCGCTCCTACCAGGTGGCGTGGCGAGAATCTGTCTCCGCACCACGTGCTCTCACCACTGGTGTCCCCCAGGGCTCTGTTCTAGGCCCTCTCCTATTCTCGCTATACACCAAGTCACTTGGCTCTGTCATATCCTCACATGGTCTCTCCTATCATTGCTATGCAGACGACACACAATTAATCTTCTCCTTTCCCCCCTCTGATAACCAGGTGGTGAATCGCATCTCTGCATGTCTGGCAGACATATCAGTGTGGATGACGGATCACCACCTCAAGCTGAACCTCGGCAAGACGGAGCTGCTCTTCCTCCCGGGGAAGGACTGCCCGTTCCATGATCTCGCCATCACGGTTGACAACTCCATTGTGTCCTCCTCCCAGAGTGCTAAGAACCTTGGCGTGATCCTGGACAACACCCTGTCGTTCTCAACTAACATCAAGGCGGTGACCCGTTCCTGTAGGTTCATGCTCTACAACATTCGCAGAGTACGACCCTGCCTCACGCAGGAAGCGGCGCAGGTCCTAATCCAGGCACTTGTCATCTCCCGTCTGGATTACTGCAACTCGCTGTTGGCTGGGCTCCCTGCCTGTGCCATTAAACCCCTACAACTCATCCAGAACGCCACAGCCCGTCTGGTGTTCAACTTTCCCAAGTTCTCTCACGTCACCCCGCTCCTCCGCTCTCTCCACTAGCTTCCAGTTGAAGCTCGCATCCGCTACAAGACCATGGTGCTTGCCTACGGAGCTGTGAGGGGAACGGCACCTCCGTACCTTCAGGCTCTGATCAGGCCCTACACCCAAACAAGGGCACTGCGTTCATCCACCTCTGGCCTGCTCGCTTCCCTACCTCTGAGGAAGTACAGTTCCCGCTCAGCCCAGTCAAAACTGTTCGCTGCTCTGGCACCCCAATGGTGGAACAAACTCCCTCACGACGCCAGGTCAGCGGAGTCAATCACCACCTTCCGGAGACACCTGAAACCCCACCTCTTTAAGGAATACCTAGGATAAGATAAAGTAATCCTTCTAACCCCCCCCCCCCCCCCCTTAAAAGAGTTAGATGCACTATTGTAAAGTGGTTGTTCCACTGGATATCATAAGGTGAATGCACCAATTTGTAAGTCGCTCTGGATAAGAGCGTCTGCTAAATGACTTAAATGTAATGTAAATGTAAAAATGTAATTGGGCATTGTGTGTAGACAGGTGAGATAAAAAAAATTGATTGAATTCAGTATGTAACAACAACATTTGGAATAAGTCAAGGGGTATGAATACTTTCTGAAGGCACATACTGAACAAAAATATAAACAATTTCAAAGATGTTACTGAGTTACAGACCATATAAGGAAATCAGTCAATTGAAATAAATAAATTAGGCCTTAATCTATGGATTTAACATGACTGGGCAGGGGTGCAGCCATGAGCAGGCCTGGGAGGGCATAGGCCCACCAACTGGGGAGCCAAGCCCAGCCAATCAGAATAAGATTTCACACACAAAAGGGCTGTATTACAAATTCTCTAAAACAATGTTGGAGGTGGCTTATGGTAGAGAAATGAACATGCAATTCTCTGGCAACAGCTCTGGTGGACATTCCTTCAGTCTGCATGCCAATTGCACGCTCTTGATACATCTGTGGCATTGTGTTTCATGACAAAACGACACATTTTTAAGTGGCCTTTTATTGTCACCAGAACAGGGTGCACCTGTGTAATGATCAATCTGCTTGTTTAATCTGGTTCTTGATATGCCACACCCGTCAGGTGGCTGGATTATATTGACAAAGGAGAAATGCTCACTAACAGGGATGTAAATACATGCGTGTGCACACAACGTGAGAGAAATAAGCTGTGCATATGTAATATTTCAGGGATTTTTTTATTTCAGCTCATGAAACCAACACTTTACATGGTGCATTTATATTTTTGTTCAGTGTAGTATTTTTGGCATTAGCTAGCGCTAGTCGACTGCACCTGCGGCAAAACTCTGGTATTTGTCATCCTATAGCTTGTTCTACATCTTATTTTTAAATAGTGAGCCAGCATGTTTTCAGGACTTTTAGTTCCGTAACTGATCAAAACAATTTTTCTCATGCTTTCTCGTCTCTCTGCAGCAGATGTCTAGGCCACAATTCCGACCAAAGTAAAGTGCGCGTAAATGTAAAGTAATTCCCTTTTTATGCACTCTCTCTATGCATTCTCTGACCTTGAATTTAAGCATGAGAAAAGCATGCTACTATTCACCCACTAAACGAAGGTGTGGCAGTGGTATGTCTAGACAGTGGCGGTTCTAGCTTGTCTGACTAATTGCATTAGTACTGTAGAAAGTTGGAGGTGCGCTATTTGATAGATTCCCTCGCAGTAGCCTGCCTAGCTCACAAACTAGAATCAGGGCGCCCACTCCGACAAGGTTAATTGACCCAAAATCCTACACGGTGACATGATATCATTAACGTGAAGCGGAATGGTGCCCCTTTTTAGTCAGTGGAGGAAAGGGAGAGTGGAGGGATGTTGAGAGACAGACCCTCAGTCTGTGGCTCTCTCTCTCCACTGAGACTGACCTTCAGATGCAGGCACCATCAGCTCAGTAAAATAAAAAGCAAATTACTTAAATGTATGCTCACTCAGCTGTGCCTCACAAGTAATACAACAATGGATCTATTACCGGTGTGATCATATAGCCTAACTCAAATTTTGAAATATATATATTTTTAAATGTCCCGAACAACAATACATTGGCAGGTAAATTCAAGCAAAGCCAGTCTGTGGTGATAATGTATTGGGCCTATAGCTTACTGCACAAACCTCATTGCTACAGTACTGTTTTTAATTGGTTAATGTTGCATAGGCTAACGTTTTTTAAGTCATGTTAATAAACAATCAGAGCGGTAGATCTCAGCTTGCATTCTGACTCAGAAAGTGATCTTGACTCTGAAAAAGGTTGGCGACCACTGTGCTACACCAAACTAGGAGATTCCCACTACCATTAGGGTGATGACGTCAGTAAGAATTACACTTAATGACAAAGAATGTCTCACTTCTCCTACTTACAAAGTCTGACTGGTAAGAATATAAATATGTTTAACAAAGTGGAATAAAAAAAAGCATTACTTACACAAAGAATCCCCCAACGCCCTCATCGTTGAAGATTCTCGTGATGCAGCCGAACAGCCCCCTGTCAAAGTCAATCCCAGAGGAAACCCAAGATGAAAACTTCAAATGAAACACGAATCACCCAAGTGTTCATCTTTTACAACTACGCGTTCAGAACCTCTGAGTGCCTCTAATTAAACTAAAATATCCATTCCATTACTTCAACTAATGTAGACCGCTAAGATTTCTTTTGCATAAACATTCTGTATTGTACCATGTCACTGTCAATGGAGTCATGAAGTTGCAGTAATGAAATGGACACTTTCTTCTCGATTATGACATGCATGCCAAGTGTTAGGTGAACTACCATGACACTCTTGACACACTGAGAAACTGGAAGGTAACCGAGTCAAGTCAACAACTCCCTTTGTTCATTTGCGGTCAGAATCTGAGGTATGCTGCACGTGTCACACCTTACCTGTACTTGTCTTCTCTCCCCACAAACTGAGCCATGCATCGCACTGAGATCACTGGAAAAACAGGAGCACAACATCAGGGGACCAGACAGTGTTATCTGCAGGACATCACAAAAGAAACCCAATCTGAGAGCTAACAAATAACAATCTGAAGATAACTGCTACTAGAAAGCTACACTAACCAGGTTTCCATCCAACAAACGCATGCGGATGAATTAGGAAAAAAACTCAAGGCAGGCCTGATGGAAACGGCAAATTTGTCAGCAAAATATCCGAATTAATTATGTGACAATTGCAGTGGAAACGCTGTTATGCACAACTGCTGATATAATAACCATAAAAGGAGGAGCACGCGTGAACCGGCAGGACAGATGGGGAGTGAGGAGCTCTGTTTTGTACTGACAAAAATGTGGTTATATGTAGAAACCAGACAACAAAGTTTAAATGAAGCCTCGAAAATCAACAAATCAACATACGCCCAAGCAACAGGGAGAGAGTGAGTGATCGCGTACTGTATGTACAACAGCGAACCAATCAAATCCAACTGGATTAGTCACACGCACCGAATAGAACAGCATAACAACCTCACAGTGAAATGCTTTACTCACGAGCCCCGAACCAACAATGCAGTTTCAAAAATAAAATACGGATAAGAACAAGAAATAAAAGTAAGAAGTCATTAAAGAGCAACAGTAAAATACCAATAGCGAGACTATATACAGGGGTTATCGGTACAGAGTCAATGTCCTGGGGGCACCGGTTAGTTGAGGTAATATGTACATGTAGATATTTATTAAAGTGACTATGCATAGATGATGACAACAGAGAGTAGCAGCGGTGTAAAAGTTGGGGGGGGGGGGGGGGGGGGGGCAATGCAAATAGTCTGGGTAGCGATTTGATTAAATGTTCAGGCAGGAGTCTTATGGTTTGGGGGTAGAAGCTGTTTAGAAGTCTCTTGGACCTAGACTTGGCGCTCCGGTACCACTTGCCGTGCGGTAGCAGAGAAAACAGTCTATGACTCGGGTGGCTGGAGTCTGTGACAATTTTTAGGGCTTTCCTCTGACACCGCCTGGTATAGATGTCCTGGATGGCAGGAAGCTTGGCCCCTGGGCCGTACACACTGCCCTCTGTAGTGCCTTGCAGTCGGAGGCCGAGTAGTTGCCATACCAGGCAGTAATGCAACCAGTCAGGATGCTCTCAATAGGGCAGCAGTATAACTTTTTGAGGCTCTGGGGACCCTTAGCCAAATCTTTTCAGTCTCCTGAGGGGGAAAAGGTGTCGTTGTGCCCTCTTCACAACTGTCTTGGTGTGTTTGGACCATGATAGTTTGTTGGTGATGTGGACATCAAGGAACTTAAAACTCTCGACCCGCTCCACTACAGCCCCGTCGATGTTAATGGGGCCTTGGTCAGTCCTCCTTTTCCTGGAGTCCGCAATCAGCTCCTTTGTCTTGCCTCACATTGAGGGAGAGGTTGTTGTCCTGGCACCACACTGCCAGTTCTCTGACCTCCTCCCTATAGGCTGTCTCAAAGTTGTCGGCGATCAGGCATACCACTGTTGTGTCGTCAGCAAACTTAATGATGGTGTTGGAGTCGTGTTTGGCCATGCAGTGGTGGGTGAGCAGGGAGTACAGGAGGGGACTAAGTACACACCCCTGAAGGGCCCCAGTGTTGAGGATCAGCGTGCCAGATGTGATGTTGCCTACCCTTACCACCTGGGAGCAGCCCATCAGGAAGTCCAGGATCCAGTTGCAGAGGGAGGTGTTTAGTCCCAGGGTCCTTAGCTTAGTGATTAGCTTCGTGGGCACTATGGTGTTGAACGCTGAGCTGTAGTCAATGAACAGCATTCTGACATTGGTGTTCCTTGTGTCCAGGTGGGAAAGGGAAGTGTGAAGCGCGATTGAGAATGCGTCATCTGTGGATCTGTTGGGGCGGTAAGCAAATTGAAGTGGGTCTAGGGTATCCAGGAGGATGCTGTTGATGTGAGCCATGACCAGCCTTTCAAAGCACGTCATGGTTACCGACGCGAGTGCTACAGGGTGGTAATCATTTAGGCAGGTTACCTTCGCTTCCTTGGGCACAGGGACTAAACACAAACAAAGAATTTGTGTTTAGTGAGTCTGCCAGATCAGAGGCAATAGGGACGAGCAGGGATGTTCTCTTGATAAGTGCGTGAACTGGACCATTTTCATGCTAGCCATTCAAAACGTAACGAGTACTTTTGAGTTTCAGGGAAAATGAATGGAGTAAAAAATACATTATTATCTTTAGGAATGTAGTGAAGTAAAAATACAAATTTGTAAAAATATAAATAGTAAAGTACAGATACCCCCCAAAAATACTTCGGTAGTACTTTAAAGTATTTTTACTTAAGTACTTTACACCACTGCCAACTAATTGCAGCATTGCCGCAAAAATGGAAGAGGCAAAAAGTTAAGACCTTGTCTGTCGGCCCTGCATTAACCTCTTCGGGATCGATGTCTCTACACCGGGACGGTTGTTGCTAACGTGCACTAACGTGACTAGAATGTCGTTGTAAGGACATATGTGCTTAAATTGTAGTAGCTATTACAGTGAAAAAATACCATGCTATTGTTTGAGGAAAGTGCACAACAATAAAATGATACATTCAGCTCTGGAGGTAAATAATGTAGTTACATTCAGTAATCTTGCTCTAATTTGTCATCCTGAGAGTCCCAGAGATAAAAATGTAGTTAGTTTTGTTTGATAAAATTAATTTGTATATTCAAATGTAGGAACTGGGTTAATTTCACATTTCCACAAACTTCAGTGTTTCCTTTCAAATGGTATCAAGAATATGCATATCTTTGCTTCAGGTCCTGAGCTACAGGCAGTTAGATTTGGGTATGTCATTTTAGGCGGAGACTGAAAAAAAGGGTCCGATCCTCATTAACGACCAAAATTGGTTCAAGAAAATTGTGATGAATAAAAAAGTAGACCAGTTTCATTTAAGGACCAGAAAAATGACAGCTGTGCCATATAGATTGCAAAATAGTTGGGAAGAGATTCGATGTACCGATTCTATGCACATGGTTTATGAACTGATACACAAAATGACACCGGATTCAAAACTTTATTTAAATTATTATACATTGCAACCAATAGAATGTTATATACTGTATATGGGGGATACAACCATCCCAGTTCGGCATATTTTGCTGCAAAGAGACAATCATTAGATCATTTGTTTTGGTGCATATGTAGCTTGTTTTTGGTAGCAAGTTCAAGAATGGCTAAAGAATTGCAACATTAACCCGAGGCTAACTATGCAAATAACAACGATGTGTGATTTGTATTTGTATTTATGATTGATCCCCATTATCTGCTGCCAAGGCAGCATGTACTCTTCCTGGGGTCCAGCAAAATGAAGGCAGCTAATAACATTTGAAAAACAGTACAATACATTCACAACACAGCCCTCAGGCTCCTACCCCACCACATATCTAAAGTACAAAATCCATGTGTGTGTATACTGCATATGTTATCATGTATGTGTATGCATGTGACTGTGCCTATGTTTGTGTTGCCTCACAGTCCCCGCTGTTCCATAAGGTTTATTTTTATCTGTTTGTTTTTTTAAATCTAATTTTACTGCTTGCATCTGTTACTTGATGTGGAATAGAGTTCCATGTAGTCATGGCTCTATGTAGTACTGTGCGCCTCCCAAAGTCTGTTCTGGACTTGAGGACTGTGAAGAAACCTCGTGGCATGTTTTGTGGGGTATGCATGGGTGTCCGAAATGTGCGCCAGCAGTTCAAACAGACAGCTCGGTGCATTCAACCTCTCATAAATACAAGTAGTAATGAAGTACATTTCTTCTCCACTTTGAGCCAGGAGAGATTGACATGCATATTCTTAATAGTAGCTCTCTGTGCACATTACATTTACATTTAAGTCATTTAGCAGACGCTCTTATCCAGAGCGACTTACACATCCAATGCCAGCTGTGCTGCCCTGTTCTGAGCTAATTGCAATTTTCCTAAGTTCCTTTTTGTGGCACCTGATCAACAGTCCAGGTGTGACAAAACTAGGGCCTGTAGGACCTGCCTTGTTGATAGTACTATTAAGAAGGTAGAGCAGCGCTTTATTACGGACAGACTTCTCCCCATCTTAGCTACTGTTGTATCAATATGTTTTGACCAAGACAGTTTACAATCCAGGGTTACTCCAAGCAGTTTAGTCACCTCAACTTGCTCAATTTCCACAATATTTATTAAAATATTTAGTTGAGGTTTAGTGAATTTGTCCCAAATACAATGTTTTTAGTTTTAGAAATATTTAGGACTAACTTATTCCTTGCCACCCACTCTGTAACTAACTGCAGCTCTTTGTTAAGCGTTGCAGTCATTTCAGTCGCTGTAGTAGCTGATGTGTATAGTGTTGAGTCATCCGCATACAGACACATACAGGCTTTTCTCAAAGCCAGTGGCATTTCATTAGTAAAGATTGAAAAAAGGAGCCTAGACAGCTGCCCTGGGGAATTCCTGATTCTACCTGGATTATGTTGGAGGGGCTTCCATTAATGAAAACCCCCTGTGTTCTGTTAGACAGGTAACTCTATCCACAATATAGCAGTCGGTGTAAAGCCATAACACATACGTTTTTCCTGTAGCAGACTATGATCGATAATGTCAAAAGCCGCGCTGAAGTCTAACAAAACACCCCCACAATCTTTGTATCATCAATCTCTCTGCCAATCATCAGTCACTTGTGTAAGTGCTGTGCTTGTTGAATGTCCTTCCCTATAAACATGCTGAAAGTCTGTTGTCAATTTGTTTACTGTAAAATAGCGTTGTATCTGGTCAAACATTTTTTTCCAAAAGTTTACTAAGGGTTGGTAACAGTCTGATTGTTCGGCTGTTTGATACAGTAAAAAAGGGAGCCTTACCATTCTTAGGTAGCGGAATGACTTTTGCTTCCCTCCAAGCCTGGGGGCACACACTTTCTTTTATCCTTCAAATGGAAATATGGCAAATAAGGAGTGGCAATAGTGCAGGGTGAGCTGCATATAGTGGACTTCCTCCTAGGGCACACCGCCTCAGTGCTAACAGTATACATCTGGTTCATAGGCAGATGATTACTATATAAGATAGCTGTAGGATCAGCAGAGGCATTCAGAGGTACATACATTAGGTTACTTACATTGTGTCTACCAAGGCCCCTGGTGTAATGTTCATTTGTTGAAGCATTATGACAACTCTTGCGTCACAATGGTAAGGATTAGTTGAGCTGGGCTTGGGTCATTGATAAGTTAGTCTCTCAACGCAGTCTTATAATGCTGTGAAAAGATGATTTGGGTGGATTCCATCCTCCTTATAAAACGTGTTTTGTTTCCAAAAGGTATTGAAATTGTCAACAAAAGTTACACCCATTGAACTAAAATAATCACGTAGCCAGTTGTGGGGAGAAAGAATACTGCTAAAGCGTTCAATGCAACGATTCAGAGAGGGCACAGGGCCAGATATGATGGGTCTTTTGAAAAGTCAT
This sequence comes from Salvelinus fontinalis, assembly GCF_029448725.1. Taxonomy (NCBI): domain Eukaryota; kingdom Metazoa; phylum Chordata; class Actinopteri; order Salmoniformes; family Salmonidae; genus Salvelinus; species Salvelinus fontinalis. The sequence continues at coordinate 8,137,441 of NC_074672.1, forward strand.
AGTCAATTGATCAATAATATAATCATACATTTTTTTGCTAAAGTCATGTTTTTAAACAATCTGAGCGGTAGATCTTGGCTTACATTTTGACTCAGAAAGTGATCTTAACTCTGAAAAGTTCGGTGACCACTGACAGAGGACAGAGAAAAGCCTCCCCCCCGATATAATTTGGGATGCTTTTAAGGCGTAGATCAGGGGAATGATAATATTATACTCAGCAAAAGTTAAATCTGAGTAAGAAATTAGAATGTAAGAAAAATAAATAAAAAAGGTAAAGAAGAAAATACCATTTCTGAACTTAAGCAGGAATATTATATTTTACTTTTGAAGAGAGACAACAACTACAGGTTAAAACTTAAATAAGCATACTACTTAATGGCATATAAACCTGGTAAACATCTCACAGCCCTCACAAAATGAAAACCCACCAAACTAGTGATAATTTTAAAAAGATACAAATGCATTAATTAGAAACAACAATGCAATGAATACAATTTTTAAAAGCTACAATGAAAATCTATACAAATCCCAATTAAACTAAAGTTGTACTGATCCTACAGCCTTTAGACTAAACAACCTGAAGCAATTATCAGCAGACCAAAATATATAAAAAAATAAATAAAAAAAAATCACTAAAAACAGAGATCACTAACCCCCCCCCCCAAAAATGACACAGTTAAAACATTAGGGCGGAGAAAAGCACCAGGAGGGGATGGCTTTCCCATAGACTTCTATTTAACATTTTGGGACAGAGTAGCCCCCCTATTTACACAGAAGATAGCACACATGCCACTCAATTCAGAGCTTCCTAGTTCAGTGACACTAGTTCAGTGACACTGTTATTTCAGTTACACTGAGCAAAAATATAAAACACAACATGCAACAATTTCAAAGATTTTACTGAGTTTCAATTCATAGAATGAAAGTCAATTGAAATTAGGCCCAAATTTATGGATTTCAAAAAACTGGGCAGCGGCGGAGCCATGGGTGGGGCTGGGAGGGCATAGGCCCACCCACTGGGGAGCCAGGGCCAGCCAATTGGAATTACTTTTTCCCCACAAAGGACTTTATTAAAAGACAGAAATACAACTCAGCACCTCCCCTACTCACTAACAGGGATGTAATTTGTGCACAAAATGTGAGAGAAAAACTTTTGTGCATATGGAACATTTCCGGGATCTTGTCTGAAATAAAAAAGAGACGAAATAAAATGGGACCAACACTTTACATGTTGCGTTTATATTTCTGTTCAGTATATATTAAAACCAGGAAAATCTGGATAATCCCCTGCTGACTACAAAACCATAAATGTAATAAATTGTGAGAGAAAAAATGAAGAAAGCTCATAACCAATAGAATGGCAAAAGTCTTGGCAGATACATACAGTGCATTCAGAAAGTACTCAGACCTTTTGACTTTTTCCACATTTTGTTACGATACAGCCTTATTTTATTATGGATTTTTTTTTATTCCCTCAATCTACACACAATATCCCATATTGACAAAAACAGGTTTAGATTTTTTTTGCTAATTAATTAAAATAAAAAACAGAAATACCTTATTTACATAATTATTCAGACCCTTTGCTATGAGACTCAAAATTGAGCTCAGGTGAATCCTGTTTCCATTGATCATCCTTGAGTTGTTTCTACAACTTTACTGGAGTCCACGTGTAGTAAATTAAATTGATTGGACATGATTTGGAAAGGCAAACACCTTTCTATATAAGGTCCCACAGTTGACAGTGCATGTCAGAGCAGAAACCAAGCCACGAGGTGGAAGGAATTGTCCGTAGGGGTACAACAATGTGTCGAGGCACAGATCTGGGGAAGGGTTTTTTATTTTACCTTTATTTAACTAGGCAAGTCAGATAAGAACAAATTCTTATTTTCAATGAAAGCAGAACGACATATTTTTTACCTTGTCAGCTCGGGGATTCGATCTTGCAACCTTTCGGTTACTAGTCCAACGCTCTAACCTCTAGGCTACCTGCCGCCACAAGGGCACCAAAACATTTCTGTAGCATTGAAGGTCCCCAAGAACAGTGGCCTACATCATTCTTAAATGGAACCACCAAGACTCTTCCTAGAGTTGGCCGTCCGGCCAAACTGAGCAATCGGGGGAGAACGGCCTTGGTCAGGGAGGTGACCACAATTGGCCTAGCGTCGTTCGGGTTAGGGAGGGTTTGGCCGGTAGGGATATTCTTGTCTCATCGCGCACCAGCGACTTCTGTGGCGGGCCGGGCGCAGTGCGCGCTAACCAAGGTAGCCAGGTGCACGGTGTTTCCTCCTACACATTTGTGCGGCTGGCTTCCGTGTTGGAGGCGCGCTGTGTTAAGAAGCAGTGCGGCTTGGTTGGGTTGTGTTTCGGAGGACGCATGGCTTTCGACCTTCGTCTCTCCCGAGCCCGTACGGGAGTTGTAGCGATGAGACAAGATAGTAATTACTAACAATTGGATACCACGAGATTGGGGAGAAAAAAGGGGATAAAATTAAAAAATAAAAATAAATTTTAAAAAGTGCACCGTGATGAGATTCAAATTTCCAATAAATATCGAGGGTATTATTTGAAAGCTGGTGACAGGATGATCGTTGCTGGGCTTCCATGATCAAATAAAAATAATCTTTCTCTTATCCATTTCTCATCAGATAACCTACCCTGTCAAATTTCTCAACGACCACTGTCTAGACTAGAGAGCATATGCCAAAAACAGATTGGGCAAGATTGCTATTTATCGCAACAGTTTCTGTGACAAAGCCATCAGTAGAGTTGAAAATGCGATGTAAACACGTTGAACTTCTGATTTTTTATTCGGTAGTTGGAAACGTAAGCTCAAAAGTGCTTTTTATGTGCACTACGTCATCAAGCACAGATTTTTATCCACAACATGTCAGTTTGATGGAAACTCTCAAAATTCTCATCTTTTTTCCTATGTGGATTTTTGAATATTTGCATGAAAATCTGTTGCATATTGGATGGAAACCTAGCTAGTCTGGATTACAAAACAAAGCTATAAACTCCAAGCCAATAAAGAAAATAAACAGACAGACAAATCGCCAGGATTTACCATGGAAGGGATGAGTGGCTATTCTGGACAGGCACTGGATAACCATCTCATGTGAGGTCTTGAGTGAGAGAAAGAGGAAATCAAACTGTGCCAAGTATCAGTGGGCATAGCTATGCAAAACTGCTACATCTAACCCGTTCAGAAATCACCAAGTAGGCAACACTGGAATCTATTGCGAACACTAAAAATAAGACCAGCAAACATAGAACTGTACAACAATGTTATATATCATTAACCACAACATAAGAGGATTTATTATTAACTTATTACAGGTATTATACATATATTAGAAGTCCATGCTTTCATTCAAATGTTACTGTATTGACGTGTTTATTTAAATAATACACTGAGTAAACCAAACATTAGGAACACCTTCCTAATATTGAGTTGCACCCCTCCCCTTTTGCCCTTCGGACCAGCCTCAATTCGTCTGGGCATGAACTCTACAAGGTGTCGAAAGTGTTTCACAGGGATGCAGGCCCATGGTGACTCCAATGCTTCCCACAGTTGTGTCAAGTTGGCTGGATGTCCTTTGAGTGTTGGACCATTCTTGATACACACGGGAAACTGTTGAGCGTGAAAAATCGACAGCGTGGCAGTTGTTGACACAAACCCGGTGCGCCTGGCACCTACTACCACACCCCGTTCAAAGGCACTTCAATCTTTTGTCTTGACCATTCACCCTATGAATGGCACACACGTCTCAATTGTCTCAAGGCTTAAAAATCCTTCTTTAACCTGTCTCCTCCCCTTCATCTACACTGATTGAAGTGGATTTAACAAGTGGCATCAATGAGGGATCATGGCTTTCACCTGGATAGCCCATGTCACGGAAAGATAAGTTTTGTGCGTGCGTGCGTGCGTACGTACATACACACACACATTATATGGATATCGTAATCTTAATACTTCCAGACCAGAATGTCTAGAAAATGGAGTGATAAGGAGCAAATTCACTCCAACCTAATAAACTCAACTGGCTTCACATGGACACACTTGACATTTTATACTTTCATATTATGCTCCCTATCACACTTTGACCTCTCACCTCTTTCATCACTTTCCTGAGGGAGGTCTTCAAGTCGTCTCTGTTCGATACATGCTCCGCCTGCTCTGCTGGAATGGCCTGGAGGGGGGAAAGACGGGCTTAAATACAGTCGTATGAGAAAGTTTGGGCACCCCTCTGAGGCTGCATAATAATTTACTCTGTCGTCACAGAAAATGATCACAGTGGCATGCCATTCATTTTCTAATAAAAGCTGAGTACTGGGGTATTGTCCAGACAAAGATTTTTAGTGTAGCAATATTAAGTTGTATGAAATTAAATCAGATGTGAAAAATAGGCTATGCAAAAATGTGGGCACCCTTGTCATTCTGTTGATTTGAATACCTGTAACTACTTAGCACTGATTGATTGGAACACACAATTGGGTTGGTGAGCTCATTAAGCCTTGAACTTCATTGACAAGTGTATCCAATCATGAGAAAAGGTATTTAAGGTGGCCAATTGCAAGTTGTTGTTCTCTTTGACTCTCCCCTGAAGAGTGGCAACATGGGGGCCTCAAAACAACTCTCAAATGACCTGAAAACAAAGATTGTTCAACATTATGGTTTAGAGGAAGGCTACAAAAAGCTATCGCAGAGATTTAAGCTGTCAGTGTCCACTGTGAGGAACATAGTGAGGAAATGGAAGACCACAGGCACAGTTCTTGTTAAGGCCAGAAGTGGCAGGCCAAGTAAAATATCGGAGAGGCAAAGGATGGTGAGAACGGTCAAAAACAGCCCACAGACCACCTCCAAAGACCTACAACATCATCTTGCTGCAGATGGTGTCACTGTGCATCGTTCAACAATTCAGCGCACTTTACACAAGGAGAAGCTGTATGGGAGAGTGATGCGGAAGAAGCCTTTTCTGCACACACTCCACAAATAGAGTCGCTTGAGGTATGCAAACGCACATTTGGACAAGCCAGCTTCATTTTGGAATAAGGTGCTGTGGACTGATGAAACAAAGATTGAGTTATTTGGTCATAACAAGGGACGTTATGCATGGTGGCAAAAGAACACAGCGTTCCAAGAAAAACACTTGCTACCCACAGTAAAATTTGGTGGGGGTTCCATCATGCTGTGGGGCTGTGTGGCCAGTGCCGGTACTGGGAATCTTGTTAAAGTTGAGGGTCGCATGGATTCCACTCAATATCAGCAGATTCTTGGGAATAATGTTGAAGAATCAGTCACAAAGTTGAAGTTACGCCGGCGCTGGATATTTCAACAAGACAACGACCCCAAAACACTGCTCAAAATCTACCCGGGCATTTATGCAGAAGAACAAGTACAATGTTCTGGAATGGCCATCCCAGTCCCCAGACCTGAATATCATTGAGAATCTGTGGGATGATTTGAAGCGGGCTGTCCATGCTCGGCAACCATCAAACCTAACTGAACTGGAGATGTTTTGTAAGGAGGAATGGTCCAAAATACCATCCAGAATCCAGACACTCATTAGAGGCTATTGGAAGCGTCTAGAGGCTGTTATTTTAGCAAAAGGAGGCTCTACTAAATATTGATGTGATGTTTCTATTGGGGTGCCAAATTTATGCACCCGTCTAATTTTGTTTTGATGCATATTGCACATTTTCTGTTAATCCAATAAACCTCATTTCACTACTGAAATATTACTGTGTCCATCAGTTATTTGATAGATCAAAATGAAATTGCTGATCCAAACACCCAATTATTTATAAATGGAAATCATGGAAATAGTCAGGGGTGCCCAAACTTTTTCATACGACTGTAACTTGATATACAGGGTTCTTCCCACATATTGTCACAAACGCATTATTCAATTACATGTGTCTCTCTCATTTGATAAGGACACTGACTACACATTGGCAAGCTCCGATGATTGGTTGGATTATACGCTTTTGTGGCCAGAGTGGCGAGTTTCAAAAACCTATTGAGAGCAGTTGCAGTTATGAGTGATAATGAAGTACCACTCCTCTGGGTCTAGGATCCCCTTACCTCTTTGACTTTACTCCGGACCATGGTGGAGATGGCACTGGACATTATACGAGGGGACAGACCTCGGAAGAGTCCCATCTTTCCGTCGACCCTTACGATGTGCTGTGCTGTGGACAGATAGACATCACAGTCCTATCAACTCTTATTCCCCATATACAGGGTGACAAAGGATGTTAACCCATGGGCAAGACTCACACACCATAGGAGAAGAATCCAGGTAGGTAGAACACTTTCCTCCCAAACATGGTGGCTCCAACAGTTGGGGTGAGGGGCTCATGTCCAATCTGAAAGCACACACACAACTCACTGGAAGCAAGCTGGCATACTGAAGGGGAATCATTTTGATATCTTTTTCATAGCTGTTGTAGCTGGCTAGGCCCTAGTTGTAGTGGTAGGATCTTGGTACTTGCAGATGGCAGAGGTGGATTCTTGGACAGTTAGGTAGTGAAAAAGGGCAGGCTGGCATGCAGAGAATTTGACCAAGTGTAGCTAAGATTGAATGCAAATAATATCAATTTCGCTTTATCTGTCCTCCCCAGACACACATACTTAAAAGAGATAATATTGGCTATGCTCAACGCTTGAGGTTTGACTGGGGGTGGGCAAAGCCAGGACTAGAGACGATGCCATCTCTGACGTTAGTTATTTAGTTAGCAAGCTAGCATGATGGAAATATGGTAGAAAAGGGGGTGAAATAGCAAAACATTTATAAATAAGCTAACGTTAGGTCTTGACAGCAAACTCCCTAGCTAGCAGGCAAGCAAACTCAAACACGACAATCATAATCCTGAAAGAGGGACTTCAAAGTGATAGCCCTCGTGCTTTCTGGCAAAATAATGAATAACTCAAACCAATGTAGATTTGGCTAAATCGAGTAACTAAGTAACTAGCTAGCTACCTGAATTAGCAGTTTGACATACAGAAGCGGGTGTGTGATCGCTGTCACCCCGGCTCCGAGAAGCACGATTGCCGTGTCCATATCCACGGCCGTCGCGGACGCATCCTGGTCAAATCTGAGGGGCTCCCTTCGCCCACCTGTATCGCCAGACAAGTTCTCAGGTGTCACCATTTTCACGGCGATATTGAGAGCAATTGTCCAGTCGACAGTTCCACAGGCTGTGCAGGGAATGGGATGCGCAAAACAAGAACATATCACGTGATTCCGTCGAGGATCAAAACAAAAGAGGCGGGGCTCTTCCTGTGGAAGAGGAATGAGCTGCATGCTCTTTTCTATCCAGCAGATGGGAGTGTTTGCTTCATTTTCTTTTGACAGTACACTACAGCTCAGTACAAGAGCTTAGCTCTACTGCCAAAGATGAACCCATATTCATATGCCATGTAAACTTCGATGACGTAATTGTAAAATGGAAAATGTGAAGACATATGTGGGTCTCGATTGTCCATTGTATATAATCTATATATACTTGTGTTCCCTCATGTACTTTCTCTATTGATTTGTTGTTAATAAAAATATATATATTAAAAAATAAAAATAAAAATATTATTAAATAAAAACATCACTAGGGCTGGACTTCGGGCTTAATAAAATAACTTGGGACTTTTCCTTAAATAAAAATAAAAATACCTATGTGGGTCATTCTATGAAAATGGTGGCTTTTTGAACAGCCAACTTTGAGAAATTGTAATTACTTTTTTAAAAATCAAAACTTAGTCAGATAATAGTTAACCACTTAACATTATAAATCAACATAATTGACAGCTTAACATATATTTTTTACCACATTACATAAACAAATGCTTGTGCTGCCATATTGTCACTGGTGTTACCTATATTTTAGATGACAATTCAGGCTTTCTAGAATGTAATTTCAGTCTTTAACTTGCATATATAATCAAAGACAGAAAAGGTTAATGATAATACTAAGAAATTGTTTGGATTAGTAATAACTTACTTTAAACATGCATGTGTAATGTTCTATTGTCTGACATGTTTCCATTTATACTATTGTTTTTTGTTTTTGTAACATTAGAAATAATTGAGGGTGAGTCATCAAAATTGAATGATCATATGCTTAAAATGTTTACTAATGAATGTAGCAACAGTTAGGTAGATACAAAAACCATATTCAATTAAATTGGGCAACTCTGATGCCAGAACACCAACATGCCATAAAGTAATACCAGTGACGCAATGTAACACCAGTGACACAATGTAACACCAGTGACACAATGTAAAACCAATGACAAACATAAGATTACTTCAAATACATTTTAACAATTTATTAGTAATATTTTTTATTACAAATCATTTCAGATTTCATTTAATATGAACAATAAAATGAGGGTTATTGGTCAAAGATTAAGACCAAAAGATGAAGCCTATTGACTAAAATGTGTCTTTCATAACACAACATTGTCATGCAAACATATTAAACATGTCCACTAGAACATTAGAAACACTAACATTGAACATAAACTAAAACTGTTTTCCTAACCACACTGATACGAACATTTTGTATGCAGTAAATGTTCATGGAATGTTTCCTGTATTGTTCTTCACTTTTACTTCAGGTATGTTTGTCTTTGCTATGCTATTGTGTTGCGTTCATCACTTATCATCTCTGAGCCAATCTCCAGTGCTTTCTAGCTACTGACAGCTTCTTCACTTGTAGCCAGTGCACATCTGCCACTTTCACAGTCAGGTGCTCCTCCAAGTACTTCCAGATACTGTGACAAACAGTATATGTATATACTGTACTCTATATCATCTACTGCATCTTGCCATCTTTATGTAATACATGTATCACTAGCCACTTTAAACTATGCCACTTTATGTTTACATACCCTACATTACTCATCTCATATGTATATACTGTACTCTATACCATCTACTGCATCTTGCCTATGCCGTTCTGTACCATCACTCATTCATATATCTTTATGTACATATTCTTTATCCCTTTACACTTGTGTGTATAAGGTAGTAGTTGTGGAATTGTTAGGTTAGATAACTTGTTGGTTATTACTGCATTGTCGGAACTAAAAGCACAAGCATTTCTCTACACTCGCATTAACATCTGCTAACCATGTGTATGTGACAAATACAATTTGATTTGATTTGATTTTGAACTGAGCTTTTGTTCACTGGCAGCGACTCTGGCATCAGACAAACAATCTGGTCATCTCCATACCAGATATCATCTCTTGGGCTTGGCCAGTAGAACTTGTTGGCATTATGTTCTTCAACCTACAGTACAATGCCAGTGTTGTTCGTCGTAGTTCACAATACACCACTGTCCACTGTGGTGAGACTCGATGACATCTGAACGAAGTGGAGCTGAGATATCTAGATTGACGAAATCTGGTTGATGTGGAGGTGAGAGATCACGGCCATTAGCCGGCATTGTCGGGAGGGTGACTTCTTGGAGTCCATAACATGGGCAATCCCACACGCCTTCCGCTGCATGGCAGAGACAACTTCTGTCTCTATATTTTAGGATGCCAGATGTGATATTTACAACCTGGTGCATTCCCATGGTTCCTTTTATGGTAACCAGAGATACCTCAGACATCTTCTGTGCCTTTCTTTCCACCTTTTCTTCGCTGACATAATGCAACTGTATTTGACTGCCAGTCCCTCAACTCCTGGTTGAAAGACATTGCATCCGTTATGTCTATCTCGTGGCAGACCAAGAGGTAATATGTGCTCAATTTAGGGAGATTTTAAGCAGAATACATAATACAAAAACAATTACAAACATCTAAAGTGCTCAATTTTGTTTATTTTCCTGAACAATGTTTATTTCGGCCTAGCTCGTTTGTCGAGCTTTGTTTCGTGGCTTCCAGGCTTTGTATGAAAAACCAATGCCCAGCTCACACAACTTTTTGAATTTCTTTATCAGCTTTCCTGTCAGTATATTTACAAACCCCTGTTTGGCTTTGTCTGCTTTCTCTGCTTTGTACTTTGCTCTTAGATCCCCCAAGAGAGCATAGTGGAAGTTTAGAGTTGTTCTAATTGATGAAGAGGCCGGGCAGCCTTGTAGAGTGCTTCTCGTCTTCGTTCTTGGACTGTCAAGGTCTTGATCTTTAGCCTGCAAACAGTGACAACATTTTTGTATTTGTGGTGTAGTCTTTTGTACTCTTCCAACTTATCTTGCAACTCTATACGTTTTCTTCTGCCTATCTGTCCTTCTCTCCTGCGCACTCTCCTTGGATTCATTGTCTGTAAAGATGTAACGTATAATTGTAGTCGATTTCCAGTGTAAGATGCATGCAACATAATACAAGCATGAAATCCTACTCTGTCACGCCTATCAATAAAACTACGTAGCTTGTTAAAACAGTATATATATATATAGCAATTTTTGTGCCATGTGACAAATATTGTGTAGGCCTACTTAAAGGGATAGTTCATCTGAACTACGAAATGACATATTGGTTTCCTTACCGTGTAAGCAGGCTATGGACAAGGTATGTCACCAATCAATACTTCGGTTTTGTGCCACAAATGCTAAATAATTAGCATTTGAAACAGTGGCCAGGTAAACAGAAGCATAGCTTGCTGTCATACCTTGTCCATAGACTGCATAGATGGTAAGAAAACAAATATGTCATTTTGTAATTTGAGTGAACTATCCCTTTGAGTCTACAATACGTAAAACACTAAACAAAAATGGTGTTCATGGGAGGACACCACGGAAGAAGCCCAACAAAAACATTGCTGCATGTCTGAAGTTTGCAAAAGAGCACGTGGATGTTCCACAGTGCTACTGGCAAAATATTCTGTGGACAGATGAAACCAATGTTGTGTTGTTCGGAAGGAACACACAACACTATGTGTGGAGAAAAAAAGGCACAGCACACCAACATCAAAACCTCATCCCAACTGTAAAGTATGGTGGAGGGAGCATCATGGTTTGGGGCTGCTTTGTTGCCTCAGGGCCTGGATAGCTTGCTATTATCAACGGAAAAATGAATTGCAAAGTATATCAAGATATTTTGCAAGAGAATGTAAGGCTATCTGTCAGCCAATTGAAGCTCAACAGAATTTAGGTGATGCAACAGGACAACAACCCAAAAGACAGAAGTAAATCAACAACAGAATGGCTTCAACAGAAGAAAATACGTCTTCTGGAGTGGCCCACTCAGAGTCCTGACCTCAACCCGATTGAGATGATGTGGCATGACCTCAAGAGAGTGGCTCACACCAGACATCACAAGAATATTGTGGAACTGACACAGTTTTGTGAAGAGGAATGGTCCAAAATTCCTCCTGACTGTTGTTCAGGTCTGATCTGCAACAACAGAAAACGTTTGGTTGATGTTATTGCTGCCAAAGGAGGGTCAACCAGTTATTAAATCCAAGGGTTCAGATACTTTTTCCAACCTGCACTGTGAACGTTTACACGGTGTGTTCAGTAAAGACATGAACAATTATAATTTTTTATGTGTTATTAGTTTAGGCAGACTGTGTTTGTCTATTGATGTGAACTAGATGAAGATCAGATCCAATTTCATGACCAATTTATGAAGAAATCCAGGTAATTCTAAAGGGTTCACATATATATTTATACAGCGGGAAGAAAAAGTATCTATATTGTCTGAATACACTGTATATACAGTATATATACTGTGCATTCGGGAAGTATAAAGACACCTTGACTTTATCCACATTTTGTTATGTTACAGCCTTATTATAAAATTGATGAACATTTTTATTTTATTTTATCAATCTACAAACAATACCCCATAATGACAAAAGCATAAACTGTTTTTATTGTATTTTTATTTTGGGAAAGGTATTAAAAATTTAAAATAACTGAAATATGACATTTACATAAGTATTCAGACCCTTTACTCAGTACTTTGTTGAAGCACCTTTGGCAGCGATTACAGCCTCGAGTCTTCTTTGGTGTGACGCTACAAGCTTGGCAGACCTGTATTTGGGGAGTTTCTCCCATTCTTCTCCACAGATCCTTTCAAGTTCTGTCAGGTTAGATGGAGTGTCGCTGCACAGCTATTTCCAGGTCTTTGTAGAGATGTTCGATCGGGTTCAAGTGCAGGGTCTGCATGGGCCAGTCAAGGACATTCAGAGACTTGTCCCGAAGCCAATCTTGCGTTTTCTTGGCTGTGTGCTTAGGGTCGTTGTCCTGTTGGAAGTTGAACCTTCACGCCAGTCTGAGGTCGTGAGCGCTCTGAAGAACGTTTTCATCAAGAATCTCTCTGTACTTTGCACCTTTCCCTCGATCCTGACTTATCTCCCAGTCCCTGCCGCTGAAAAATATCCCCAAAGCATAATGCTTCCACCACCATGCTTAACCGTAGGGATGGTGCCAGGTTTCCTCCAGAAGTGACGCTTGGCAATCAGGCCAAAGAGTTCAATCTTGGTTTCATCAGACCAAAGAATCTTGTTTCTCATGCTCTGAGAGTCTTTAGATGCCTTTAGGCAACTCCAATCAGGCTGTCATGTGCCTTTTACTGAGAAGTGGCTTCCGTCTGGCAACTCTATCAAAAGGCCTGATTGGTGGTGCTGCAGAGATGGTTGTCCTTCTGGAAGGTCATCCCATCTCCTCAGAGGAACTCTGGAGCTCTGTCAGAGTGACCATCAGGTTATTGGTCACCTCTCTGACCAATACCCTTCACCCCCAATTGCTCAGTTTGGCCTGGTGGCCAGCTGTAGGAAGAGTCCTGGTGGTTCTGTCAGGGGTTCACCTAGGGGCCATGATAGGGGCTGTACCAAATGTTTGATGTATAATAATAATTGATTATGCTTATGTTGTATTAATAGAAGGGGAGGGGTTATAAGACCCCTCCCTCCTTACATTTATAGGTCCTAGACTACAGATTAACCATATATATATATATTCATTATATAGGTTTAATATTGTTCCACAGTTTTTTTAGTCTCTCAGCCTCTTATAAAGAAACGGTATGAGAAATGTGTGACTGAGACAGAACTCTGCAGGGGAGTATAAGAGATGAGACGAGTCAGACATTCCACTATGAATCAACTTGGAGGAGTGGACATTTACTGCTTAGCCCTTAGAAAACACTGGAACTATTGTATCTCTCTTGCAAGTTTGTATAGCTGTGTATGCATGGGCTTGGTCTGATGAGTAAAAGGTAATGACGTATGCAGTGACATCACTAGGGCTGGACTTCGGGCTTAATAAAATAACTTGGGACTTTTCCTATTTTGCAGAACTTACTCGGAAACATGCGTGCTATGTTCCTGTTGTCAACTTCTGTCTGCAATTGCATCAATAAATGTTTTTGAATGATTTAATTAAAGATATTGTCTGAATGCTAAATTCACCAATGAGCCAATAATTGACAAGGAAAACGGAACGAACCCCAACAGTTCCAAACTTTTTCCATTTAAGAATGATGGAGGCTATTGTCTTCTTGGGGATCTTCAATTGATGCAGACATTTTTGGGTACCCTTCCCCAGATCTGTGCCTCGGCACAATCCTGTCTCGGAGCTGTCACGTTCCTGACCTATTTCTGTTAGTTTGTTGTATGTGTTAGTTGGTCAGGACGTGAGTTTAGGTGGGCATTCTATGTTGTCTGTTTCTATGTTGGTTTAGGGTTGCCTGGTATGGCTCTTAATTAGAGGCAGGTGTTTGGCGTTCCTCTAATTGAGAGTCATATTTAGGTAGGTTGTTTCACAGTGTTCGTTGTGGGTGGTTGTCTCCTGTGTCAGTGTTTGTCGCACCATACGGGACTGTTCGGTTTGTTTGTTCATCGTTATTTATGTGTAGGCTATTTTCCCTGTTCGTGCGTTCTTCGTGTTTATGTAAGTTCGTCGTCCAGGTCTGTCTACTCCGTTTGTTATTTTGTTTATTACTCAAGTGTATTTCGTTTTCGTGTTTTTCCGTCTTTACTTTAATAAATATCATGTCTTCACAATCCGCTGCATTTTGGTTCAATCCCTGCTCCTCCTCTTTGGATGAAGAGGAGGAGGACAACCGTTACAGAACCACCCACCGATCCAGAACCAAGCGGCGTGAATTCGAGCAGTGGCCTGCTACACAGGAATCATGGACTTGGGAGGAAGTATTGAAGGGAAAAGGACACTGGGCTCACATTGGGGAATATCGCCGCACTCGTGAGGAGATGGAGGCAGCGAGAGCCCAAGAGCGGTGGTATGAGGAGGCAGCAAGGAGACGTGGCTGGAAGCCCGAGAAGAGACCCCAAAAATTTCTTGGGGGGCGGCTAAGAGGTAGTGGGCCGAGGGCAGGTAGGAGACCTGCGCCCACTTCCCAGGCTTACCGTGGAGAGCGGGAGTACGGGCAGACATCGTGTTACGCAGTAGAGCGCATGGTGTCTCCTGTACGTGTGCATAGCCCGGTGCGGGTTATTCCACCTACCCGCACTGGTAGGGCTAGAGTGGGCATTGAGCCAGGTGTCATGAGACCGGCTCAACGCGTCTGGTCTCCAGTGCGTCTCCTCGGGCCAGCTTACATGGCACCAGCCTTACGCATGGTGTCCCCGGTTCGCCTACATAGCCCGGTGCGGGTTATTCCACCTCCCCGCACTGGTCGGGCGACGGGGAGCATTCAACCAGGTAAGGTTGGGCAGGCTCAATGCTCAAGGGAGCCAGTACGCCTGCACGGTCCGGTATTTCCGGCGCTACCTCCCCGCCCCAGCCCAGTACCACCAGTGTCTACACTACGCACCAGGCTTCCAGTGCGTTTTCAGAGCCCTGTTCCTCCTCCACGCACTCTCCCTATGGTGCGTGTCTCCAGCCCAGTGCCTCCAGTTCCGGCACCACGCACTAAGCCTCCTGTGCGTCTCCAGAGCCCTGTACGCACTGTTGCTTCTCCCCGTACTCGTCCTGATGTGCGTGCACTCAGCCCGGTGCCACCAGTGCCGGTACCACGCACCAGGCCTATAGTGCGCTTAGAGGTCAGTGTGCCCTGTCCCTGCTCCCCGCACTAGGCTTGAAGTGCGTGTCTCCAGTCCGGTGCCTCCAGTTCCGGCATCACGCACCAGGCCTATAGTGCGTCTCAGCCGGCCAGAGTCTGTCGTCTGCCAAGCGCCGCATGAACTGCCCGTCTGCCATGAGCCTACAGAGCCTTCCGCCAGACAGGAGCAGCCAAAGCCTTCCGCCAGACAGGATCAGTCTGAGCCATCCGTCTCCGCAGCGCCATCTGAGCCATCCGTCTCCGCAGCGCCATCTGAGCCATCCGTCTCCTCAGCGCCATCTGAGCCATCCGTCTCCCCAGCGCCGTCTGAGCCATCCGTCTGTCCCGAGCCATTAGAGCCGCCCGTCTGTCCCGAGCCGTCAGAGCCGTTAGTCAGTCAGGAGCCGCTAGAGCCATTCGTCAGTCAGGATCTGCCAGAGCCGCCAACCAGACAGGATCTGCCAGAGCCGCCAACCAGACAGGATCTGCCAGAGCCGCCAACCAGACAGGATCTGCCAGAGCCGTCAGTGAGCCATGAGCGTCCAGGGCCGTCAGCCAGCCATGAGCGTCCAGAGCCGTCAGCCAGCCATGAGCGTCCAGAGCCGTCAGTCAGCCATGAGCGTCCAGAGCCGTCAGCCAGCCATGAGCGTCCAGAGCCGTCAGCCAGCCATAAGCGTCCAGAGCCGTCAACCAGTCATGAGCTGTCCCTCAGCCCAGAGCGGCTATTTATTCAGAACTGCCCCTCAGTCCAGAGCTGTCTCTCTGTCCGGAGCTGCCTTTCAGTCCGGAGTTGCCCCTCTATCCTGAGTTACCTCTCTATCCTGAGTTACCTCGCTATCCTGAGTTATCCCTCTGTCCTGAGCTATCCCTCTATCCCGGTGCTGCCCCTGGTGTCGATGTTACCTAAAAGATTTAGTGGATGTAAGATGAGGGTGGTCATTTGTAGGGGGAAATGTAAGCTGGGATTGACTATGGTGGGGTGGGGACCTCGCCCTGAGCCTGAGCCACCACCGTGGTCAGATGCCCACCCAGACCCTCCCCTAGACCTTGTGCTGGTGCGCCCGGAGTTCGCACCTTATGGGGGGGGGTTATGTCACGTTCCTGACCTATTTCTGTTAGTTTGTTGTATGTGTTAGTTGGTCAGGACGTGAGTTTGGGTGGGCATTCTATGTTGTCTGTTTCTATGTTGGTTTAGGGTTGCCTGGTATGGCTCTTAATTAGAGGCAGGTGTTTGGCGTGTTCGTTGTGGGTGGTTGTCTCCTGTGTCAGTGTTTGTCGCACCATACGGGACTGTTCGGTTTGTTTGTTCATCGTTATTTATGTGTAGGCTATTTTCCCTGTTCGTGCGTTCTTCGTGTTTATGTAAGTTCGTCGTCCAGGTCTGTCTACTCCGTTTGTTATTTTTTTTATTAGTCAAGTGTATTTCGTTTTCATTTTTTTCCGTCTTTACTTTAATAAATATCATGTCTTCACAATCCGCTGCATTTTGGTTGAATCCCTGCTCCTCCTCTTCGGATGAAGAGGAGGAGGACAACCGTTACAGGAGCTCTACGGACAATTCCTTCAAACTCATGGCTTGGTTTTTGCTCTTACATGCACTGTCAACTGTAGGACCAGGTGTGTGACTTTCCAAATCATGTCCAATCAACTGAATTAACCAAAGGTAGACTTCAATCAAGTTGTAGAAACACCTCAAGGATGACCAATGGAAACAGGATGAATCTGAGCTCAACTTCAAGTCTATAGCAAAGGGTCTGAATACTTATTAGGTATTTTTGTTACTATTTATTTTCGGAACGTATATATACAGTGCCTTCAGAAAGTATTCACACTCCTTGACTTTTTCCACATTTTGTTTTGTTACAACCTGAATTTAAAATTGATTAAATTGAGAGTTTGTGTCACTGGCCTACACACAATACCCAATAATGTCAAAGTGGAATTAGGTTTTTCCACATTTTTACAAATGAATAAAAATGAAAGTATTCAACCCCTTTGTTATGGCAAGACTAAAACAGTTCAGGAGTAAAAATGTGATTAACAATTCACATAATAAGTTGCAAGGTCTCACTACGTTTGCAATAATAGTGTTTAACATGATCTCTATACCCCACACACCAATTATCTGTAAGGTCCCTCTGGCGAGAAGTGAATTTCCAATGCTTTGCAAAGAAGGGCACCTATTGGCCCACTTGGTAAAATAAAATAAAAAGCAGACATTGAATATTCCTTTGAGTATAGGCCTCATGCCGCTCAGGTAGGAGGGTACCAGGAATAAATTAATAAAAACAAAACTAATGAAAGAGCCCTTCTCATAAAACTAATGTCCTTCAGGAGCACACAGACACCAAAAATATCTCTGGCATCAATATTTTAAACTGGCTTGGCTCGCTATTACAGCAAAACCAATTTCCATTTAGTAAACCCAGATACAATTCCTATTGAGAGGGGTGGCTGGAAACAGCCAATGACTCTGCCGAAGTCGGCCAAAAGCTCCAGCACTGTGTTTGTTCACGTGAAAATCAGGATATACCCCATATGTTTGAGCTCCTCTGCAAAAACTTGTTACAGAGTCTAGCCTTGCGGTGAAGTAGAGCATGGTAGTGGCCGCACTGATGAGCTGCAGCTTGGAGAAGTAGTGGTGCATGTCATAGACAAACAGGTAGGAGTATTGGAGAAGTAGTGGTGCATGTCATAGACAAACAGGTAGACTGCCATGAAGAGACTGGTCAGGTAGGAGTATTGGAGAAGTAGTGGTGCATGTCATAGACAAACAGGTAGACTGCCATGAAGAGACTGCTCAGGTAGGAGTACCACCACCAGTGAGTCCTATACGAAACACACCACACTCTTTAGGTTCGGCTCAATCTGTAGCGGCGCGTAGGTAAAATCACAGAGGAAGCCAGGCCAGAACAAAAAGCCCAACTACAACCAATTTGTTGTGATAATTGCGTTATTTGCTTTATAACCTGTTAGTTCATATGCCTTGCCAGTTTTATATAGGCCTAAGACGAAGACAATAAGAAGACACAGTGGCAGAATAAATTCAACCGCACCTTTGTTTCATCATAAAATCTGAGATCAACATCTGTCCAGTGAAGTCTACAAAGCATATTGCATGTAACAAACAGTTACAGTACATGACCTACAGCATGGTCAAGCAAATGAAGTAGTCTGACATTTTCGGACTACTAAACAACTATGGATTTAGATCCACGGAGAGTTACCGCAAGTTGCAAAGAAAACAGGAGCTGCCTCCACTATTCCAGCACCATTTCAACATCATCTAATCACCTCTGCTTAGTCTAATACAGTGACAACTAAGATACCAAAAACTATTTAGTCCAATCAACTAAAGATAAATATTATAAGCATTTAAGCATTTAACCCCTCTTAGACATTAATGAGCGAGCTAGGACGGATGTAGTCAATATAACTATTTGTTTAGGACTTCTGAAATGTACAGCGACAGAATTCAGAACATGGACCGTTGTTACAGTATTCACCCTGTAAACCAAGTCAGAACCGTAGGATAAATAAAGCAGATAACAATAATAAGCAGACAATGAAAGCTCTTACAATATTTAATGATGACATTTCTTTAAAACAGGTTATAGGCTACATGTGCACCACCAAGTCAGAACAGTAGGCTAAATTATGAGGGGAAAATATACCAAATTATTAGGGAGAGGCACATGGGCTACTAACAGCTTAATTCACAACATACACATACTATCTCCCTGGCATATTACATCCTTTATGCAGCAGCATACAATACATTTTTGGAATCACCTTGTTGTGCTGTGCTCAATTGAACAGGATGGTGGGAAGTCTTTTGTGGGCAAATTTTGTCAACAAATTCTGTCATTCTCTGGTTTTATGGTGCTTTCAAGACAACTGGGAACTCAGGAAAAAAACAAGGTTGAATCATGACATTAGCGATCTTCAGGTCAGAGCATTAGAAAGAGGCCCTAGTTCCCGACTTGGAATTCCGAGTTGGATGACAGTTCAAAACGTATTTTCCCAGTCAGAGCTAGTTTTTGTCCCGAGTTCCCAGTTGTCTTGAACTCACTGAAGTCTGAGATTTCCAAGTTCCAGTTGTTTTGAAAGCGGCAGAAGTCATGCTGGATTGACAGCATGGCCAATGTTGAATGTTTATCTTTTAAGCTTGGAAAAAAAGAGACCCTTAAAACACAGACTTGGACCACACATCCACTCCACTGAATAGCAGGCTAGTGATTGCTTTACAATCCTTGCAGTTAGCCACTGATTCCTTCCAAAACACTCATTGTTGAATTTGAGATCCCTAACTTGTGTAATGTTTGTCCAATGGCCAATGAACACCAATATGTTTTATCTATCATATATCTCCTCATTATTTCTCTTAATTTGACAAGAATTGAAAAGTATTTGCCAGTAGATTGTCGACTTGATTCACGATGACGGCTAGCTTGCTAGCTAAGATTGTGAAGGTATGATCTTGACATGATCAACCCAATCAAAGCTACTGTAGATATAACATGAGGGCTCCCGAGTGGCGCAGCGGTCTAAGACACTACAGTCGCTGGTTCAATTCCAGGCTGTATCACATCCGGCCGTGATTGGGAGTCCCATAAGGTGGTGCACAATTAGTTAAATAAAGGTTACATTTAAAATAACAAAATTGACATTTTATCCTCAGCCAATGACTTTGAGCGTTCTTATATGGGCGCTTCTAATGTAAATCTATGGCAGCACCCAAGGGGCTTGAATTTTAGAACTCTACCCATAGATTTTGCGGTGATGTAGTGTCCCCATGAGATTTTATTTTTTTATTTTTAGTTCAACTTTATTTAACCAGGTAGGCCAGTTGAAAACAAGTTCTCATTTACAACTGCGGCCTGGCCAAGATAAAGCAAAGCAGTGCGACAAAAACAACAACACAGAGTTACGCATGGGATAAACAAACGTACAGTCAATAACACAATAGAAAAATCTGTATACAGTGTGTGCAAATTAAGTAAGAAGGTAAGGCAATAAATAGGCCATAGTGGCGAAGTAATTACAATTTAGCAATTAACACTGGAGTGATAGAATGTGCAGAAGAGGATATGCAAGTAGAAATACTGGTGTGCAAAAGAGCAGAAAAACAAAAACAAATATGGGGATGAGGTAAGTAGTTGGATGGGCTATTTACAGATGGGCTGTGTACAGCTGCAGCGATCGGTAAGCTGCTCTGACAGCTGAAGCTTAAAGTTAGTGAGGGAGATATAGATCTCCAACTTCAGTGATTTTTGCAATTCATTCCAGTCATTGGCAGCAGTGAACTGGAAGGAAAGGCGGCCAACTGAGGTGTTGGTTTTGGGGATGACCAGTGAAATATACCTGTTGGAGCGCGTGACCAGTGAGCTGAGATAAGGTAGAGTTTTACCTACCAAAGACTTATAGATGATCTGGAGCCAGTGGATTTGGTGACGAATATGTAGCGAGGACCAACCAACGAGAGCATACTGTACAGGTCGCAGTGGTGGGGAGTATATGGAGCTTTGGTGACAAAACGGATGGCACTGTGATAGACTGCATCCAATTTGCTGAGTAGAGTGTTGGATGTCAAGGATCAGTAATTGTTACGAGATTTATGTTCTCAATGTTCATAACCCAATTCAATTATACTACTCAGTCTGCAACCCAGAATTTGTAAGATACTGGTTGAATGAAGCAGACGGAGGCCCAGCTATGATAGTCAAAATGTTTATTCACGAGCGCGCTATTCCGTTGTACAAAACCATTCTTTTTATACTGGCTCCTTACGCACTTACATTCACACACAAACAGTAGATATCATACGCACATACATACACACGAACAGTAGGTATCCTACGCACATACTGTCCCAATACCCAGCCGACAAAGATTAGGGACCGTGAGAAGCACTCCCTGTCCTCTCTCAAGATTAGGGACCGTGAGAAGCACTCCCTGTCCTCTCTCAAGATTAGGGACCGTGAGAAGTACTCCCTGTCCTCTCTCAAGATTAGGGACCGTGAGAAGCACTCCCTGTCCTCTCTCAAGATTAGGGACTGTGAGAAGTACTCCCTGACCTCTCTCAAGATTAGGGACCGTGAGAAGCACTCCCTGTCCTCTCTCAAGATTAGGGACCGTGAGAAGCACTCCCTGTCCTCTCTCAAGATTAGGGACCGTGAGAAGTACTCACTGCCCTCTCCCAAATCTCTCAGAGGCCCCTAGCAAGGTCGGCACCGAATTATGCTCAGACAGGCTGTGTTTAAGATACTATAAAGATTCATTGTACAGATGTTGTTTTACCCTAATTCTGACTAAAACTACACACATCATTAATAATAATTTTATGATTCTAATCAATTTCATACAATTATATGGTTTCAGGGTGAAAATATTCTAATCATTCATTTAAACATATAAATTCCATTCACAATCCACCCTTAATGACTAAATAATACACTCTCATACCTCAAACACTATATGGAAACATGAATGGTATACAAGAATAATCCAAACCAATACATGTATGTACATTCAATATTCATCAATGACTGTTATAGGCCTATATCCAATCATAAGGCTAGGATTTTTATTACAATCTCCATTAAAAAACAGTCTAAACAATCCTATATAGTCTCATCCAACATTGGCTCCCCTTAGTTAAAAGAAACAGAGCCATCTCCTAGGCCTGGAGGCCTGTATTCGTCATCCCACTGGCCAGAGCTCGGAATCGGTCCGTACCTCACCATCTGTTGCGTCATTGACCTCTCCAGAGTCCTGGTGATCAAACCTCTCATACACGGAATCAAACAACATCCACACAGAACCAAAACACCCATACAGGTGAAAGTTGCCCACAACACAGTGATGATGACATTTTTCCATTTCCCAAACATACCGTCAAACCAATTTGTAAGATAATTATCCACCCCAGAGTTCTCTGCTAATTCGTGAGCTAATGTGGTTAAACCAGCCAGGGCCTTGGTCACTGATCTGTCTGGAGCTGTGTTATTCAAAAATAAACGTACAGCAAAGAACCCCGATCATTCTACATACCCCGCCCTTTTCTGTCAATTAACATATCGAGAGTCAGTCTATTTTACCAGGTCATGAGGGAGGTGGCGGATAATTGGTCAGAGAACCCCTTTACTGCATCCCCAGTATCATTCACGAATCTCTGTTGATTATAATAGATGTCATTAATCCAATCCACATTTTTATTTATTGTCAACCACCAAAAGAACATAGTGGTAAAGTCTTCACCTATTTGATTCATAGCTTTCTATTAATCTGTAACTTCCCTGAGGATGCCAATAGCATCCATCTGGACAAAGCTACTCCCATCCTGGTCAAAACTCCTCCTGTGCCTACTTTAGCCTCCTATAACTGGCCTCTGACGACTAACTCGAACTGGTTGGACCAATAATGGGGAGCAAGTGCCTAACCACCCTTTTTGGTAGTTTCTGTCATATGCGTGCTTTGCTGGTACAAGCCCACCATACATCAGTTATAGGTGCTGTTAGGTTTGGAAGGACAGGAGAAAATTCTTAACCTAAGTTAGTCACGTTACCGATTATCTTTCACCCAGTACCTCAACAGCCAGTGAAACTGCTGGGCGCCAAATTCAAATACAGAAATAATCATTATAAAAATTCAGAAAACAAAACATATTTAACATAGGTTTAAAGATGAACTTCTTGTGAATCCAACCACGGTGTCAGATTTTTTAAAATGCTTTACGGCGAAAGCATGCCTTACGATTATTTGAGAACATAGCCCACTAGACAAATCATTACAAACAGTAACCAGCCAAGTAGAACAGTTACACAAGTCAGAAATAGAGATAAAATGAATCCCTTACCTTTGATGATCTTAATATGGTTGCACTCAGCAGACATTAATTTACTCAATAAATGTTCCTTTTGTTCGATAAAGTGTCTTTATATCCAAAAACCTCTGTTTTGTTTGCGTGTTTTCTTCAGCAATCCACAGGCTCAAACGTAGTCAAAACAGGAAGACAAAGAAATCCTAATTGTGTCCGTATAGTTCATAGAAACATGTCAAACGATGTTTATATTCAATCCTAAGGTTGTTTTTAGCCTAAATAATCGATAATATTTCAACCGGACAATAACGTCGTCAATTTAAAAGGTAAACAAGAAACGCACTCTCTCGGTCTCGCGCATGAAAAAGCTGTGACACTTTAGGGTCCACTCATTCAGACTGCTTTTACTTCCTCATTTTTCAGAATACAATCCTGAAACATTTTATAAAGACTGTTGACATCTAGTGGAAGGTATAGAAACTGCAATTTGAGTCCTCAGTCAATGGATACTGTAATGGCATTGAATAGAAAACTACAAAACCAAAAAATAAAACTACTTCCTGAATGGATTTTTCTCAGGTTTTCGCCTGCCAAATCAGTTCTGTTATACTTACAGACACTATTTTAACACTTTTGGAAACTTTAGAGTGTTTTATATCCAAATCTACCAGTTATATGCATATCATATCTTCTGGGCCCGAAAAGCAGGCAGTTGAATTTGGGCATGCATTTCATCCAAAATTCCAAATGCTGCCCCCTGCCCTAGAGAAGTTAAGTAACCCTATTTTGAGATGTGAGATACCACAATCTCTTTCAATAATGACAGGAATGGATGTCTTTATTCCAGTGAGATTGCTAAGGCGAACAACATCATGTTTTGGTTTGCTCAACCTAGATCAAGGTAGACACGGTCTCAATGGGGATTGCTGAGCTGACTACACTGACTGTGCTAGTGGCAGACTCCACTAAGCTGGCCTGTACCCTCTCTCATTGTGGAGCTAGAGGAGTTAGAGCCCTGTCTATGTTCGTAGCTAAGATGAGGGCACCCTTCCAGCTAGGATGTAGTCCATCACTCCTCAGCAGGCCAGGCTTGATCCTGTTTTGTGGGTGAGTCCCAGAAAGCAGCCCAATTAGGAGGGGCAGAAAACAGTTTTCAACCAACGATTGAGTTGCGAGACTGCTGTAGAGCTCATCACTCCACCCAACTGGGAGGGGGCCAGAGACAATTACTCGATGCCAACACATCTTATACAATGTAGAAATAGAAAAAAGAAAAGAAAAACCTAGAATGAGTAGGCATTTTTCCTATTTTGTTGCCATGCAACCTGGAATTTAAATGGATTTTTTGGGGGGTTGTATCATTTGATTTACACAACATGCCTACCACTTTGAAGATGCAAAATATTTTTTATTGTGAAACAAACAAGAAATAAGACAAAGAAACAGAAAACTTGAGCGTGCATAACTATTCACCCCCCCCCACTTTGTAGAGCAACCTTTTGCAGCAATTACAGCTGCAAGTCTCTTGGGGTATGTCTCTATAAGCTTGGCACATCTAGCCACTGGGATTTTTTCCCATTCTTCAAGGCAAAACTGCTCCAGCTCCTACAAGTTGGATGGGTTCTGCTGGTGTACAGCAATCTTTAAGTCAAACCACAGATTTTCAATTGGATTGAGGTATTTGCTTTGACTAGGCCATTCCAAGACATTTAAATGTTTTCCCTTAAACCACTCAAGTGTTGCTTTAGCACCATGCTTAGGGTCATTGTCCTGCTGGAAAATGAACCTCTGTCCCAGTCTCAAATCTCTGAAAGACAAACAGGTTTCCCTCAAGAATTTCCCTGTATTTAGCACCATCCATCATTCCTTCAATTCTGACCAGTTTGCCAGTCCCTTCCGATGAAAAACATCCCCACAGCACCACCATGCTTCACTGTCGGGATGCTGTTCTTGGGGTGATGAGAGGTGTTGGGTTTGCACCAGAAATAGCATTTTTCCTAGATGGCCAACAAGCTCAATTTTATTTTCATCTGACCAGAGTACCTTCTTCCATATGTTTGGGGAGTCTCCCACATGCCCTTTGGCAAACACTAAACATGTTTGCTTATTTTTTTCTTTAAGCAATGGCTTTTTTGTGGCCACTCTTCCGTAAAGCCCAGCTCTGTGGAGTATACGGCTTAAAGTGGTTCTATGGACAGATACTCCAATCTCTGCTGTGGAGCTTTGCAACTCCTTCAGGTTTATCTTTGGTCTCTTGGCAGGTTTGTTGTGCTGCCATATTCTTTCCATTTTTTAATAATGGATTTAATGGGGCTCTGTGGGATTTTCTACATTTCAGATATTTTTGTATAACCCAACCCTGATCTGTACTTCTCCACAAATTTGTAGCGGACCTGTTTGGAGAGCTCCTTGGTCCTCATGGTGCCCCTTGCTTAGTTGTGTTGCAGTCTCTGTGGCCTTTCAGAACAGGTGTATGTATACTGAGATCATATGACAGAATGTGGACTTTATTTAACTAATTATGTGACTTCTGAAGGTAATTGGTTGCATCAGATCTTATTTAGGGGCTTCCTAGCAAAGGGGGTGAATTCATACGCACACACCACTTTTCCATTAAAAAAAATTTTTTATTTTTATTTCACTTCACCAATTTGCACTATTCTGTGCATGTCCAGTACATGAAATCCAAATTAAAAATCTATTTAAATCACAGGTTGTAATGCAACAAAATAGGAAAAACACCAAGGGGGATGAATACTTTTGCAAAGCACTGTATGTAGTTTTTTTTATTTTTTATTATTAATGTAGCTAGTTGTGCTAAACATTTTATAGATAAAAGGATAAGTAGCATTACATTTTTAAAGAGAAGACCTGTTTGAGGGTGAGGCTGATATCAAAACATCTTCCGCAGTAGGATATGTTTTGAGCATCCCAACCCGTTACCCTAGCCAACTGTGATAACTTTTGCATCACATTTCTTGCATTATAATAACTTGTTTCTTCCCTGGAGGCAGAGCTGCCCTAGCTGACCTATTCTACACAGACAAGGAAGGAAAAAGACAAGACACTGGTTCAACATAGTCCTAGGTGTTTTATTTAATGCTGTTAATAGTCTACCACCATAATAGTGCAGGTGAGTATTTCTACCAGAAGTGAAACAAGCGGTCTGCCATTGACTGGCAAAATAAATGTGCCTTTTGAACTAACTAGAGAACCAATACCCACGCGACTTAGCAACTTTCTGCCTTAACAGTGAATTAACATACTCAAAGAATACATGGTTAAATGCACATCTCGACCATGCAGTTTCTAAGCCTCTATGGTAGTAGGCTACTAGCTTCCAAGTCTAACCAGAGATACTGCCTAGCAGCACCTTTGAGGAACACTGAACAATTCTCTGAAAACCACGTTCGTTTTCACAGGTGCTATGTGCCATCTATTACACAAAGACTAGTTTACGCTGTTTAAACGGTTGCACGCATGACAACAACCCTGTAAGAACTTCTTTGCACTATTGAGAGATGACGGAGCAATGACTGGGTGACATTACATGATGGGGCTTGAGAAACTGGTCGGTCCTGCTAACGTTACCCCTAGCCCGGTTTGTTGTGTAGGGTTCGCAAAGACAGATTTCAGAGCGGCCCATTATTTTGCCGTACAAAACGGAAACACCACAGATATTAAGTGCAGCTATTCAATGTGAAATGGCAGAAAATATACAATAGAAACCTGACACCACAGTGGATTAAATACAACTCCCACTACTTTTGATTGAATGTTCCCTATAAAAAGGTTTGTACAGCCTGTTTCCCACACCTTGTGTGCCTGGGGGGAAATAACAGCACACACACACAGTTGGATGACATCTACAAAAGAGCACCCACCTTATCAGTGTTAACACAACATATTCCCACATACTATTTTACTGAGTATATCACCCATTCCTCTAAAGACATGCAAATCTCACACACCAAGCAGCATACATTTAAAATACAATCATTCCAAAATGCCCATTCGCACTTTGCCAACTCGTCCTCCCAATACTTTTTAAACCCAGCATTACAACTGGATCATTAGGGCATCAAGCATCAGTAAAAGGTGAGACCAGTCTCAAAATCAGTTCTGTCGCTCAGTCGTAAAAACAAAATGTCTGGATATTAAATCTCAGCAAGTAGTCTAAACTACCCAGAACACCGTACAGATATTTAACAAAATACCAGACATCTTCACCGTGTGACAAACCTACCACTCCTGTGGTTTAGGCTACATTCCATTCAAATTACAGCATTTTGGAATTAACATGGCATTAAATTCATCTTCAACTACACCTTGGGATTACATTCGATTCAAATGACAGCATTTGGGATTGTGTTAAGAACAGCGAGTCACATATAGCCCTGTTTACAGAGTTAAGGTCGAGTTTCTCACTCACACCTCTTAGCCTCTTGAAAAGTAAGGACATACCAGGTGGCATATCCTTGACACGAAACGTCAGGCAAATGTAATGTTTAAAGTATTCTTGCTACGAAATAGCCGAGCAACAGGAAGAGACGGAACTATAGACACGACAGGAAGTGGAAAGGGTGCGTTAATGACCCTAACCTAGGGTCACAGAGCACACGGCGCCGGAGTGTCTCAAAACCCTAAAAGCTGCTCCTTTTCTATTGTTACATATCCGCTGAACAAACTTGCTCTGCCACCTCACCTACCAAGCCCTTACAGACCAGTGGTCAGGACAAAAAAAGAGAAGGAAAGAGTAGAGTATCAATATCTTGGCCTTACTTATAGCTCCCCTACCCCAAAGGTCCATGGAAAAGTACCAAAAATAATGGTTGGTACATGAACCAAATTTTAGTATTCAATCAGTACATGCAACATATTTTTGTATTTGATTTTGCTCTCTAGCTAAAGGACATGCATATCCACAAATGTTATAAGTCCGACAGAGCATTGGTAAATCAAATGAGTTAAAGGACAGCATGAAGGTGCTAATATTAACAGTGGATGATTGTCAAACTAAGAACCTAAAAAGGTAGGCTTGTGGAAGGTGTAGTTCCATTTCAAATGGAATCATATTCAAGAGAGGCGATTCTATTGCTATAAAACACTTGCCAAAGTCCATGTAACAGCTCCACCATTGGTAGTAGTGAAGTGACAATTAAATGGAGAAGTAATTCCATCCTCAAAAGTTAGACTGAATAGTGACAACAATTACACTCAGCTCTCAATGTTTTTGGTTATTGCAACCGGTCCGAAGCATCATCATCCAAGACGCTTCAGTAGAGAGCTCTCTAAAAACACATGAAAAACATTGACATATATTCCCTGAAAAGCATCATTAGTTCGTCAAATTACACGATTTCTAATGTTTTTGACGGCGGAACTCATTTCTAAAAAGATGGGAGAAATCTATTGTGTGTGGAAAAAAGAAAAACCGAAGAGAGAAAAGCTAGCCCTTTGACAGAAGGCATATTGGATCCTAGTCCCATGCTGGTGGTCGCCCAGCTAAACTTTAAGACTTCAATGCCGGTTTGTGGAGGAGGAAGTGAAGAAGGCTGGTATAGCCAATCACGTGTGTTCTTCTGATGTGAAAATGGGCTCTGGCCCCTGAGGTGACCGGTTATGCTGGTATCTTGGTTCAGTCCCTTGGGATACTGAAGGATAGAGAAACAGTCTTGGCCGAGTTGGACCGACGCTAGTGGAGATCTACGACAGATGGTCCTCAAACTAAGGTCATATCAACACCTCCAAGACTGCTCATTGATGGATCCTACACTTTAGTTATGGGGACTTTAATCCTGGGGTGGAATGGTATATGAGTTTTCACATAGAAAACAATCACTGCCCATACCTTCCAGCACAACGCTAAGGCTTTTTTTAGATAGACAAACTCGAGTTGGAGAAGGTCACACTTCTCTACACAGTACACAGAGCCCTACAAGTCCCCTGCAAAGGAAGGAGAAAGGTCCCTTCAGCAGGATCAGACACATGGGATAGTCTCAATTATGATGGACCCCTTCAACCAGCTTGAATAGGGTAATTTCGTTTCTACCTCCAAAATTGAGTTTGGGAGAGGAGTGGACGTTGGGATCCATGGGGAATTCCTTTTGAGTGCCAGTCTGAGGGGCAGGTAGAGTGAGGAAACAAAGGAAGGATTCATCTCTTCCCCGTCTTCATGTAGGAGGGGATAGCCCCTCGGGCTGTGAGGCCTTCGAAGCGCTTGTAGGTGTAGTTGATGAAGACCCAGTCCTTGTTCTTCAGGTCTGCCTCAGAATGGTTGGACACCACAGGGGCAGCTGAGGCGGAAAAAGACAGGGATTATTTCACACAGGGCAATAGAGGAAAACAAAGTGAGAATCCTGTTTCAAGGTGGCATTAGTTGACCAGGGCCATGTTTAATAGGCACCACATTGAAGAAAACAGACTTAACCTGGGAATGACTAACTGGTGTAAATCGAAACGTCTTTGTTTTTCGTTGTGTGCCCTAATGAACACTACCCTGCTGAATTATGACTAGTGGCAGCCACTAATGTTGGCGGCAATGAGAAACGTACCCGTCGGTTGGAGGATATCAGAGTCTGGGAACTCGTCAAAGTTGGACGTGTCGTCGATGCTTTTTATCTCAATGGGAATGGCAGCGGGTCTCTCTCTGTAATAAAAACGGAACCCTGTTGTTACAATGTCACTGTTCCCATTTCTGAATGCACCATTAACTGATACAATCAGCTACAGCCTCAAAAAAATGCTAGCCAGGAGATTTGGGATATTGACAAATAACCAGCAATAAAGTGGAAAATATATTCTTTTTTTAAACGTCAGAAAAGTGAACTCTTCTTTTAAGCCCTCGTACCTGATGTGGTCGTAGTCCACCCCCTCGAAGAAGGCGTTGCCCTTAATGTCCTCCACCCCAGTGGCTCCGATCCTGTGCTCCTCCTCACAGCAGAACCTGAGGATGAGGTCCTTCGCTTTCTCCGAAATGGGCACTTCAGGGGGAAAAGTCAGTGTTTCTTGCCAGTTCATCACCTTCCTGTAGGTCTCCTGAGGGGTCTCTGAGCAGAACGGGGGATAGCCTGGAAAACAACACACATGAGATCAACCAGCCAGGCATGGGCAAATACGTAGTAATGGCACCATTCCGTGACATTCATGCAAGATGATTGAAAGCCAATCAATGCTTTTTCAGAGGCCCCAAGCAGAAGCTGTTGACAGGATCTCACCTATCAGCATCTCATACATGATGACTCCAAGGCTCCACCAATCACAGAGCTTGTTGTATCCGTTCTGCATGAAGACTTCAGGGGCGATGTAGTCAGGGGTGCCCACAGTAGAGAAGGCCTGGGGGGGGGGGGGGGGGGGGGGGGGGCGAGAGAAAGATCATGCAATGTGACTACAAGACTACACCAATACAAATGTGGTCGTGTTTGAGATCGACTGCATTCCAGTCGGTGACTGCAGACTGACAGATCTACAAAATCACCCTGCATCCTAAATAACTAGATTTTATAGGTGGATTAGTCCGTTCAAAATGGATGCTCTCGAACACGGCCCATGTCTACTTGTAGAATACACTGAATGTTGCCCTCCCATCTAGCTTCATTTTCT
This sequence comes from Salvelinus fontinalis, assembly GCF_029448725.1. NCBI lineage: Eukaryota > Metazoa > Chordata > Actinopteri > Salmoniformes > Salmonidae > Salvelinus > Salvelinus fontinalis. Next base: position 8,167,821 of record NC_074672.1, read on the forward strand.
CACCAGCTGTCTCCGGTTCCTCTTCCATGTCTCTGCTTTCCTCTTTGAGTTCATGTTATTGAATGCTGTAAAGAAAAATAAACAGTTGTATAAAATGACACAAGTACGTAATACTTGTTGAACCCCATAACCTTGCAGGTTAAGCACCTGAAACCCTTTCAGACTCTTCGTTATGAAACAAATAGCCCATTTTAGGATCTGCTGATTTACATTTTAGTCACTTAGCAGAAGCACTAACGCAGATAGATTCTACATTTAAATAATAATCCCCATTAAGGAATTGGAAGATTGGTACATGCAACAACTCAAAAACATGAAGCAAACCATTTTAAGTCACTCATTTTCATTTTCGTACAAGCACATTTCAAATCATTACCTGGTTAGTAGAGAAACATTAAAAAGGCACAATATCTGGGACATTTCCAACTGTTCAATGGTATTTCTAATTAATAGTGTATAAATGCCCTATGAGCTTTGTATTTCAGTTTTACCTCCACCATAACCCACACATGACTCCATTGTTGATGTTTTGGTTGTCATTTGGCTCTTTGTAAACAATATGTAGCTCCAAAATACGCTTCCAAATCTCAAGGACTACAAGGTCGGAGAAAAAGTTGTGGCTTTAACATCAATACAGGGTGTTAGTATGTAAAGTAATGGATTGATTGGGATGCCTGACTTTGCTTACTGAAGTCACTGGGGAGGCTGTGGTTCAGGTTCTTGTAGAACTCGGTACGATGCGCCCTCTTCAGACCTGTGCAAAGACCAAAGTCAGACAGCTTCACATGGCCCTGAAACAATCAAGCAAAAACACATTCAGTACAGGCCTATATTCATTAATGCACACCGTATTGGAAAAATTCAGCCCGTTTTCTTCATTTTGGTGCCTTGTAAATTCAAAACCGAATAACATATCCAAACCACCAGTCTGAGCTCATGTTTGTGTCTCTTGAGTACGTGCTCAAACTCACCCTGGAGTCTAGTAGCAGGTTGTCAGGTTTGATGTCTCTGTGAATGAAGCCCAACTGGTGGATGGAGTCGATGGCTAGCACTGTCTCAGCGATGTAGAACTGAGTGGCCTCCTCTGTCAGAGTATCCTTCTTCATCAGCAGGGTCATCATGTCACCTGTAGGGGGCAGTGTCGGGTTACAACATGTACAGTCCCACTGGACTTTGAGGCATATTCAGCGAGACAGAACGACAGATAGAACATTAAGAATAAACAATCAATATGCAGCACATTTCTATGTTTTTCGGCAACGTTCCGACGGCTGTATCAAGCGTCTCAGAGCAGAAGTACTGATCTAGGATCAATTTAGCCTTTTAGACCTATAATGAACATGATATTATTGACTAGATCAGCACTTCTACTCTGTCTACATACACCTGCAAGAGTAGCTGATCTAGCTTCCAACTGGACAATGACTGTGCCTGTAGTGTAGGAGACTGTTTGGGGTTCAGTTTAGAGTGAGGGGGGTTATACCGCCAGGCAGGAACTCCATGATGAGGTAGAGGTTCATCTTGTCCTGGAAGCTGTAGAACATCTTAACCACCCACAGACTGTCAGCCTCTACCAGGATGTCCCTCTCAGCACGGATGTGGCCCACCTAGAAATACACACAAATGGCATGATACATAAACTCAGCAAAAAAAAAGAAACGTCCCTTTTTCAGGACCCTGTCTTTCAAAGATAATTCGTAAAAATCTAAATAACTTCACAGATCTTCTTTGTAAAGGGTTTAAACACTGTTTCCCATGCTTTTTCAAAGAACCATAAACAATTAACGGATATGCACCTGTGGAACGGTTAAGACACTAACAGCTTACAGACAGTAGGCAATTCGGGTCAGTTTTGAAAACATAGGACACTAAAGAGGCATTTCTACTGACTCTGAAAAACACCAAAAGAAAGATGCCCAGGGTCCTTGCTCATCTGCGTGAACGTGCCTTAGGCATGCTGCAAGGAGGCATGAGGACTGCAGATGTGGCCTTGGCAATAAATTGCAATGTCCGTACTGTGAGACGCCTAAGACAGCGCTACAGTGAGACAGAACAGACAGCTGATCATCCTCACAGTGGCAGACCACGTGTAACAACACCTGCAACAACACCTGCACAGGAACGGTACATCTGAACATCACACCTATGGGACAGGTACAGGATGGCAACAACTGCCCGAGTTACATCAGGAAAGCACAATCCCTCCAACAGTGCTCAGACTGTCCGCAATAGGCTGAGAGAGGCTGAACTGAGGGCTTGCAGGCCTGTTGTAAGGCAGGTCCTCACCAGACATCACCGGCAACAATGTTGCCTATGGGCACAAACCCACCATCACTGGACCAGACAGGACTGGCAAAAAAAGGTGCTCTTAACTGAGGAGTCGCAATTAGGGGTGATGGTCAGATTTGCGTTTATCGTCGAAGGAATGAGCGTTACACTGAGGCCTGTACTCTGGAGCGGGATCGATTTGGAGGTGGAGGGTCCGTCATGGTCTGGGGCAGTGTATCACAGCATCATTGGACTGAGCTTGTCCTTGCAGGCAATCTCAACGCTGTGCATTACAGGGAAGACATCCTCCTCCCTCATGTGGTACCCTTCCTGCAGGCTCATCCTGACATGACCCTCCAGCATGACAATGCCACCAGCCATACTGCTTGTTCTGTGCGTGATTTCCTGCAAGACAGGAATGTCAGTGTTCTGCAATGGCCAGCGAAGAGCCCGGATCTCAATCCCATTGAGCACGTCTGGGACCTGTTGGATCGGAGGGCGAGGGCTAGGGCCATTCCCCCCAGAAATGTCCGGGAACTTGCAGGTGCCTTGGTGGAAGAGTGGGGTAACATCTCACAGCAAGAACGGGCAAATCTGGTGCAGTCCATGAGGAGATGCACTGCAGTACTTAATGCAGCTGGTGGCCACACCAGATACTGATTGTTACTTTTGATTTCGACCCCCCCTTTCTTCAGGGACACATTATTCCATTTCTGTGGAACTTGTTCAGTTCATGTCTCAGTTGTTGAATCTTGTTATGTTCATAGAAATATTAACACGTTACGTCTGCTGAAAATAAACGCAATTGACAGTGAGAGGACATTTCTTTTTTTCCCCCTGAGTTAACATTTATAGATTGCATGGCAGGTACTACTTTTGTATCCAAGACCTGCTTTGGATTTGTGAGAATGAACATGACTGGCCATTATGTATTGGCCATCAACATACCCTCCTACCCTTTCCTCCTCCTCCTCACCTGCTCCTTCTCCAGCATGTCGGCCTTGCGGAGGATCTTCATAGCGTACACGTGGCCTGTGTCCTTCTTCTGCACCAGACGCACCTTGGGACCAAAACGTGTCAATAAATTTATTGAATAATAAGCTGAAAGTTTGCAAGGCTACTACGTAAGAGAGGTGTTTAAGAAAAGGGGTGATTCCTACCTCTCCGAAAGCTCCTCGGCCAATCACCTTGAGGGACTCGAAGTCCTCAAGCCCCAGGCGGGTTCGTTTGAGACGCAGGAACTCGGTCTCTTTCCTGGCGTGCTGGGAGCGCCGGATACGCTTCTGCACAGGTAGAGGAGGCAATGGTTAGTGCGCACAACTGCACGTGTTAAAAAGGTTGTGTCTGTGTCAGTCTTCAACGTCACCTCCTCATCAGCCAAGCCCTCTTGATCCATCACCTTTTCCAACTTCTGCTGCCTGGAACAGAAATGGAAAAATGTTTTGAATTATGGCTGTCCCCGATAAAAAAAAAAGATTTGTCGACCAAAATTAATCTCTTCTTTCGACCAATTGATTGTTCCAACGTTTTTAAAATGTGATTTTCCTAATATAGACACACCTGTTTTAATAAAATTAACTATATGCATTGAGCTTGTCTGATGCTTTAAGCGCACCGTTGGATGAAATAAGATGCAAATGACACGAGAGAGCCAGAGATGAATACAACCAGAAGAAATACAAAAAAAAAAAAAAAAATGATCACGTTCCACCTGCTGGCTTTCACAGATTCTGCCATTTCTCTCCTGAAGTTGCTGGGAATAGGCTACACGAGGAGTCAAACTTTCTCATGTGAAATGACAATTTAATTTACAATTTCTACCGATCTGTGTGCCAGTTAGGGTTTTCATCTTCACATTTTTGTGGAACAGATCCATTTTGTTTATCATAACACCTTTGAATCTCAAAATCATTCTCATGTGGTTAATCCAAATCGAAAAAAAAAAAAGAAGAGGTAACTTCTATTGCCAAATCTGTAAAAATTGCCTACATAAAGCCATTAAATAACATTGCAGCCTGCAGGTAGAAAATATTGCTCCGTTCATCTTTCCCTCGACCCTGACTAGTCTCCCAGTCCCTGTCATTGAAAAACATCCCCACAGCATGATGCCACCACCATGCTTCACGGTAAAGTTTGATAAAGTTTGATTTGAAACAGTGAGGGACTATCTTTACTCCAATAGGAATGCTTGTTTTTGTTTTCAGTATCGCTAAGCTTTATTACATTGTGGAATAATGAATGCGACACAGGGACTTCCATATTAGACCACCGTGTTGCCTTTGTTCTCCAGTGTTTTTAACAGGGAAGTGGTAGTACGGGTTGGACAGGTGGTATTTTGTGTGTCATATTCACCATTTACCAGTTTCCTCTTCAAACCAGCACGGTTGGGTATTGAATTCTAAAATAGATTAAATTTTTTATTGAAAAGGTTATTTCTTTACCGTCATAATGTGACCCGTGGTTGAACAGACAGACATCTTGTTGTTCTACTGATGGATGACATATTTATATGGAAAAAAATAAATTGCACCTGGGCAGGAATAATACATTACGGACTTTCTCTTATTAGATTAAAAAAACATTTTTTTTATCTTTGTATTATCTTTTACCAGATCTATTGTGTTATATTCTCCTATGTTAATATAACATTTCCACAAACTTCAAAGTTTTTCCTTTCAAATGGTATCAAGAATATGCATATCCTTGCTTCAGGTCCTGAGCTACAGGCAGTTAGATTTGGGTATGTCACTTTTGACAAAAATAGGGGGAAAAGGTTTGGATCCTTATTAAAAGCATACGGGCCTGTTAAGCAAGACAGACAGGTTGATGCTATTGGCCCAATATAGAAAACCTGGGGAGGCAAAAGCTAGTTAGAATGTGTTAAAGTCCTCTGCAGTATATATGCAGTGTCCACCATTTCTTAGCCGTATTCACCCTCCTTGGCATTTCTCCTATTTTGTTGCCTTACAACCTGGAATTTAAATTGATTTTTTGGGGGGAATGTATCATTTGATTTACACAACATGCCTACCACTTTGAAGATGCAAAATATTTTTTCTTGTGAAACAAACAAGAAATAAGACAAAAAACTGAAAACTTGAGCGTGCATAACTATTCACCCCCCAAAGTCAATACTTTGTAGAGCCACATTTTGCAGCAATTACAGCTGCAAGTCTCTTGGGGTATGTCTCTATAAGCTTAGCACATCTAGACACTGGGATTTTTGCCCATTCTTCAAGGCAAAACTGCTCCAGCTCCTACAAGTTGGATGGGTTCTGCTGGTGTACAGCAATCTAAGTCATACCACAGATTTTCAATTGGATTGAGGTCTTTGCTTTGACTAGGGCATTCCAAGACATTTAAATGTTTCCCCTTAAACCACTCAAGTGTTGCTTTAGCACTATGCTTAGGGTCATTGTCCTGCTGGAAGGTGAACCTCAGTCCCAGTCTCAAATCTCTTGAAGACTGAAACAGGTTTCCCTCAAGAACTTCCCTGTATTTAGCGCCATCCATCATTCCTTCAATTCTGACCAGTTTCCCATTCCCCGATTTTAAATTTCTGATATCTTTTTAGAACCCAACCCTGATATGTACTTCTCCACAAATGTGTTCCTGACCGGTTTGGAGAGCTCCTTTGTCTTCATGGAGCCGCTTGCTTGGTGGTGCCCCTTGCTTAGTGGTGTTGCAGACTCTGGGGCCTTTCAGAACAGGTGTATATATACTGAAATCATGTGACAGATCATGTGACACTTATATTGCACACAGGTGGACTTAATTTAACTTCAGAAGGCAATTGGTTGCACCAGATGTTATTTAGGGGCTTCATAGCAAAGGGGGTGAATACATATGCACGCACCACTTTTCCATTTTTAATTTTTTTGAAACAAGTAATTTTTTTCCCATTTCACTTCATCAATTTGGACTATTGTGTGCATGTGCATTACATGAAATCCAAATAAAAATCTATTTAAATTACAGGTTGTAATGCAACAAAATAGGAAAAAATGCCAAGGGGGATGAATACTTGTAAGGCACAAATACCAAAGTTTGCAACACCCACCTTGAATGACATAACGCATAAGAAGAATGTAGCAATAGAGAACAGAGGATTTGTAAACAATGTGTCAGTGGAAGGCTCTGCCCGTTGGCTGAGCCCAGACGGATGTACCCAGTGCGGGTGTAGTAGGAGGCCTACCTCATCTCTCTCTCCTCATGTTGAGCGATGAGGTTGCTGTAGAAGTTCTCCAGGGTCACCTTGGCCATGGTCACACGTTCCTTGGTGTGATTACTCATCGAGGAGCAGGAACTCTGGCCCGTCATTGCCATGGTTACCTGAGATGCATTGAAAGGGGGGGGGGGGTGCAATTAAGCAACCTGTATATCCTCTTGAAAGAACTATAGGCCTACGCTATCATAATTAAATTCAAGTCCAAACCAAATGCAGATGTATTCTACTTTTCACCCGCCTTGTAATTGTGCTGTTTTCACATTGGCCTATACCCTTGCAAACACTTTCACAGACTCTTCTTTTATCTTTCACTACAACTTTTTCTGAAATAAGGGGCCAAGAGAAGAGGGATTAAAGACAATTGTCCTCTTTCAGTCGCCATACAGTAACTCAATGTCCAGTCAGCCTCAGCACATTTTGCATGGCTGAGCAACAGGGACCCTTGAGGTGGCAGGAGGAGGGAGGCAAGTGGAAAGAGTCCGCCGTTTGGCTAACAGCTCCAAGCACCGACAAAGCCCTTGATTTTTGTATTGCCGATGCTAGGTCAGGGTAATTCAATTATCCGCCGGACATTCAGTTGGGCAATGAATAAGGAGTTTGTTAAAAGGAAAGACTGGTGCCCAATGAGTCACGGAAGCCGCCGTGTTTGCAGTGCTATGTAGAGGCTGGTCAATAATACTAAGTGCATGCTCTTCAACCGATCGCTGCCTGCACCTGCCCGCCCGTCCAGCATCACCACTCTGGACGGTTCTGACTTAGGTATTTGTAGTTGTCCACATATTCTAGGTGTCTGGTTAGACTGTAAACTCTCCTTCCAGACTCACATAAAGCATCTCCAATCCAAAGTTAAATCTAGAATTGGCTTCCTATTTAGCAACAAAGCATCCTTCACCCATGCTGCCAAACATACCCTCGTAAAACTGACCATCTTACTGATCCTCGACTTCGGCGATGTCATTTACAAAATAGCCTCCAACACCCTACTGAACAAATTGGATGCAGTCTATCACAGTGGCATCCGTTTTGTCACCAAAGCCCCATATACTACCCACCACTGCGACCTGTACGCTCTCGTTGGCTGGCCCTCGCTTCATACTTGTCGCCAAACCCACTGGCTCCTGGTCATCTACAAGACCCTGCTTCCCCTACTGTATTTATTTATTTTGCTCCTTTGCACCCCAGTATTTCTAATTTGCACACTCATCTACTGTCAAATCTACCATTCCAGTGTTTTAATTTCTATATTGTATTTACTTCACCACCATGGCCTATTTATTGCCTTTACCTCCCGTATCTCACCTCATTTGCTCACACTGTATAGACTTATTTTTTTACTGTAATATTAACTGTATGGTTGTTTTACTCCATGTGTAACTGTGTTGTTATATGTGTCGAACTGCTTTGCTTTATCTTGGCCAGGCTGCAGTTATAAATGAGAACTTGTTCTCAACTTGCCTACCTGGTTAAATAAAGGTGAAATAAATAAATTTTAAAAATGGTGTGGAAATCAACTTTGTGCACCCAATGCTGATGGGACCATTACTCTGAACCAGAGAGGAGTAGTGTGTGCATCATCATGGAGTGTAAACTGTGCAGAAACATACATCACCTCTAATGTCCAAGACATGCTTACACTTCAAGCACGCCTACTCACAATTTATTTTTATACCTTTTATTTAACTAGGCAAGTCAGTTAAGAACAAATTCTAATTTACAATGACGGCCTACCCCAAGCAAACCCTCACGGCGCTGGGATAATTGGACGCTGCCCTATTGGATTCCCATTCATGGCCGGTTGTGACACAGCCTGGAGTCGATCCAGGGTCTGTAGTGAGCACTGAGAAGCAGTGCCTTAGACGGCTGCACCACTTGGGAGCCCAAAAAAACGACTTCACATTATATTTTTTTGCATAAGTAAAAAGTGGTTTTCTGAAGTTGCTAGCTAACACTACATGACCAAAAGTACATGGATACCTGCTTGTCGAACATCTCATTCCAAAATGATGGGCATTAATATGGAGCTCGTCGCCCCTTTGCTGCTATAACAGCCTCCACTCTTCTGGGAAGGCCTTCCACTACATGTTGGAACATTGCTGCGGGGATTTGCTTCCAGGCACTGATGTTGGGCGATTAGGCCTGGCTCGTAGTCGGCGTTCCAATTCATGCCAAAGGTGTTCCATGAGGTTGAGGCTCTGTGCAGGCCAGTCAAGTTCTTCCACACCAATCTAAACAAACCATTTTAGTATGGACCTTGCTTTGTGTACGGGGGAATTGTCATTCTGAAACAGGAAAGGGCCTTCCCCAAACTGTTGCCACAAAGCTGGAAGCACAGAATCGTCTAGAACGTCATTGTATGCTGTAGCGTTACGATTTCCCTTCACTGGAACGAAGGGGCCTAGCCCGAACCATGAAAAACAGCCAAAGACCATTATTCCTATGCCACCAAACTTTACATTTGGCACTATGCATTCGGGCAGGTAACATTCTCCTGGCATCCGCCAAATCCAGATGTTCGTCAGACTGCCAGATGGTGAAGCGTGATTCATCACTCCAGAGAACGTGTTTCCACTGCTCCAGAGTCCAATGGCAGTGAGCTTTACACCACTCCAGCCGACGCTTGGCTTTGCGCATGGTGATCTTAGGCTTGTGTGCGGCAGCTTGGCCATGGAAACCCATTTCATGAAGCCCTCGACAGTTATTGTGCTGACGTTGCTTCTAGAGGCAGTTTGGAACTCAGTAGGGGGTTTGCAAACGAGGACCTCAAAGAAAATTTTAAACATTAAAACCCATGTTTCTTTTGTAGTCCTTTGTAGCTCAGTTGGTGGGGCATGGTACTTGTAACACCCGGGTAGTGGGTTCCATTCCTGGGAACAACCATAAGTAAAATAACTAAGTCACTTTGGTTAAAAGAGTCTGCTAAATGGCATATAATATGTTTTGACATGCATGACAAGTCATCCACTTCAGCAAAACCTAGAACTTGAGAAGCTGCAGGAATGATTGACAGTTGCCTTGTTTGCTACCTAACTGGTCGATGGGGTCAAAGTAGGTAGGTCCAAATAGCTGTCATGTAGCTAGCTAGGCTAGCTCTCGAGCACCCAAGGCCAGGCATACAGTCATAGCAGATAGCAAAGAAGGCAACTGTCAATCATTCCTGTGGATTCTCGAGTTATAGGTTGGCTCAAGTGGTTGTCATTCACGTGAAAATATGATGGTTTAATTTTGGATTTAGCTTTAGTGTGGTGGTACAAAGCTTCAATGATTCACAAAGATTGCAGTAGTGTTAGCTAGTTGGGTACTTTAGAAGGGCTAGTAGCTAGCTAACTAACTGGTTTACCCGAGAGTTAGCATATTACAGTAGCCCAAAGGTCGGAAGATACCGTCCAAACGGAATGAATGCAGCCGGCTATACATTCGTATCCCCGGTGGACCGGTTCGTACATAAAACATTCTCCATTCAGACTGCAAAAGCGGGTCGATTAAATTTAACGTGATTTAAAAACTGGGAAAATGTGCATACTTTATGAAAATACAATTTTCCACCACCATGCTCTGGTGGCTAATGTTACTTCCTGACATTGCATACAGCGTTGAGACCAAGGGTAAACAGACTGCTGCAATCCCCTTGGACAGTAAGAGGAAACGACTCAATATCGCCAGCATTTGGGCAAACATTTAAGTTTCTGGTTTAGGTTGACTGTCCTGGATAGAAGGCATTCTCTTGCTGCATGTAAATAGCTAGTAACAACTGTTTGATCAAGCTAGCTCTAATGACAGGTGTGAAGTAATGTGAGCAGGGGTTGGAACGGTTCAAAGAACATAACCGAAAACCAATGTCGTTATTTTCCGGTTTTGTACCCTGAACCGGTTCCAACCCCTGCTAACGTTACTTCACAGCTGTCATTGATTTAGCTAGCCTAAACAGTTGTGATTCATACTGTTCCGGAGCAGAACCGTTATTGTAAAAGCATGGGAACCTGTTAATAACTTTATATTACATTCCAGGCATTTTTTTCTAGTCCTACATAAAAACACCTATTCAAAGCCCTCACTGTCACTCAGAAACAATATATCTTCACCGGCTTCGAGGGCATTATCACTTTTATACACCTCGGGTTACCAACATAACCAAATAATGATTTACATAAACATTATTTGGATTAATTTATTCATACTATTTCATCCTTCCACGAGATGTAGTCCCGACACATCTAGGGCTGCTACCCAGCCCGGCTGATCGTTCTATCAATTGTTGCCAGAGACGCGACCGTCGTTCAGTCTTTTTGTTCTGTATCTATTCCCAGTCGTTCGTTCTAAATGTTCCATTGCCATACTGGCTGGCAACGTTCTTATCCCTTGCTTGCTAGCTACCCAACTACGGCTAACTTAGTCATGTCAAGAATTGCAGCCAGAAAAACAGCAAATTATTTGTTTAGAGCTTCAAGTTCCTTGGTGTGCACATCCCCAACAAACGATCATGGTCCATACACACTAAGACAGTCATGAAGAGGGCACGACAAAGCCTATTCCTCCTCAGGAAACTGAAAAGATTTGGCATGGGTCCTCAGATCCTCAAAAGGTTCTACAGCTGCACCAGAGAGCATCCTGACTGGTTGCATTACTGCCTGGTATGGCAACTGCTCGGCCTCCGACCGCAAGGCACTACAGAGGGTAGGGCGTACGGTCCAGTACATCACTGGGGCCAAGCAACCTGCCATCCAGAGGAAGCTTGCCAGAGGAAGGCCAAAAAATTGTCAAACTCCAGCCACCCTAGTCATGGACTGTTCTCGCTGCATCCGCACAGCAAGGATACTGTAGGCCTAGTTATCACGTTTCACATTGTATTTATTAACGACAAAACTGTATTTTTAACCCTCCTGCTGTGTTCCGGTCAAATTGGACCGATTTACAAGTTCTCTCTGAAAAATGTAGTTAATTTAATCTGATTGTTGTAAGGTTCCATGACTTTGTCCACACAGGGCATCTGAACACACAAAATAAATGTTGATGATTTTCATTACATTTTGGGTTTTTATTTAACTTTGTACACCTGGGGTGTTCCCGGTCAAAAATGACCGGTCATTAGAAAAGAATGGGTGAGACTACAGTTAGTGTATAAAATTGAGTTCAGGCACATGCCCATTCATCAGATGGACACACTTCCTCTCCCAGACCCCCACATGCATGTGTCTTTGAGCACACACACACACCTCACTCTCCTGCTTGACTTCCATGGCAACCCCCACGGGAACCTTTCCCCCACGGGAACCACACCTGTTGTCATTCTCACAAACAATCGCAACATTGTTTCAATAATATATAGAACTTTTCTCCTGGTATATAAAGCTTTTTTGAGGCCTTACTCACAATTCATTCTGTGGCAGCACAATGACCAAATGATATACTGTATGTGAGGCTCTTGATCATATCTTTGATCATGACACTGGTGAGGAGAGTCCTTGTTAAACTTTGACACAAAGTAGTCTATGATAAATAGCACAATACGTTTCATCTGAGTATTTGTTATAGTCCAAATAATCAATACATTATGCATTTTTGTACTCAAAAACTAGTTGTGTGAGTTCAGGTCAATGAGGCCTATAAATAGCAAATAGAAGTTAAAAACGTGTAATGTTCACAAGAACTTAAGTTGATAAAAAGATCTAACACAACATTAGGTGATAATATATGTATTATTATGGATTTATAGTCAGCTATAATGGGGCGGTCATTTTAGACTGGGAACACAGAATTAATTCACATGAAACGAACACAACAGGAGGGTCATTTCTGGTGCCAGCTCAAAAGACATTCCATGTTCCTTCATAGAAGTCGCTCCTCCTATGTATAATTATGTGGACATTATTCAGATAATCATGTCATAACAAGATGCTTCCTTAACCCTCTCTAGACATCTCCCGACCCACAAAAATTAAGTCGCATCTTGCGCCATAGGGTACACTTGTTTGCCCATCAGGCATGTAAACAACTAGCTTGCCTGCTATATTCGCACTGATTGCTTTAGTACTTTAATGAGCTAAAAACGGTTAATTTCACAGGTTAAACAATTAACAATATACACGGGTACTTTCGGGGGATCGAACCGGTTAAGAACTTTATTTTACTGGTCGGAACAGTGGAACGGAACGAAACGTAGTTCTGGTCAGAACAAAACGATTGGAAAATTATTTCTGTTCCAACCCCTTCACTTTAACGTTAGATAGCTAAATCAATGATGACTATAAAGTAAAATGCCAAGTAGCTAACGTTAGCCAACCTAATTTAAAACGTGTTTACACAAGCGTGTCAAACTAGTTAGCTAACTTATCAAGAGTTCATCCAGTCCACCATCACATAAAATAGCCAATATCTTTGCACACGTTTGTATCGAACTAGCTAACGTTAGCTGTGTAGCCTGTGTTACTTGTGGTAAAGTCAAGAGAGCTTGTTAGCTAGCTTATCTAAACCTTAGCTAGCCTAGTTGTTTACTGTCAGGTAAGATAATGGGACTAACGTTACGTTATTTCGGAAAACACAATCATCTCTCTTCAGTACCTTAGCTAGATATGTTAACTTTCAAATATACTAAATTATGAACCAAATAAACGTTTAAAAAAAAAATCTAACCACATGTAGCCACATAGCTTCAACAAAGTAGTTAGCTAGCCAACTTGGTTTAGTCGAGTTAGCTTAGCTAGCTCATGCTGTGCTAAACGTGAAAAGTTAGCTAGCTAACCAACCAACGATGCTTGGCTGGCACGATCCCATGAGACAACTACAAAATAAGAGGGAACATGTTAACCATAACATTTTATTTCACTAAACTAGGTAGGTACATGTAATAGTCTTTAAAAAATAAAATAAATAAGCATTTCGATTTCTCGGCAACTTGGTATTTTGTTATAACTACCTCCGCTGGAACGACCTCTCTCTCCTCCGCTGTGTGTGGCTCTTCTTCGATGGCGTTTAATGGCGGTTGGCATCCAACGTTAATGGTGCATTACCGCCACCAGCTGGACGGGGTATTGAATAAGAAACTAAAAAAACATTGCGGGAAATGGGGAAAACGTCATCATACAAAATAAATCACGTCAACTAAGAAAACCCATCGCGCTTCTGCAATCAATGTCCACTTAAGCAATATGGCGCGAGGGGGTGTGGAATATGGCTAATATACCACGGCTAAGGGCTGTTCTTTATGCACGATGCATTGCGGAGTGCCTGGACACAGCCCTTAGCCGTGTTTTATTGGCCATATACCATAAACCCCAGAGGTTCCTTATTGCTATTATAAACTGGTTATCAACGTAATTAGAGCTTTAAAAATATATGTTTTTTCATACCCGTGGTATACGGTCTGTTATATCACGGCTGTCAGCCAATCAGCATTTAGGGCTCTGAGCCTGTGTAGGGATGTATTTTGTATTATAAACTGGGCGGTTAGAGCCCTAAATGCCTCTAACCGCCCAGTTTATAATACAAAATACATCCCTACACAGGCTCAGGGGCCTGTGATGGCGGTACATTCACAGACAAGAATTCTTGCATGGCCTCGGCTGTGAAATCACGAAGACCCAAAAAACGTTTAGCGGCATTCATAATGATTCCAATTTTCTTAGACTTCTTCTCTGCTTGTGCTGTACAGTTTATGGCATTGCAAAAATAATACAAAGTCCACCTTTTTAACATGTAGTATTTCACTATCCCGTGGTGGCTCTACTACCATTGTTTCTTCCCCGCCACTTGTTCCATCCCATCTTCTCACCGACTCCAGATAAGAGATAAGCTGGACACTCCTTACCCTTGCCAACTCATTCTCCTTCACCTGAATTCAGGCGCATGTTTACCTCCACAGTTGCAAGATTTCACTTCATCTGGCATACGACACTCTTCCCTTCTGCACACACTTGACACATGACAAAATCTTCTACATTTACTGTATGACACTGAAGGGGCTTGTGCACTAAAGCTCTTACAGGGTATCTCATGAATCCTATCTTTATATGAGAAGGGAGAGACTCTTCATCAAAGAACAGTAACATGGATGAAGTGAATTTCTTTCCTCCATCCACCATAACAAGTCAGTCAACGTGCACCAACCACTCCATTCTATGTCTTCAGTAATATCCTCTGTCTTTATTTCTTGCGCCACCCCAGAAATAACCCACTTGATTGGTGCCCGGCTACGGAAATCCATACAGGAAACGTTCTACTTCGATATCTTTTTGAGTCTTAAAACACGCTTCTTTCCACCAACACATTCCAGATTTTCTTTAAAATGTTAAACAGATTTTTGAAGTAGCATTGATCCAAAACCCCTCACTCTGACTAAAACGAGTCTAGGGATTTGAGTGGCTTGCTTGTGGGCGTGCTATGCAGCAGTTTGTTTGTTCGGTTGTGAATAGCAAGTTTATATGAAGGTCTGCTTATTAAAATCGGTAAATAGTTTAATTAATTCTCCATTTCATTAATTTATTCACAGCTAAATAGTCATTTACGCTTTTTAAAATTATGTTTAAAATCAGTACAACCGACTATGCTAGCTGAGGTTCATAGCCTCTACTAGTGCTTCAAAACCCTTCTGATGTTGCTTTCAAGACAACTGGGAACTCGTAAAAAGTCCAATCATGACGTCACTGATCTTCAGGTCGGAAATTCTGAGTTGGATGACTATTCAAAACGATTTTTCCCAGTCTGAGCTAGTTTTCCCGAGTTCCCAAGCACTAAAGTCAGATATCTGAGAGTTCCTAGTTCCCAGTTGTTTTGAAAGCACATTATCCTAGGACCTAGGACATGGGTACTCAACTCTTACACTACAAGGTCTGGAGCCTTCTGGTTTTCTGTTCTACCTGATAATTAATTGCACACACCTGGTGTCCCAGGTCTAAATCAATTCCTGATTTGAAGGGAACAATGAAAACATGCAGTGGAACTGGCTTTGATGTCCAGAGTTGAGTTTGAGGCTCCTAGGGTTTTCAGCAGTTAGCAGATGGTTGGCTGCGTGTGAACTGCAATTCTGAAGCTGGGTTTGAACATTTAGAAACTGTTTTAGAAAGATATGCTGATATGCCCCATCTTTCATATCAGCAAGAAATAATCATTCAAATAAAAAATATCACTTTCTGTAGGTTTGCACAGATCCATAAACTCAAATCAAAATCAAATCAAATGTATTTATAAAGCTCTTTTTTACATCAGTAGATGTAGACAGAATCCCAGCCTAAAACCCTTAACAGCAAGCAATACAGATGTAGAAGCACGGTGGCTAGGAAAAACTCCCTAGAAAGGTAGGAACCTAGGAAAAAAGTGAGAGTTACAAGGCTCTGAGGGGTGGCCAGTCCTCTTCTGGCTGTGCCAGGTGGAGATTATAAGAGTACATGACCATTGATTCCAGATTGTTCTTCAAGATGTTCAAATGTTCATAGATGACCAGCATGGTCAAATAATAATCACAGTGGTTGCAGAGTGCGTAACAGGTCAGTACATCAGGAGTAAATGTCCGTTGGCTTTTCATAGCCGAGCATTGAGAGGTCGAGACACCTTGTCCCGCACCTGCTATTGCATCCGGTAAACAGGTCAGGGTTCCATAGCCGCAAGCAGAACCGTTGAAACTGGAGCAGCAGCATGACCAAGTGAACTGGGGACAGCCAGGAGTCATCATGCCAGGTAGTCCTGAGGCATGGTCCTAGCACTCAGGTCCTCTGGGAGGGGAGGAAGAGAGAGAGAATTAGAGGGATTATACTTAAATTCACACAGGACATCAGATAAGACAGGAGAAATACACCAGATATAACAGACTGACCTCAGCCCCCTGGGCACACAGACTACTGCAGCATAGGAAGCTGAGACAGGGATGGTCGGGGGACACTGTGGCCCCGCCCGACGATACCCCCGGACAGGGCCATCCAGGCAGGATATAACCCCACCCACCTGCCAAAGCACAGCCCCCACACCACTAGAGGGATATCAACAGACCACCAACTTACTACTCTGAGACAAGGCTGAGTATAGCCCACAAAGATCTCCATCGCATAAGCCTGAGGGGGCACAAAACCGGACAGGAAGATCACGTCAATGACTCAAGCGATGCACCCCTCCTAGGGATGGCATGGAAGAGCACTAGTAAGGCAGTGACTCAGACCCCGTAATATGGTCAGAGGCAGAGAATCCCAGTGGAGAGAGGGGAGCCGGCCAGAGACAGCAAGGGTGGTTCGTCGCGCCATTGTCTTATCGTTCACCTTTGCACCTCTGGGCCAGACTACACTCAGTCATAGGACCTAGTAAAGAGATGAGTCTTCAGTAAAGACTTAAAGGTCGAGACCGAGTCTGCATCTCTCACATGGATTGGCAGACCAATCCATAAAAATGTATCTCTATAGAAGAAAGCCTTGCCTCCAACTGTTTGCTTAGAAATTCTAGGAACAATAAGGAGGCCTACCTCGTGACCATAGCGTACGTGTAGGTATGTACGGCAGGACCAAATCTGAGAGACAGGTAGCAAGTCCATGTAATGCTTTGTAGGTTAGAAGTAAAATCTTGAAATCAGCCCTAGCCTTAACATGAAGCCAGTGTAGAGAGGCTAGCACTGGAGTAATATGATAACATTTTGGGGGTCTAGTCAAGAGTCTAGCAGGTTTATTTAGTGCTTTATCCGGAAAGCCAGGGAGCAAAGCATTGAAATAGTCTAATCTCAAAGTGATAAAAGATTGAATTAGCTTTTCTGCATCATTTCTAAACCAAAAGTTTCAGATTTTTGTAATGTTATGCTTACACACAGGTGTTCAGAGCATATTAGATGTTGAAAATGTTGTAAAGGTCACTGAAGACACCTGCCAGCTGGTCAGCACATGCCAGGAGCACACGTCCTGGTAATCCGTCTGGCCCAGCAGCCTTGTGAAGGTTGACCTGTTTAAAGGTCTTACTCACGTCGGCTATGGAGAGCATGATCACACAGTCGTCTGGAACAGCTGATGCTCTCATGCATGCTTCAGTGTTGCTTGCCTCGAAGCGAGCATAGAAGTGATTTAGCTCATCTGGTAGGCTCGTGTCACTGGGCAGCTCGCGGCTGTGCTTCCCTTTGTAGTCTGTAATAGCAAGCCCTGCCATGTGGCAAGCCCTGCCGCATAAGACTTGCGTCGGAGCCGGTGTAGTATGATTCAATTTTAGCCCTGTATTGGTGCTTTGCCTGTTTATGGTTCGTCGGAGGGCATAGCAGGATTTATTATAAGCTTCCGGGTTAGAGTCCCGCACCTTGAAAGCGGCAGCTCTACCCTTTAGCTCAGTGCGAGACGACGTCCTCGAAGCACTTATTGATAAAGCCAGTGACTGATGTGGTGTACTCCTCAATGCAATCGGAAGAATCCCGGAACCTGTTCCAGTCTGTGATAGCAAAATAGTAAGCTGGAATCAGTTGGATAGAATTGTAGTCAGATTTACCAAATGGAGGGAGATGGAGGGCTTTGTATGCATATCTGTATTTGGAGTACAGGTGATCTAGAATTGTTTCCCTCTGGTTGCAAATTTAACATAGAGATCAGGTAAAACTGATTTAAGTTTCCCTGCATTAAAGTCTACGGCCACTAAGAGCGCCGCCTCTGGGTGAACGGTTTCCTGTTTGCTTATTTCCTTATACAGTTGACTGAGTGCGGTCTTAGTGCCAGCCTCTGTCTGTGGTGGTAAATAAACAGCCATGAAAAGTATAGGTGTGAACTCTCTTGGCAAATAGTGTGGTCTGCAGTTCAGCATAAGATACTCTACTTCAGGCGAGCAAAATCTAGAGACTTCCTTAGATTTCGTGCACCAGCTGTTGTTTACAAATATGTACAGACCGTCCCCCTTCTTCTTACCGGAGTGTGCTGTTCTATCTAGCCGGTGCAGCGTATATCCTGTTAGCTGAATATCCATGTCATCATTCAGCCACGATTCAGTGAAACAATAGATGTTACAGTTTTTGATGTTCCGTTGGTAGGATATTTGTGATCGTACCTCGTCTAATTTGTTGTCCAGTGATTGCACGTTGACGAGTAATATTGACGGTAACGGCAGCTTCCCACTCGCCTTCTGTGGATCCTTACGAGGCACCCCGCTCTGTTTCCTCTGTACCTGCGTCTCTTTCTCTTGCCAATACCGAGGATGTTGGCCTTGTCGGTGTTAGCAGTATATCCTGTGCATCCTGCTTGATGAAGAAAAAATCTTTGTCTAATCCGAGGTGAGTGATCGCTGTCCTGATATCCAGAAGCTCTTTTTTGCCATAAGATACGGTGGCAGAAACATTATGTACAAAATAAGTTACAAATAACGCAAAAAAACCAAACACATAATAGCACAATTGGTTGGGCGCCCGTAAAACTGCTGCCATTTCTTCCGGCGCCATTTTGGACCTAGACTTGGCGCTCCGGTACCGCTTGCCGTACAGTAGAAGAGAGAACAGTCTATGACTAGGAAGTTATTATGCTAGTTTTCTTTTTACTGGTTAAGGAAGTTAATGTGCGTTGTACACGTAACTATAGTCGGTGGTTATCTAGATAATTTTCATAAGCACCTATCTAACCATAGATCTTTGACCTAATCAAAATAGCTTGTAAGCAGCTACCAAACAGGGCTTACCTTATTACACAGCTCCATTGAAATAGCTCTCACTTACAGAGGTCAGAAAATGGTAAAAATGCACGTTAGCTTATCAGAATAGTGGTCTGATCGATGGAGAGTCCTAAGCTAAGCTAGTTAGCTAAAAAGAGTAAAAAACTTGAGTAATTTGAAAAATGCTAAACAACAATACACACGAGTAATAAACAATATCAATTATTTACACAAGAAACTAAAACTACTATAATATCTACTTGCTAGGTTACTTGCTAGGTTACTTGCTACTTGTCGATGAGAGTTTGCATGGAGAAAGGTTGAGGTTTGATAGACACATAAGCGGCTAATTAACATTTCATTTTTGCAGGGGCGCCACTTCGGTTGGGGGGGACATAACTTGGTGGGGGATCTGAAAGTTTTGGGGGCATCTAAAGCTAATTTCCTGCATTTTTACACAATTCAATATGCCGTCTCTAATTAGAACTAAAAGTAAGAAAAAATGCCCACAGTCATTAAGCTAGGTAAAATATCATTATTAAATATGTTTAAGTAATCAATAAGACTGAACTAGATCAAAGGTAATTAAATAATAAATATTGTGTTGTACCTTTAACCAATAGCCTAACAAAGGAACAACTCTTGAAAAGAATACAAAGACTTTTGATTGTCTTTACTAAGACATTGTCACGACCGTCGTATGAATAATTGGACCAAGGCGCAGCGTGAGTAGAGTTCGACATTTTAATAATAGTGAAACTTTCAAAAACAACAAAGATATAATGATCGTGAAACACGGAGCGCACATAGGCACTCACACAAAACAATATCCTACATCGCAGGTGGGAAAAAGGACACACTAAGTATGATCCCCAATTAGAGGTAATGATTATCAGCTGCCTCTAATTGGGAACCATACACACACACCAACATAGAAATATAATACCTAGAAACCCCCCTAGTCACGCCCTGACCTAAAACACCATAGAGAACCCCGAGGGCTCTCTATGGTCAGGGCGTGACAGTACCCCCCCCCCCCCCCCCCCCCCCCCCCCAAGGTGCAGACTCTGACCGCAAAACCTGAAACTAGATGGGGAGGGTTCGGGTGGGCAACTAGCATTGGTGGCGGCTCCGGTGCGGGACGTAGCACCCGCTCAGACCGCGGATCTGGCCATGGAGCCGGGCTGAACGCCGTGCCCGAACTGGGCACCGGCGCAGTGGAAGGCTCTGGTCATGGAGCGGGACTGGACGCCGTGCCTGGACTGGGCACCGGTGCAGAGGAAGGCTCCGGCCATGGCACCGGCGCAGGAAGCTCCGGGCCGTGTACCGTCACTGGAGGCTCTGGACTGTGAACCGTCACTGAAGACTCAGGGCTGGTGACACACTCTTCAGGGCGAGTGCGGGGATCCGGCACAGGACGTACCGGGCTGGGAAGGCGCACTGGAGGCCTGGTGCGTGGAGCCGGCACAGGTTTCACTGAACTGATGACACACTCTTCAGGGCGAGTTCGGGGAGCCGGCACAGGACGTACCGGGCTGGGAAGGCGCACTGGAGGCCTGGTGCGTGGAGCCGGCACAGGTTTCACCGGGCTGATGACACGCTCTTATTGCTCTTTTTACTTTCCCACAATATAGCTGGGTTGCCCAATCCTGCCCCTAGGGGTCCACTGCCCTGCAGCACCCCACCCCAACACACCCCACTTAGCTGTAGGATCTTAGTGAAACATTCATGTATTGGTTTAGGGTGTGTTAGGCCAAGGCCAGAGATACAACCCACAGGACAGCAGACCTCCCAGGGCCAGCCCAGCAGCTAGGGATTGCCTAAATAGGTGTCTTCCGTGACGTGTGCATGTTTTCAATACAGACTCCTTTATTCCTACTGTATTCCATATAAGGAATCCAGACCTTATGAAAGTAGCCCAGTATACTCTTAATCTTGTAATAAATCAAATCTAATGATACATAACTTGACATTGTGGGAGTATAATTAACCTTCCAAATAAGGGCAAAGCATTTCTTAGCCACTATAAATGCTTGGTTACAAAGTTTCTTAAGATAACAGTCTCCAGTATCAATATTTCCAAGCAAAGGAAAACAGGGAGAAGGGAGAATCTGTAGACATGCCAAGATAAAAGAGCATACTCTTTTCCAGAATTCAGGCAGACTTCACAAGACCATAACATATGTCCCCTTTTGTGTTTTTTACGACTCCAGCAGAGGACTTACATTTCTGAGCGCATGTATTTCAATTTCCATGGCAAATAGTATGTTCTATGGATGGACTTAAACTGCAGTCATTTATGTCTGAGATGATATGAACATGACTGGGCAAACATATCTGTATCCATTCATCGTCATCATCAATAGCTTCTCCCAGGTCTTCCTCACATTTTTTTTTTTACATGTTTTGTGTTATCGGGAAAAGACTCTATCAACCCTTGATACAGTTTGGAAATAAACTTTCGACGTTTGTCAGACTGCCTTAAAATAGCATCTGGCTTGTCCAGTGTTTGCTGCACAGAGAGAATGAAGTGTTGTATCTGCAACAATTCACCTCCGCTCTGTCAGACTGGTCTTTCCTGGATGCTTGACCCTGCTGAGACCACTGTCACCATCTGATCCTCCTAAGACGAGGGATGACAAAGAATGACCTTGGTGTACATTTATACATTATATTAACCTAGAATGGAATCAATTGTTCAATAATTGAAATGACCGTTATTCCCAGATCCCAGACTCACTTTAAGCTGCTGTCCTGTAGCTACTTAAATATGAAATTAACTTACTGTACATATGAATAGACTAGTTTACTACAGTGTCTGCAAATAAACAGCCTGTCACGCCCTGACCGTAGAGAGCTTTTTATGTCTCTATTTTGGTTTGGTCAGGGTGTGATTTGGGTGGGCATTCTATGTTCCTTTTTCTATGATTTGCATTTCTTTGTTTTGGCCGGGTATGGTTTTCAATCAGGGACAGCTGTCTATCGTGGTCTCTGATTGGGAACCATACTTAGGTAGCTTTTCCCCACCGATGCTTTGTGGGTAGTTGTTTTCTGTTTTGTGTTTCTGCACCTGACAGGACTGTTTCGGTTTTGTTCATTCTCTTTGATATTTTGTTATTGTGTTCAGTTGTAATAAAAGGCATGAACACTTACCACGCTGCGCTTTGGTCCGATTATTCCTTATCCGATGACGACACCCGTTACACAGCCTAATGGGAAAAAGTAGAGCACGCTCAACCAACGCTAGTCGAAGTGCAATCAAAAATATAATCATCATTGAAAAGGAAAAGGCACAACGCGCACATAGGTTACATGCTGACTAGACTAGGCACACGTGTGCGTCTGCGTGCGCCATCGCTCGCATGTTGATTTTGTCCATCAACACCAGATGCTATCAGGACACGCAGGTTCAAATATCAAAACTAACTCTGAAACAACTATATTCATTTGGGGACAGGTCGAAACACAAACATTCATGGACATTTAGCTAGCTAGCTTGCTGTTGCTAGCAAATTTGTCCTGGGAGATAAACATTGGGTTGTTATTTTACCTGAAATGCACAAGGTCCTTTTTTTCCTGGATCTTTGTAGAAGTTTAACCCATTTTGAGTTACACAAAATTGTGCGTTCTCTACTCCGACAATTAATGCACAGATTAAAAAGGAAACCTAGTTAGTTTCTAGTGATCTCTCCTCCTTCAGTCTCCATCTTCTTCTTCTTCTGTGGACTTTATATGGTGGATGGCAACCAACTTAAGGTGCAATACCATCCCCAACAGGACTGGTGTGGACCTCAGTTGAGCTTTTAAATCACCCACTGGTGTATATTCTGCTAAAAACCAATGAGGAGATGGGAAAGGCGGGACTTGCAGCGCGTCAATCGTAAAAATTAGAGCCAAGTTCTACTTTAGCAACTGGCTACACAGACGCTCGCGAGCAGTTTTGATGAAATGATTGAATAAAATGTATGTGTCATTTTTTGCAATTTTGCAATGTTCGCGGTGTGGTCAGTACGAGAGATCATTACTCATTTCTTTTTCTCCCTCCTGCAAATCGTCCACCTAAAAGGTAGGCTATATCTTATAGATCTATGCAAAGCATTGCAAGTGTAGCTGTCATCATTCTTTGCTGCTTCAAGTTCAGTAGCCATACCTGTGGGATCAGGTATGAATCAGGTGCGCGTGTGGTCTCAATTAAATAGAGTAGGCTACAGCCTTTACATGAGTGGAGAAGCATGGGGCAGTTATCTTTCCAAGGAAATGTACTTCCTAAATAGTTTACTACATTGCCTAGAAATAGGCCTAAATATTGATCACCCATATTTCTCAGTCTGAAAATATTTCCTCTCCTAAAAGGTAGGCTATAAAAATAGCTAAAGAGAAAGTGCAAGTCTCTCCTACTCTGCTCTCTTCAAACTACATCTAGCATATTGGCTGATATAGCCCAGTAATACAGATAGTCGAACACAAGGGCCATATGAGAATCTCTGGGTATTTAAACAATTTCTTAAGTTATTTTTGCACGTTTGATTAAGCCTATAGTGCACAAAATTGCTGGGACCATGAATGGCAAGTGAGCTGGGTCACATATGCCTAAAATAACATCGTGGGACTGTGGTTGGGTTTGGGACCAGCTCTTGTGGTAGAGGGTGCGAGTCAGACAGAAAGCCAGTGGGTGTGGGCCCAGAGTGGTATAAAAAGCTGTGGATGGGGGTGGGAGCGGAATGAAGAAAATGCAGACCTCTACTGTGCACCATAAGAGTGAAGCCTGTAAAGTTAGAGCTGTTTATTACTGTGTCAGTGTGAAAATGTGGGAATTAGCTAGGGAAACTGACAGATCAATAACATTACATTGCCATACTGACTAATACAAATACACATTGCAATGAAAAAACATCAGAATATCAATCTTCAATCATTTGGCTGATGGTTTCATCGTTTGATTCAGGTCTAGTGTGATTGAAGCAAAAACAATAGCTAATGTTAGCCAACTTTTGGCCAGCTCTCTCTCTAATGGTACATCAACTGGCGAAAGCTAGCCAAATTCATTTACTTCTGATGAAACAGGACAAAACAAAGGCTACAAGACATTTCCATACAAACAACTGCTATTAGATAGCGATATGAGGTGGATATTATTACTATCTAACAGATAGCTAGAGGCTAGAGCTGACCTGGCTATGGTAGCTACTAGCTAGCGTAGCTAATTCATTCACCTCAGTCAAGAGGAATGAAACATTAGCTAACGTTACAAATCAGTTACAATACTAGCTCAGAACTGCAAATAAACACTAGTTTCATTTTCTTGTTAAGTTAAACAGCGGTTACCTTGTCAGCTAAAGAGTAGCCAGTTTCTGCTCTACTTGCTTTTACAACTTGGTGAAAGAACACAACATACACACTGAACTATGCTCAACTCTCCTGTGCTGGTCCAGCCAGCCTTCCAGAAGCTTTCACTTCACACAGCCTGTCAGCCTGCTCGGTAGTGTCCACGTGGTCCTAAATCCAGCCCTAAATCCAGCCTTTAAAATGCAATGGAAACCCATTCACGTGTATTTTTCATTTGGTACATAGAAATTTAACCGTAAAGTTATTTTACGTGCACTACGTCATCACACACACAGACTTAATTAATGGCTGTGCTGAGTTGCTGAATATTGGCGGGAACTGGAAGACGCTGTCCTTGACGTAGATCCAGAGCATCCCAAACATGCTCAATGGGTGACATGTCTGGTGAGTATGCAGGTCATGGAAGAACTGGGACATTTTTCAGCTTCCAGGAATTGTGTACAGATCCTTGTGACATGGGGTCATGCATTACCATGCTGAAACATGAGGTGATGGCGGCAGATGAATGGCACGACAATGGGCCTCAGGATCTCATCACGATATGTCTGTGCATTTAAATTGCCATGGATTAAATTAACTTGTGTTCGTTGTCCGTAGCTTATGCCTGCCTGCCCGTACCATAACCCCACCGCCACCATGGGGCACTCCGTTCACAACGTTGACATCAGCCAATCGCTCGCCTGCACGACACCATACACGCTGTCTGCCATACAGCTGAAACCGGCCACTCCGGGATTCCTCCGTGAAGAGCACACTTCTCTAGCCTGATTGCCATTGAAGGTGAGCATTTGCCCACTGAAGTCGGTTACAACGCCGAACTGCAGTCAGGTCAAGACCCTGGTGAGGACAATGAGCACATAGATGAGCTTCCCTGAGACGGTTTCTGATAGTTTGTGCAGAAATTCTTTGGTTGTGCAAATCCACAGTTTCATCAGCTGTCCGGGTGGCTGTTTTCAGACGTTCCCGCAGGTGAAGAAGCCAGATGTGTAGGACCTGGGCTGGCGTGGTTAGACGTGGTCTGTAGTTGTGAGGCCGGTTAGACATACTACCAAATCCTCTAAAACGCCATTGGAAGTGGCTTATGGTAGAGCAATGAACATTCAACATTCAGGCAACAGCTCTGATGGATATTCCTGCAGCCAGCATGCCAATTGCACGCTCCCTCAAAACTTGAAACGTGTGGTATTGTGCTGCGTTAGAAAACGGCACATTTTATAGAGGCCTTTTATTGTCCCCAGCACAAGGTGCACCTGTGTACTGATCATGCTGTTTAATCAGCTTCTTGATATGCCACACCTGTCAGGTGGATCGATTATCTTGACTAAGGGGAAATGTTCACTAACAGCCATGTAAACCAATTTGTGCACAACATTTGAGAGAAATAAGATTTTTTTTGTGTATGGAAAATTTCTGGAATCTTTTATTTCAGATCATGAAACATGGGACCAACACTTTACATGTTTAGTTTATACTTTTGTTCAGTATAAAAACCAGAGCAACTGCGGGCCCTCATGATGCTTTCAGATTTTTTGTGGCCCCCACCCAATCAAAGTTGCCCATCCCTGGTTGAGAAGAAAGACTAGCTAGGTTTCCATCCAATTGGCAACAGATTTTCAAACCAATATTCTAAAATCCGCATAAAAACAATGTGCGCATTTTCCCACCAGAGATGTGAATCCATCAAATTTACTTGTGGCAGAGAAAAGGCTGTGTGTAATAACTTACTGCACAGAAAAATACATTTTGCATTAAATTCCCATGTACAAAATTAAAAATACAAGTTGAATGAGTTTCCAAAGCATTTTCAACTCTACTCATGGTTTTCTCACAAAAAATGTTGCCCACTCTAGAATTGGCACGTGCGCTCTAGCCAACAGTGTGCACAAAGTGCTGGCTAGAGCCCTCAAACAGCCTACATGAAGAGATTATTATGGACAAAAGAGATTATTTATATTTGTCAAACAGCAGCCAAGCATCGATGATCATGTCACCAGAATAAGATCCCAATATTTATTGGAAAGGAGCATCAAGCTCTTCACCTTGGCGCTGGAAGAAATGGCAGCAGTTTTACGGGCGCCCAACCAATTGTGCGATTATGTGGGGGGGGGGGGGGGGGGGGGGGTCGCGTTATTTGTAACTTATTTTGTACATAACGTTTCTGCCACTGTATCTTACTGCAAAAAAGGGCTTCTGGATATCAGGACAGCGATCACTCACCTCGGATTAGACAAAGATTTTTTCTTCAACAAGCAGGATGCACAGGACATACTCCAAACACCCGACAAGGCCAACATCCCAGTTATTGGCAAGAGGAAGAGACACAGGCACAGAGGACATGGAGCGGGGTGCCTCTTTAAGGAGGGGCATAAGGCGAGTGGGAAAGCTGCCGTTACCGTCAATACTACTCGCCAACGTGCAATCATTGAACAATAAATTAGACAAGGTACGATCACGAATATCCGACCAACGGAACATCAAAAACTGTAACATCTTATGTTTCACAGAATCGTGGCTGAATGATGCCATGGATATTCAGCTAGCAGGATATACGCTGCACCGGCTAGATAGAACAGCACACTCCGGTAAGAAGAAGGGGGGCGGTCTGTGCATATTTGTAAACAACAGCTGGTGCACAAAATCTAGGGAAGTTTCTAGATTTTGCTCGCCTGAAGTAGAGTATCTAATGATAAACTGCAGACCACACTATTTGCCAAGAGAGTTCACACCTATACTTTTCGTGGCTGTTTATTTACCACCGCAGACAGAGGCTTGCACTAAGACCGCACTCAGTCAGCTGTATAAAGAAATTAGCAAACAGGAAACCGCTCACCCAGAGGCGGCGCTCCTAGTGGCCGGAGACTTTAATGCAGGGAAACTTAAATCAGTTCTACCTAATTTCTATCAACATGTTAAATGAGCAATCAGAGAGAAACAAATTCTAGATCACCTGTACTCCACACACAGAGACGCTTACAAAGCTCTCCCTCGCCCTCCATTTGGTAAATCTAACGGCGGCCAGCCTAGCTCCATGGCCGAAGCCTTCCTCTGCGCCGGTGCCCAGTCCAGGTACGGCGACCAGCCCAGCTCCAAGGCAGGAGCCTTCCTCAGCACCGGTGCCCAGTCCAGGCACGGCGGCCAGCCCAGCTCCATGGCCGGAGTCTTCTTCTGCGCCGGTGCCCAATCCAGGCATGGCGTTCAGCCCGACGCCATGGTTGGATCCGGGGTCTGGGGCTACGACCCGCACCGGAGCCACCACCAGTCACCCTCCCTAACCCCCCCATTTGGTTTCAGGTTTTGCGGCCGGAGTCCGCACCTTTGTGGGGGGGGGGGGGGGGGGGGGGGTACTGTCACGCCCTGACCATAGAGAGCCCTTGTTTCTCTATGGTGTAGTAGGTTAGGGCGTGACTAGGGGGTATTTTAGTTTATAACTTCTATGTTGGTGTTTTGTATGACTCCCAATTAGAGGCAGCTGGTAATCGTTGTCTCTAATTGGGGATCATATTTAAGTAGCTATTTTTCCCACCTGTGTTTTGTGGCATATTGTTTTGTGCATGTGCACCACGTAGTCACATTTAGTTGTTCATTTATCGATATATTTTGTTTAAGTTTCTCTTTGAATTAAATATGTGGAACTCAACATCCGCTGCGCCTTGGTCCCGTTCTTGTGACAGCATGCTTATTTAAGATGGTGAGGAAAGCACTTTTAAAGAATAACCAGGCATCCTCTACTGACGGAATGAGGTCAATATCCTTCCAGGATACCCGTGCCAGGTCGATTAAAAAGGCCTGCTCGCTGAAGTGTTTTAGGGAGTGTTTGACAGTGACGAGGGGTGGTCGTTTGACCGCAGACCCATTACGGACGCAGGCAATGAGGCAGTGATCGCTGAGATCCTGGTTGAAGACAGTAGAGGTGTATTTAGAGGGCAGGTTGGTTAGGATGATATCTATGAGGATGCCCGTGTTTTCGGATTTGGGGTTGTACATGGTAGGTTCATTGATAATTTGTGTGAGATTGAGGGCATCTAGTTTAGATTGTAGGACGGCCAAGTCTTGTGTCATCTGTAGCCTAATAAACTGCATGCTTTCCGGATGAGTCGTAGTGTGAGGACCATACAACATGTCATCGTGTGACTCCAACTTTACTTCGATATGATGGTTATTCTAACTTGAATTAAAAAATGAAGACAAATTGTTATCTTTGCAGAAAGATTAAAGATGTGTCTTGAAACAATTATTGATGATTATCAATTGGGATTCATGAGAGGGAGGCACATTTGTAATAATATTTGTTTAGTTTTAGATTTAATAGATTATAGTGACATTATAAATGAAGACAGATTTATTTTATTTGTCTATTTTTATAAAACAATAGACCTTAATTTTATTTTTGAAACAGGGGATTTCTTTGGCTTTCGTCATTACTCTAAACAAGTTATTCAGACATTGTATAATGGAATGAAAAGGCTCAATTAAATTACCTAATGGAACTACCCCCAGATTTCAAATAGGTAGAGGGATAAAACAAGGTATATAATTGTATATAAACATAGCTTCTCCCCTCATAGATGTTTGATTTAGAATTATTTTTCCATAGATGGTTTGAGAAAGTTTATTTTGTTAGTGGCACAATTATTTAACAAAAATGGACAAATGTATAGTTCAGTTTTTTGATGCAATACCTACAGCCTTATAAGACTTTTACAGGGAAATTATGCTATTGAGAGGAATGTGGAATTCAATTTCAGTGTTCTATTAGATGGTGTATGCATCAAGGATAAAACGCGCACTATTAATTACATTAAGGACGGTGAGTACCAAGCCTTCTTTTCCGCCTACAAAAGTATACTGGAATTCTGAATTTTAACATATTAATTGGAAAGCGGTACGGAACTTAAGTAGAAGGTATTGTAAAAGTTTGAAGTGTTTTAAAATACATTTACATTACATTTAAGTCATTTAGCAGACGCTCTTATCCAGAGCGACTTACAAATTGGTGCATTCACCTAATGACATCCAGTGGAACAGCCACTTTACAATAGTGCATCTAAATCTTTTAAGGGGGGGGGGGGGCAGAAGGATTGCTTTATCCTATCCTAGGTATTCCTTGAAGAGGTGGGGTTTCAGGTGTCTCCGGAAGGTGGTGATTGACTCCGCTGTCCTGGCGTCGTGAGGGAGTTTGTTCCACCATTGGGGTGCCAGAGCAGCGAACAGTTTTGACTGGGCTGAGCGGGAACTGTACTTCCTCAGTGGTAGGGAGGCGAGCAGGCCAGAGGTGGATGAACGCAGTGCCCTTGTTTGGGTGTAGGGCCTGATCAGAGCCTGAAGGTACTGAGGTGCCGTTCCCCTCACAGCTCCGTAGGCAAGCACCATGGTCTTGTAAAATGATCCAGTACTGTTCAGTACATCCAGTAATGATCCAGATCCAGGTACTGACAAGATTTAAAATTGATATTGATGAAAAGTTTGTTTTGTCAAATTGAAAATGAAACTATAAGACTTTTTAAAATGTATTTGTACTCACATCTTTTGGATGGATGATCTAAAAAAAATGTAATGTTGTACAACTGGTGCTAGGGTTAGTCTTGATGGTAAAGATGTTTTACTTTTGTTTCATGATAAGGACTTTAATCAGAACATAATGTATATCATGAATCTCATCATATATGGTAACTATTATATACATAAACGCAAGTGGGCCAAAGTAAAGCCGAAATTCCTACTTTTTAAAGTTGAACTTTAATTTTATTTGAAAATGCTGCTTAAAGTGAAGCCTTGTGCATTTTTGTTTAATGTGTATACCCCAGTGTATAAAGTTTCTGTGTTATTTAGATTTTATTTGTAAGTTATGTTTTTATATTGTATTATAATTGTTCTTAATACATTTTTTAAAAGATGGTTATTATATCAATATTAGCGCATAAAAGCGTTTCAAACGACATTTGTCGGATTAATTTGATCAACACATAAAAATCCTATCCTATGGAACGCCGTTTGGGTGTTTGCATGTCAAAAAATATACACGTCAAATAACACTATTCGACGCATTAAATAAGCTTTTAATTTGACACGTCAAATAACAGTTATATTATAGAATGTTGTGTGTTCTGAAATTGCATGTGCAAGCCAAGCGCCACCACTACTATGTGTTTACAATACCGCGTTGGTAAAGCATTATTTGTTTCAACGGAATTTATGGGGAAGCTAGCTTTAGCTTGGTATCTAGCTAGCACCAATACAACCAACCTGAAAACAATGACCAGTAGAAACTGCAGTCATTTTCATTATTCTTAGCAATGATTTAGGAATCCTTGTGAGTAAGTATTAGCTAAGTAGCCACTTGTTGTTCGCCTATTGAAATTGAACTTCAATTCATGAAAATAAATAGCTAGCCAGCTACATAACCCTGTTTCCCAATGCTAACGTTATAAGCAGCCAACTAGCTTAATCTGGTTAGTGACGCTCGATCGGACCGGGTTATGTGTTGTGAATGTAGCCACAATAAGGATTAGACACAATGGTGGGATTTGCGGTTTGCCTTCAAAATAAAAGTACCTATTTAAAAGTGATGCAGAAGGTTACAATCGGTGGAATCATGCCATATTTAGACTAGATAATGTTAAACAAGGTTGGAATCTGAAGCAATGAAATGGGGTATCAGTCTACTTGGTGGCACACAGAGAACTGTGAAGAGTTTACGGAAATATTTGCGTCGTAGCTCTTATTGTGGGACTTTGACTGTGGGATATCATCTCCCCAGTCAGCCTATTGTGCGTATTGACAGTCATATTGCATTGCACAGCCTTACATAACGATTGGGGAACAATGAAATGGGGTATCAGCCTACTCAGAACCCAAGATATTTTTTCCCAAAGCCCTCAAGAGTTAGCTGGCTCCAAAACATTCACGAGCGTTGGATTTGTAACTGGAAAGTTGCAAGATCGAATCACCGAGCTGACAAGGTTAAATCTGTCGTTCAAGCCCCTGAACAAGGCAGTTACCCTGAATAAGAATTTAATTTAACTGACTTGCCTAGTTAAATAAAAATAAGAGCTACGATACTGATGTTCTCTTTGTGTCACTGACATCCCATGCCATTGATCCACAATCCATAAGGCTGTACAGTGAAATAAGTATGCTCCAATGCATTTCTAATGCATCCAGGGCGATTTTAACAAATTATTCTCTTCTGTTGAATTTATATAAGAACATCCCACCCTCGTTTAGCATGATCTATTCCAATATGGCATGACATTTTTTATCTGACGTACTTTACTCGCATAAAACATTCGACGTGTACTTTACTCGCATAAAAATGTCGATTGTAAACCTGGTTATTGACGTTGATATATATATTATTTTATATATATACTTATTTTGACCGGATAAGGCCTTTGATTCACCCGTAGCTAAGATTCCCCCCACTCCCCTTAGTGAAACGTTTTCAAGGTAAAGGCCTATTGTGCGACGGAAGTGGGATATCCCTATTCCCTGTCAACTATCGCTCTGCTTTTCTTAAATACCTCTCCGTTATAACCACAAAAACAGCTCATAGCTCGTTGGGAACTAGACTCATTTGTGTGGGAATTAGACTCCTGCGGCTAGTCCATACACTTGTTAGTTACATATAAACTGACAAAAGAGTCTAGGTTGCCGCATAGTTAAATTAGCACACTAGCTCTCAGGCAGACCACGATAGAGGCCATCGTTTCCGCATAGAATCAAGCATAAAGGTAAGAGATTTCCGAAGGACGACTGCTTGTCAACTTGTCTCAGCTTTTCATGATCATGATTGTATGGTGTTGACAATCTATTATGTTTAGTTAGCTACATATATTGATAGCCAGCAAGCTAGCTAGCTAGCTGACCAGTTGATTTTGTTGCTAACTACAATGATTGCATAGGGCAACATGACATGAACTTCCTAGCTATTTAACATTGCTTTTGAATGGCTTTTTTTGTAGACATGATTTGGTTACTATTCACTATAGGAAGACTTAAAAATGTCTGCTCTAAGTATATACCCTTCAATGCTAATTCAATGCTTTAGCTATAATGCAAGCCTTGCATTTATTTACTCTGTCTCACTGACTGCTGTTTGTAATATCAGCACAATCTATCAGGAAACTTGTGATATGCATGTATGGTTTAGGAGTTTATTTTTTACCAGCCCTCCCTCTGCAGCTTGTGCCCAGCATGTTTCCATAGTCAAATTGTGCTCACCAAAACATACTGTTAAGTAAAAAATAACTCTCTCTCCTCATAAGGGCCAAGCCCAGGAAAACGGTTGTTACCCCACTGTGGATTCCCTGAATAGTACCAGGGTGGAGGCAGTCGTAGGCATAGTGGGCGCCACGTGAAGTGTGGTTTCGGCTTCCTCCATGAGTAACAACGCTGGTCAAAGAGCTCCACGGACCCGGGCGGCGAAGGAAGCCCAGGGGGCAGGGGGGACAACGACATGGATCCCTCAGGACCAGAGAATGGACCCATCCTACAGGCCAACCACCACTGCAGGCCCAACCACAACATGCAGTGGTGGAGGGAACTCCTGTGTCCTGAGTAAGCTGATCCAGCTGCCGGCGCCGCCGCTATCGCGCCACCAGCTGAAGAAGTTGGAGGAGCACAGATACAGCAGTGCAGGCCACTCCCTTCTGGAGCCCTTCATGCAGCACTACTGGGAGTGGCTAGTGGCGCGTGTGCCGGCATGGATAGCCCCCAACCTCATCACTATCGTGGGCTTGGCCACAAACATAATCACCACATTGGTTTTGGTGTACTACTGCCCCACTGCCACTGAACAGGTAGGTGCAGGGGCACCGCTGGGAATTCTAGGCCACGGGGAAGAATTTAACGTTGGGGCCCTTTCACACACTGTCTATCACGTGACCCTCCCTCCCACTGAGCACCCACATATGAATCATTGAACAGTTATTGCTA
This sequence comes from Salvelinus fontinalis, assembly GCF_029448725.1. Lineage (NCBI taxonomy): Eukaryota > Metazoa > Chordata > Actinopteri > Salmoniformes > Salmonidae > Salvelinus > Salvelinus fontinalis. The sequence continues at coordinate 8,201,176 of NC_074672.1, forward strand.
CTAAGTAATAACCATGGAATAGTAGGTCAATGTTTGTTGTCACAGCTGTACGACTAATGTACATTACTGACAGGACATTGAGAAAAGACGAGGGCCTTCAGAATTTCTTGATCGAAAAGTATTGATTGTCAGATATAGCCTACCCATTTGGAGCCAAAGTCTAGATATGATTGTTTTTCCAATGTTTCTGCACTTTTTTCTAGATAAGTATGCTACATAGCCTAATACTATCCACATGGTCTGTATGTGAGAACCATATTCTAAACCAGTTTACAGTAACAGTCTTTGATGAACACTGTTGCGGTAAAACACCAGAATGTCACAAACCGTAACTTAAATGTCACTCCCTTGGCTGTGTCTGAAAATGTTACTAGCTGTCAAATCCTCCCTTACTCCATCCTAGTTTCCTCAATTTCTCTCAAAGCTCATTAGAGGAGGAGGTCAAAGGGAGGGACCTTAGATCCTCTACTCCAATGCGATTTCAGAAGAATTTGAGGAAACGAGGCAAGGATTGGACACTAGCTTGTAAAATTTGTCACTAGCTATACCGAACAAAACATAAATGGAACAATTTCAAAGTTCATATAAGGAAGTCAGTCAATTTTTTTATAAATTCATTAGGCCCTAATCTATGGATTTAACATGACTGGGAATACAGATACCCCCAAAAATATATAGGTAGGGGCGTGGATCTGAAAACCAGTCAGTATCTGGTGTGACCACCATTTGCCTCATGCAGCACGACATCTCCTTCGCATAGAGTTGATCAGGCTGTTGATTGTGGCCTGTGGAATTCTGTTCCACTCCTCTTCAATGGCTGTGCGAAGTTGCTGGATATTGGCGGAAACTGGAACACACTGTTGTACACGTCGATGGGTGACATGTCTGAGCATGCAGGCCATGGAAGAACTGGGACATTTTCAATTTCCAGGAACATGCGTCATGGGGCTGTGAATTATCATGCTGAAACATGAGGTGATGGCGGCGGATGAATGGCACAACAATGGGCCTCAGGATCTGGTCATGGAATCTCTATGCATTCAAATTGCCATCGTTAAAATGCAATTGTGTTTGTTGTCCGTATCTTATACCTGCCCATACCATAACCCCACCACCACAGGGCACTTTGTTCACAAAGTTGACATCAGCAAACCGCTCGCCTGCACGATGCCATACACGCCATCTGCCCGGTACAGTTGAAACCGGGAATCATCCGTGAAGAGAACACTTCTCCAGTGTGCCAGTGGCCATAGAAGGTGAATATTTGCCCACTGAAGTCGGTTACGATGCCGAACTGCAGTCAGGTCTAACATGGGTTTGAATGAAAAGAATAGGAATACAGTCGTTGCAATGCTATACTGAACAAAACTATAACCTCAACATCTAAAGTGTTGGTCCCATGTTTCATGAGCTGAAATAAAAGATCCCAGAAATGTTCCATACACAAAAAGCTTATTTCTCTCAAATTTTGAGTACAAATTTGTATACATTCCTGTTAGTGATAATTTCTCCTTTGCCAAGATAATCCATCCACCTGACAAGTGTGGCATATCATGAAGCTGATTAAACAGAATGATCATTACACAGGTGCACCTTGTGCTGAGGACAAGAAAAGGCCACTCTTGCAGTGCAGTTTTGTCACACAACACAATGCCAAAGATGTCTCAAGTTTTGAGGGAGTGTGCAATTGACATTCTGACTGCAGTAATGTCCACCAGAGCTGTTACCAGAAAATGTAATGTAAATGTCTGTACCATAAGCCGCTTCCAACGGAATTTTAGAGAATTTGGCAGTACGTCCAACCGGCTTCACAACCACAGACCATGTGTAACCACACAAGCCCAGGACCTCCACATCCGTCTTTTTCACCTGCGGGATCACCTGAGACCAGCCACCCAGACAGCTGATGAAACTGAGGAGTATTTCTGTAATAAAGCTCTTTTGTGTGGAAAAACTCATTCTGATTGGCTGGGCCTGGCTCCCCTGTGGGTGGTCTGGCTCCAAAGTGGGTGGGTCTATGCCCCCACATGCCCACCCATGGCTGCATCCCTGCCCAATCATGTTAAATCCGTAGATGAGGGCCTCATTTATTTATATAAATAGTTGGATGTCTTTGAAATTGTTGCATGTTGTGTTTTTTTTAAATATCTTTGTTCAGTATAAATGGCTCCTTGGTCAATTAAGCTACAAGATCAACTTTAAAACGTTCAGCCGAGCCTAACTTAAAATACTCTAAAACCTTTTATGAAATATATATATTTTTTAAATTGGCATACATTTTTGCATAAATCACCAACAGTAACTCTTGAACTGTTCAAGCTCGAGTTTGCCAAACCAACTTTCACATGTTCAGACTATCCCATCTTATCAATCGATATTTCACAAGCAAGCGTACCACATTTCCTTTAGGAAATGTACTTTTCTAGTTTTATTATTATATTTATTCCGCCTGCTCTACAGCTTAAATGATTTAAGTTATTTAAACGAAACTAACTTATCAAATGCCCATACTGCCCCAACTTTGGTTGAATTTGGTTGTTTTACCAATCTAAGTTGGGGCAGTCGGAACGTTTTGACGTTGGTTTAGGATTTGATAGCTTAAAAATGGTGACACAGGAGATTGGTAAAACCACACAATTCAACCAATCTCCCCTGTCACCAAGCTATCAACTCCAAATCAACGCTGAAACGTTTAGACTGCCCCAATTTAGTTTGCTTGTCAATTGATTTTTGATGCTGTGTATACTTTTTTGAACTACAACCATTTTAAATATGAATAAATTAACATGGGTTTGAATGAGAACCATAGGAATACTGAGAAGAATCCTATTATCCTAATTTCAAAGTTTTTAAAAATCTTTATAAACTAACAATTTGCATAAACAAACTCTTCAACCGTTAAAGCTAGACACACCATATTAACTTTCCCATGTTCAGGCTATCCTATCTATCAATCTGAACACAATCGCGCAACTATCACATTTAATTGGTCACATACACATGGTTAGCAGATTACATTTTATTGCGAGTGTAGCGAAATGCTTGTGCTTCTAGTTCCAACAATGCAGTAACATCTAACAAGTAATCTAACAAATTCACAACAACTTTTTTATGCACACAAATGTAAGGTATGAATAAGAATATGTACATATAAATATATGGATGAGCGATGGCCGTGCGGCATAGGCAAGATGCAATAGATGGTATAGAACAGTATATACATATGAGATGAGTAATGTAGGATATGTAAACATTATTAAAGTGGCGTTATTTAAGGTGACTAGTGATACCTTTTAATAAGTCAATTTATTAAAGTGGCCAGAGATTTGAGTATGTTGACAGCAGCCTCTCTGAGTTAGTGATGTCTGTTTAACAGTCTGTTGGCTTTGAGATAGAAGCTGTTTTTCAGTCTCTAAAAGTTTGTGTATTTTAGGTGACAAGACATTTCTTCAGCCTCTTGGAGTTGAAGAGGCGCTGTTAACAAGCTATAGTTTTGGCATGTAATTTTTAGACAGATTATTTCACTCATAATTCACTGTCTCACAATTCCAGTGGGTCAGAAGTTTACATACACTAAGTTGACTGTCTTTAAACAGCTTGGAAAATTCCAGAAAATGATGTCATGGCTTTAGAAGCTTCTGATAGAAGCTTTAGAAGCTTCATCCATATATTTATATGTACATATTCTTATTCATACCTTACATTTGTGTGCATAAGGAAGTTGTTGTGAATTGACATCAATAATTCAGAGTAGATATTTAAGATTTTGGAAAACATGGTGACATAAACGGAGGGAGATTTTAACATCATTCTGTTACCAAACTTTACATCTTTACATTCTTTGGTTTGAAATGTGTTTTTGTCAAATTGACATGGGAAATTCTTAAAAGTTGTCTTTGTGCATAGATTGTATGGTTTGTTTTAACTTAGCAATCAATGTTTTTTGTTTGGTATACTTTTAAAGTGAAAAATCAGAGTTTCAGCGTCATTATGTTACCGTGGAATTACCCACATACTGCAAGTTTTGCATTTGACACATTCTTCTAGAATATTAAGATGCTTTATTATGTAGTAAAATATGGTGTTATCTATCCCAACAATGGGCTTTGCATAGGCATTTTGAGAACTCATACACTACTCTAAGCCTCATTTGAAGGAACAAAAATGAAATTGTCAGAACTTAACTTGTGAGAACTATACAACAGAACAGATGAACAGGAATGACATTTACTCTCGTGAGTGGTTTAAAAATAACTATCTGAAAGCCACGTGGCTACTAAACTACGCCTCCAGTCTTTTGATCTGACCCGCTGGGTAATACAGTATCTCAATAACCCAGCACCAACAACCCAACCGTGCTCTTTTTTAAAGAAAACAAGCCAACTAAGTGACATCAAAGAGCACCTTGGTTGAACCCATAGCAACCCCACATACTAGTCTTTTCTTACTAGCACTGATTTTGCTGATAGCTCTTTTTTTTTTTTTATGAAAGTGTTTTACTTGCAATAAATGTGGTTGTCTTCCCTACCTTAGTTGAGTGCATTGAATGTAAGTCACTCTGGATAAGAGCTTCTGCTAAATGCCAAATGTAACCGTATTACTCAAACATGGAAATGACGTTCATGAAGGCCGAACCCGTGCTTTTCTGTGAATGTCGACGAGCACTAGACTAATAATATTATTGTGACAGTTTTTGATGCCACTGAGAGCTGCCTCATTTAGGATGTTGAATGTTTGTGCCCTTTCCCTTTCAGGCACCTCTGTGGGCATACCTGTCTTGTGCAGTGGGCCTCTTCATCTACCAATCACTGGACGCCATCGATGGGAAGCAGGCACGGCGCACCAATAACAGCACCCCGCTGGGAGAGCTCTTTGACCATGGTTGTGACTCCCTCTCGACAGGTGTGTGTGTGCTGGAGCGTGTGTATACAGTCTCAAACAAACATACACAACACACTCAGACTACAAAGGACAGTACAAAATGCACTCAGACTCCTACAAACACGCGCTCTAAGGCGGAGATGTAGACATAACACATTTGCAGACATAAACAACAAACACTTACAGTTGAAGTCGGAAGTTTACATACACTTAGGTTGGAGTCATTAAAACTCGTTTTTCAACCACTCCACAAATTTCTTGTTAACAAACTACAGTTTTGGCAAGTCGGTTAGAACATCTACTTTGTGCATCATGCCACAAGTAATTTTTCCAACAATTGTTTACAGACACAGTGAATTATAAGTGAAATCTATCACAATTCCAGTGGGTCAGAAGTTTACATACACTAAGTTGACTGTGCCTTTAAACAGCTTGGAAAATTCCAGAAAATGATGTCATGGCTTTAGAAGCTTCTGATAGGCTAATTGACATCATTTGAGTCAATTGGAGGTGTACCTGTGGATGAATTTCAGGGCCTACCTTCAAACTCAGTGCCTCTTTGCTTGACATCATGGGAAATTTAAAAGAAATCAGCCAAGACCTCAGAAAAACAAATTGTTGACCTCCACAAGTCTGGTTCATCCTTGGGAGCAATTTCCAAAGGCCCGACGGTACCACGTTCATCTGTACAAACAATACAAACTGTACAAAAAACAACGCAAGTATAAACACCATGGGACCATGCAGCCGTCATACCGCTCAGGAAGGAGATGCATTCTGTCTCCTAGCGATGAACGTACTTTGGTGCGAAAAGTGCAATCAATCCCAGAACAACAGCAAAGGACCTTGTGAAGATGCTGGAGGAAACAGGTACAAAAGTATCTATATACACAGTAAAACGAGTCCTATATCGACATAACCTGAAAAGCCGCTCAGCAAGGAACCGCCATAAAAAAGCCAGACTACGGTTTGCAACTGCACATGGGGACCAAGATCTTACTTTGTGAAGAAATTTCCTCTGGTCTAATGAAACAAAAATAGAACTGTTTGGCCATAATGACCATCGTTATGTTTGGAGGAAAAAGGAGGAGGCTTGCAAGCCGAAGAAGACGTTCCCAACCGTGAAGCACGGGGGTGGCAGCATCATGTTGTGGGGGTGCTTTTGTTGCGAGAGGGACTGGTGGACTTCACAAAATAGATGGCATCATGAGGGAGGAAAATTATGTGGATATATTGAAGCAACATCCCAAGACATCAGTCAGGAAGTTAAAGCTTGGTCGCAAATGGGTCTTCCAAGTGGACAATGACCCCAAGCATACTTCCAAAGTTGTGGCAAAATGGCTTAAGGACAACAAAGTCAAGCTATTGGAGTGGCCATCGCAAAGCCCTGACCTCAATCCATAAAAAATGTGTGGGCAGAACTGAAAAAGTGTGTGCGAGCAAGGAGGCCTACAAACCTGACTCAGTTAAACCAGCTTTGTCAGGAGGAATGAGCCAAAATTCACCCAACTTATTGTGGGAAGCTTGTGGAAGGCTACCGGAAACGTTTTACCCAAGTTAAACAATTTAAAGGCAATGCTACCAAATACTAATTGAGTGTATGTAAACTTCTGACCCACTGGGAACGTGACGAAATAAATAAAAGCTGAAAAATCATTCTCTCTACTATTATTCTGACATTTCACATTCTTAAAATAAAGTGGTGATCCTAACTGACCTAAGACAGAGCATTTTTACTAGGATTAAATGTCAGCAATTGTGAAAAACTGAGTTTAAATGTATTTGGCTAAGGTGTATGTAAACTTCCGACTTCAACTGTACGTTCTTAAACAGAATAATTTGCATTAGGGCTGTCCCCCGGAAAAAAATATTGTTCGACCGAAAGTCGCCTGGTCTTTTGACCAATCGGTTGCTCAATTTTTAAATGTCTATTTTTCCATATAGATTTAATGTGATTTTAATAAAATCAACTATGTGCAATGAGCTTGTTTGATGCTTTAGGCTTACGGTTTGATGTCTCGAGGGCACCAGAGATCTAGATAACCAGAAGACAAAAACTTGAACCTAACCCAACTATTCTCCTCCTGCTGGCTTTCACAGATTCTGCCATTACTCTCATTAAGTTGCTGGTAATAGGCTACACGAGGAGTCGGCGACCTTTCTCATGTGGAATGACCATTTATCTTACCATTTCTACCCATCTGCATGCCCTTCTATAGTTTTAGTTTGCAAATTTTCATGAAACAACAGTTTCATTTAATTTATAATAATGTCTTCATATCTCAAAGTCATTGTCGTGGTTAATACAAATTATATCCAAATCTAAAGGAAAATTATACAAACGTAAAAAGTAACTTATTGCCAACTATGTAAAAATAGTCTACATTAAGCCAACAAATAAAAACAATGCAGCTTGCAGGTAGACAATATCCAGATTTAAAAAATAAAATAAAAAATACTATAAATCACATTGGCTACACATGGCCTGTCTACATTGAACTTGAAACATTGTGTCAACTTGGATCTGGCCCAAAGCTTGTGCTAGCGAACTTGCAACATTGTATAAAATAATCTGTGCCCTCAGTTTCCTGCACCAGTGAACTCAGGACAGACACAGCTGTAGGCTATTTGCGCAAGGGATAAGAAGCAGTGCTTGACTTGGACAGCAGCTCACCGGCGCTGACTACCGGCACCTCAAATGTTCTTCTGCTTGAGCTCCCGTTCCTCTTTATAGAATAGTAGCTCAAAAGTATTGTGGAGCTCCTGCACCTAAATATAAACCGTACCAGCACTCAAAATGAGTACCAGAACCCATTTCAGTCCAAGTCAAGCACTGATAAGAAGCCTATTTTATGACGTATCCACTGTATCGGAGCATGACATTTTTCCCTATCACGCTGCGTGGTTATTGAATAGGAGAGAGCTGGAAAGAGTTTTCAAATACATTGAGAAACTATTGGAATTCTCAATGGATGTAAAAACAGACTTTGTTTTCTTGAAGAAAGCAACATTACTTTGAGATGCTCCACGGGTCATTAGTGGTGGTGCGTTAAGCCAATCAGAAATACTATCAGATCCCCAAATGGGCACATTTTATAACGTCCTTACTCAACATTGACAGGAGCGCTCAAAACAAAAGACAATGACTAAATTTGACAGAACTCGTAAATGGAATTAAATAAACCACAGCTTTTTTTCTCAAAGTGTAGCATAGGTTGTGCACTCTGCAAACAATGTGTCCACTCCGACAATGAGAACAAGAAGACTGGAATAATATTGAATGCATTAAAAGAAATGACCGTAACCAAAGTAACAAACATTGTAGATCAGAAATGATAGGAATTAACGGTACATGTACTACTGGTGAAATGTCATGTGGAATTGATATACACCAACAATCAAACGCAAACAATTCACAAAATGAAGTTATGAAACAATGAATGTGCACACATTGGTGGGAGAGAGCGCATTCTGGATAGAAGAGCATTGTGCATCTGGGTGAATGGTCAATCCGACGTCTGCGTTGCCCCATGCAACATTTACGGTGATAAGGCCTCAGCAGAAGTCAGGACATTCATATTTCTTGCGCTTCGAGGAGCAATGCAGAGCTTTTGTCAAGGAAGTGAGTTTGTGTCCAAACTTTTGACTGGTAGTGTGTGTGTGGAAAATAGTAAAAATTAAGAAAAACCCTTGAATAAGTAGGTGTTATATATTACATTACACACTACCGGTCAAAAGTTTTAGAACACCTACTTATTCAAGGGTTTTTCATTATTTTGACTATTTTCTACATTGTTGAATAATAGTGAAGACATCAAAACTATGAAATAACGCATATGGAATCATGTAGTAACCAAAAACGTGTTAAACAAATCAAAATATATTTTATATTTGAGATTCTTCAAAGTAGCCACCCTTTGCCTTGACAGCTTTGCACGCTCTTGGTATTCTCTCAACCAGCTTCACCTGGAATGCTTTTCCAACAGTCTTGAAGGAGTTCCCACATGCTGAGCACTTGTTGGTTTGGGATAAGTCAGACTGCAAAAGCAGCCATCTCAATTTGGTTGAGATCGGGGATTGTGGAGGCCAGGTCATCTGATGCAGGACTCCATCACTCTCACTCTTGGTAAAATAGCCCTTACACAGCCTGATGGTGTGTTGGGTCATTGTCCTTTTGAAAAACAAATGATAGTGTGACAAAGCCCAAACCAGATGGGATGGCCTATCACCGCAGAATGTTATGGTAGCCATGCTGGTTAAGTGTGCCTTGAATTTGAAATAAATCACAGACCGTGTAACCAGCAAAGCACCCCCACCCCATAACACCTCCTCCTCCATGCTTCACGGTGGGAAATAAACATGCGGAGATCATCCACACCGCATCTCACAAAGACACGGCGGTTGGAACCAAAAATCTCCAATTTGGACTCCAAACCAAAGGACACATTTCCACCGGTCTGTCTGTTGCTCATGTTTCTAGGCCCAAGCAAGTATCTTCTTCTTATTGGTGTCCTTTAGTACCCTTTTCTTTGCAGAAATTCGACCATGAAGGCCTGATTCACGCAGTCTCCTCTGAACAGTTGATGTTGAGATGTGTCTGTTACTTTTATTTGGGCTGCATGTGTCTGTTAGCATTTATTTGGGCTGCAATTTCTGAGGCTGATAACTAATGAACTTATCCTCTGCAGCAGATGTAGCTCTGGGTCTTCCATTCCTGTGGCAGTCTTCATGAGAGCCAGTTTCATCATAGCGCTTAATGGTTTTTGCAACTGCACTTGTAGAAACTGTCAAAGTCCTTGAAATGTTCTGTATTGACTGACCTTCATGTCTTAAAGTAATGATGGACTGTCATTTCTCATTGCTTATTTGAGATGTTCTCGCCATAATATGGATTTAGTCTTTTACCAAACAGGGCTATCTTCTGTATACTCCTCTACCTTGTCACAACACAACTGATTGGCTCAAACACATTAAGAAGGAAAGAAATTATACAAATGAACTTTCAGAAGGCAGACCTGTTAATTGAAATGCATTCCAGGTGACTATCTCATGAAGCTGGTTGAGAGAATGCCAAGAGTGTGCAAAGCTGTAATCAAGGCAAAGGGTGGCTATTTGAAGAATATAAAATATATTTTTATTTGTTTAACACCTTCTTGGTTACTACATGATTCCATGTGTTATTTCATAGTTTTGATGTCTTCACTATTATTCTGCAATGTAGAAATTAGTAAAAATAAAGAAACTCTTGTATGAGTAGGTGTTCTAAAACTTTTGACCGTGTGTGTGTGTGTAATTTGTTCCTGCTCGACTAAAACAATCTCGGTCGACCAACAGCCTAACGACCAAACAATTGACCAGTATACTAATTGGGGTACAAATCATCCTTCTCCATGACCACTATCCTTTTGTACCGTCTTCTTAAAGCTAATTAATCATTCCTGTCTGAACTACTTACTATTGCTGTCCCGCGTACACGCTAGATCTCCCGTCAGTGGCCACACCTCAGACTCAGCTGTGGTTACACAGGGTGTCCCCCAGGGCTCTGTGCTGGGGCTCTTACTCTTCATAATTTACATCCTCCCCTTTGGTCAGATCCTCCATCACTTCAACCTTGACTTCCACTGCTATGCTGATGACACACAGATCTACCTCGGCACAAAATCCCTCAACCCACCTCTGACCCATATTATTGATTCTTGCCTTTCTGCAATAAAATCATGGATACAACAAAACTCCCTCAAGCTCAGTGATAAAACGAAACTCCTTTTCATAGGCACCAAACCCACCCTTACCAAAGTTGGCACCCTCACCATTGACGACACCACTGTCTTTCCCACAAACTCTGCATCACTCTGGAATCCACCCTCTCCTTTGAGCACCACATAAAACAGACTGTCAAATCCTCATTCTTCCACCTCCGCAACATTGCCAAATTAAGGTCCTATCTCTCCCGTCCTCCGCTGAAACCCTCATACATGCATTCATCTCTTCCAGTCTTAACAATTGCAACTCACTACTCTCCGGAATCAACTCCCTCCATGAGCTACAAATAGTTCAAAACTCTGCAGCCCGACTTCTCACCCACACTGTGGGTCCTGTGCAGCACATCAGCCTTGTAATCCGTGAACTCCACAGTCTCCCTGTCTTCCAACACATTGATTACAAGATACTCCTTCTAACCTACAAAGCCCTTCACCACCTTACTCCCCCTACCTCTGTTAGGTTCTCATTTTTCAGAGTAAATAACTCATGGACACTAGGAGAAGCTTAAACAAGTTGAATTCTTCCCGAATGGTCGTTACAGCTGTAATTCAGGCAAAACGTGTTCTCACCATCACAAGTGTGTACAGTATATATACTCCACTTTATACACCCCTCCTTCTCTCCAATCCTTACATTGTATGGTTCGACAGGAAGAGGGTAACAGGATAATAAACCATTATTTCTCCCTTCAGGGGATCTGACCTGACCTCCTGATCTCAACCCCTCCTTCGCCTAATCCACAGATGTCCTCTCGTATCACCTATCGCACTCCCGTGACACTCTCCCTCTCGCCCAACACATTCCACAGCCACTCGGTCTCACTCCTTTATATACAAGGCGTCTGATCTGTCATCTCTTTAATATTTCAATTTTAAAAGTTTACCCCGAATCCACTCACCTTGTCGTCCTCAGGTCGAAGCTCCAGAGCTTCGGCGAGTCCATCGCCATTTTTCAGTCCCTCCTAAAGCCCCACCACATACAAGCAAAGCATATTGAGCACCACCTAACCCAAACCCTCACCCTATCCATTACCCTAAAACATGTTTGTATCTTACCCTATCTGGGTTTGTATATAAACCCCAACCCTACCCTCCCCATACACTGTTACATCACACTCGTTCCCTTCCTTGAGCCCACCCCTCTATTTGTTTTGACTACTGTTTTTTGTTTGTTTAATTTCTACAATTGTAAAGTGACTTTTGGGTCCTTGAAAAGGGCTATATAAGTCCCATTTATTATTATACTGAACAAAAATATAAATGCAACATGCAGCAATTTCAAAGATTTTACTGAGTTACAGTTCATATAAGGAAATCAGTCAATTGAAATTAAATTAATTAGGCCCTAATCTATGGATTTCACATGACTGGGAATACAGATATGCATCTGTTGGTCACAGATACCTTTAAAAAAATTAGCATCACAATTGGCCTCAGGATCTCGTCACGGTATCTCTGTGCATTCAAATTGCCAATGATAAAATGCAATTGTGTTCATTGTCCATATCTTATGTTTGCCATACCATAACCCCACTACCACCATGGGGCACTATGTTCACAACAATGACGTCAGCAAACTGCTGTGAGGCCAGTTGGACGTACTACGAAATTCTCTAAAACGATGTTGGAGGCAGCTTATGGTAGAGAAATTAACATTAAAGCTCTGGTGGACATTCCTGCAGTCAGCATGCCAATTGCACACTCCCTCAACTTGACTGACATCTGTGGCATTGTGTGACACAACTGCACATTTCAGTGGCCTTTTATTGTCCCCAGCATAAGGTGCACCTGTGTAATGATCATGCTGTTTAATCAGCTTCTTGATATGCCACACCTATCAGGTGTATGATTTATCTTGGCAAAGAAGAAATGCTCACAAACAGGGATGTAAAGAAATGTGTGTACAAAATTGTAGAGAATAGGCTTTTTGTGCATCTGCAAAATTTCTGGGATATTTTATTCCAGCTCATGAAACATGGGACCAACACTTTACATGTTGCGTTTATATATTTTTGTTCAGTAGTATTATATAAATTTTTTTCTTGTGTAATTGAACTTGTTTCTCTCTCTGTCACTCTCTCTCTCTTTCCCTCTCTGCATCCATTGATGTCACTGGTACTTGACCCACAGTAAAATACATTTTTCTTACCCATGTTCCTTTCCACACGCAATTAAGCACAGTAAGGATGATACCTAGCCTGGTCCCAGAGATATTTGTGCACTTGCCAACCCCATTGATTGCTGTCATTGTCAAGCCAAACTTGTGCCATTACAATGAGTGAGAAGGAGTTGGCATGATAGCACAGATAGACACTCAGGCTGGAGGATACCTGCCTCTTTTGAATCTTTCTCTCACTCACTCATTTTCTCTCTCGGACTTCCTTCTCTGCCCCTCCCTCAGTGTTTGTGGTCCTGGGTACCTGCATCGCCGTCCAGCTTGGCACTAACCCTGACTGGATGTTCTTCTGCTGCTTTGCCGGCATGTTCATGTTCTACTGTGCCCACTGGCAGACCTACGTATCAGGCACCCTGCGCTTTGGCATGTGAGTGAGTGGGGGACGCAGTGTTGATCTAGGATCAGGTCCCCCTTCTTATTCTTTCTGAACAAAAAGGCTAGACTGATCCTATATCAGTACTCTGAGACGCTTTATGAACACGGGTCCTGAAATGTTTGAATAAAATGGCTATGTAATTGCACTGTTTAGTATTTGTCTAGTATGTATGCAACCATGGGAACATTTAGTAACCACATGCTGTTTTGTCATAGGCCTACATGTAGATGGGAGATGTTTATTTCATAGCCAGGTTTTAAGCCCGGTGTCTATCTAGCTATGTCACACCTTGTCTTTTCCCTGGTGGGCAGATTTGATGTCAGAGTATCTGATCGTGTAGCTATGTTAGACGTGCACAGCCACGTTTGGGCCCGGGTTCTGGAACTTAACGGTAAAACCAGAGCATAATCCGCGTGACATCCCTGTTGAAGATAACCTTTGTGTCCATTAGGCAATCAGGCCCCACTTCCTGCACAGACTGCCCCCATCGCCAACACCAACAATCCCTATGCAATAGGACAACTTTCTTATAGACCCTGTTTCATTCGTTCTCACATCGCTTTGATACTGTAATTTGGTATTTGATTAGATGTGAGCTATCCTAGATTACGTTCATCTCTGTTGACCACTGGAATCATTTTAGGAAGCGGAGAGATGATGGAATTCACATAAATGTTTGGGCCAGTTATAATTTCCGACACATTTTGGGCCCACCACAACCATTGGTGCAAAGCTTTAAGATCAATGGCTATATTTCGGCCTCAAACTAAACATGTTTATTCTGATCGTTTTTAACAATGATAGGTCTGTCACGACAGCTTGTTCACCTAGTACATTCTGTACCAGCAGCCGTGTTGACGTTGACACCAGGACATTAGCAGCTGATTTAGATTTTGATGGAACTTCACATCAACATCGGCTAATCCGATTGGCTTTCGGGAACGACCACAAGGACAAGGGATGAATGTCCTTGGAGTATGGTTGATTTTATTTAACAATATGATTTGATATGATGTAAGCAGAGTAAGTAAGCGCTAAGTAGGTTGTCAGACAGAAAAAAAACGAACAATACTTTAACTGATCAGGTTCCTCTCAGCCTTTCAAGGGAAATGGTCTCCACACTCCACACACACACACATTCACAACCAAGAGGATTGGGTACAGTTTGTGCAGGACCTGCTAGGGGGTGCTATGTGCATGTTGTTTTTCATGAGTGCTATGTGAAATCACTAATGGTTGCTCATGATTCCTTTGTCTCTCTGCCCGTTCAGCATTGATGTGACTGAAGTGCAGTTCTTCATTATAATCATGTATTTGCTGGCTGCCATCGGAGGATCAGCTTTTTGGCAGTTCTTGGTAATGCATTTAACCCATTTGATTCAGCAAATTATGGCCTGTTTCTACTGCTTCGAATTGAAAAAATGACACTAATGCTAATATTTACACGCATTGTAGTTTGATGCATTTGATCTGGCGTGTTGGTTGAAGTGTTCAGACTCACGTCCTGGTTCATGATTGTGTGAATACTTCCAGAAATGCATCCCTTCCTTCTTTCCTGGAGGTAAGCACAAATCTAATAAGTGATTGGATAGGTGAAAGCCAGGTTACCGCCCTATTACTTTCACCAATCCAACAAATTCTGATCTGTCTTTACTTAAAGGATGGTAGGAAGGATGCATTTCGAAAGTATTGGAACAGGGCTCTAACTAATCTCCCTAACACACACAGATCCCTGGGGTGAACATCCAGATTAAGATCATTCCAGCCATCCTCACTGTGGCAGGAGCCATCTTTTCCTGCACCAACTACTTCCGGGTCATATTCACGGGAGGTGTAGGAAAGAACGGATCCACCATAGCGGTAAGTAAGACGTGATCCATCCTTGCTGACGAGGATCCAGTTGAATTGTATGGCTGATAAAAGGTGACTTAGTTACAGTCTAGGAAGGAAGGTTTACAGTCCTGCTGCTCATTGTATTGGTTACTTCAACAGGTAGTAATACGATATGGGTGACAGTCACAGGAGGTTGGTGGTACCTTAATTGGGGAGGACTGGCTCATTGTCATGGCTGGAGCAGAATAAATGTAATGTTATCAAACACATGGTTTCCATGGTTTCGGATGAAAACACAACACCCATGATTTGAGAAACTGTCTGCGTAGACCGCAAAAACAACAGTAAACAGCATAAGATGTGAACATGCCACAGTATCCCATTTCAGATCAGCATATCCCAGGCATCTTACCTGTGTTTCTTATAACCGGAATACAAGCCTTTTCGGTTGTTGTAAATGGGATATGATGTTTGTTTGTCAACTCAAACACAGAATACTTCAATATCTCAAATAATAACAGGATATTGGTGTGGATTTAACTGGTGACATCAATAAGGGATCATAGCTCTCACCTGGATTCAGCTGGTCAGTCTGTCATGGAAAGAGCAGGTGTTCCTAATGTTTTGTACAGTCTGTGTATATTATATGAGGTATTTTAATTGTTTTGTTTCCCGTTTGGAGCCCAGGAAGAGTATTTGGGAATCCTAATAAATACTCAATTCAACAACAACAACAAAAATCCTATTTCCATTTTGGATGACTGACTTTGATCAAAATGATTCTATTTACACTTTTGTAGTCATTTTTGACACTAGAATACATTTGTCTGACTCATATCGATGGGGCATTTTCAAAACAAGATGTTGCTTTCTAGTGGCATTCGCTCTTTAAATACCATTCTTCATTTCTTTGCCTCCATAAAATGGTGACAGTGGATGCCTATCATGCCTTGACTTTTTCATTTGTTTCAGCCAAGCCACTGACTGCTCTGCAGAACTTTACCTTGCAGTTTATTGATCACTTTAGAGAAGGACAAGAATGGTGGAATTTTCAGCTAGGTACAGTGATTGTGACATCCATGTCCCGTCGTCTTCCTCAGGGAACGAGTGTCCTGTCGCCGTTCTTCCACATAGGGTCAGTTATCACTCTGGCTATTATGATCTACAAGAAGTCTGCGTCCCAGCTGTTTGAGAAGCACCCCTGTCTCTACGTCCTGGCCTTTGGGTTTGTGTCGGCCAAGATCACCAACAAGCTAGTGGTGAGGAAGCAGATGGCCTGAAACATTAAACACCGAAAGAGCCAGGTTACTTTCCAAATCCACACTAGTATACCACTTGGAATACATGTCCAATCTTTTGCTTCATTCTAAATAGTATGTTGGTGTGGATGTTGGAACATTGGCCTAATGTGCCCCTGTTTTAGTTGTGTTAACTTAGGGTTAAAGCTAAAATCTGGGATTCTTTATTCAGCAAATTGGCAGCCTGGCTTGTTTTGGTGTACAGCTGTCGGCTTGAGTAAATAACTTTTTTTTTAAGTCTGTTAGTGTGCTGCGCTATAACGCGCCTTGCATTGAATCCCAACTCGAGTCCAATGTTTTTGGACTCTATTGTTTTTCCTTATTTAACTTAACACTGCCCCATTGTATTTATATATTATTATTTTTTTTACAGGTGGCTCATATGACCAAAAGTGAGATGTCTCTCCATGACTTGGCTTACCTGGGGCCAGGGCTGCTCTTCTTGGACCAGTATTTTAATAGCATCATAGACGAGTACTTGGTCCTCTGGGTGGCACTAGTAAGTCTACACCTCAATCGGTTCATCCATGTGCACGTTCCAGGCCAATTGAAACCTAAATGAAAGTTAGGATTCACCCTTTTTACTTATTTTGCAGTACAATGTAGATGCCTAGCTTAGATTTGTGCCATTTCGTTTTTTTTAAACGTTTTTCTTGTTTGGACCTCAGGAGGAGTAGCACCTGCCTTGGCAGCAGCTAATGGGAACCTAATAAAATACAAAATACCTTTTCAAGGGGAATTTATTCAAAAGATGATTGACCATATAATAAAAAACACAACCAGTTTTGTATATAGGGAGCCTTAAATTGACTATTTGACATCCATCCTCTGTCTTGTTTCTCTCTAGTTCCTGTCCATCTTTGACCTGGTGCGCTACTGCGTCAGCGTCTGCAACCAGATCGCCTCCCACCTGCACATCTTTGTGTTCAAGATCAAACCCCCCAACCTGCGGCCCGCTGCTGCATCTCAGTCAGGCAAAGATGTGTGGTGACACTTGTGTCCCTGGTCTGGTGACACTGTCCGTACGGAGATGAAGTTGGTGGGTGTACCTCTACCGCCCTTGTCACCACAGGATTCCCATTGGATGAAACAAATTGGAGGCGGTCTCTCCACGAATGTATTAGCCAATGAAATTATGAATACATTGAGGGCGGTGGGGGGGGAAAAAGAAAATTATTTATTTCAATCTATTTGTTGTGCAATAATGCTCTGTTTTTGCCGATGTTGTGTTGTTTTGGTGTTAAAGGTTCATAACCGAAGAGAAAGGGGTTTTGTTTAGTTTGTCATAAAAGAGCACCCCGCTATTTGGTAACAAACTATTTGAGAATTAGTTGTCTAACCAAACTTTATGGATAGGGGTTAATGTTGCTTACTATAACCATGCTGCCACTATCTGTGTATTAGCTATTTTTTGGACTGAAATAAATGTTTTCCATGGGAAAGAGGAGGTTATACCTAAACAAGTAATATTATATTTATCTACAGGAAAAACACCTACAGTTTATTAATGTGTCAGAGCAGTATGACGGAATTGAAACGTCTCTGTTCTTTCAGTATTGGTACTAGTTCAGCTCCTCTACGTACAATAACTACTTGTTCCACTCAAAACATTAGTCCTCTGTTCAAGGTGTAGTTCTGTGTACTGCATTCTGGGGTCTCGTCATTAACCAAGTATTACACTTTAGAACTATACCCATCCATGGTCAAACATAAGGAATGTTTTTTTTTCTGCAAAAGTTAAGGAATGCCTCTTACCGTATCGATTTAGCTTATATCAAACAGTGACGCACAGAGTATTCAAATGTCTGCAGCTAATGTCTCATAACAAGAGTAGAACTTGTCATTGTTCTCTTTTGTGTGTATCATATGCCCCACTGTAGTGGTCACAGCCAATATATCTAACTGATGGTGTTCAACCAATCGAAACACCCATTCAAACGTACCTTTTCCCCCCCCCCCCTTGGATTGTTTGTCATTTCTGAGCAATGCAGAGATTTTGAAAATTAAATGCGAAGGGTGAATCAATCGTTGGCCGTTAAAAAAAAATGCTTCTGTCATTCTTTTGTGTTTGGTCAAAATTGTTACTTTGTCAAAGAAAATACATTTTTAAATAAACAAGCTTATGTAAAATAAAGATTTGCTATATTTATAACAGATCTAGAGTCTGTTGGAAGACAGCATAATTAGAAGAAGAAAAAACTTTCAATAGAGGGGAGAGAGAATAAGGTTTCAGAGGGATAGACACAAACACACACGTTCACTCCCGCCCCATTTATACCTAGTTCTAACATGCATCCTTCGTGCGGATATTGTCCTGATGTCCGTTTGTACTTTTAAGATTGATCACAATCAGATCACAAGGAGTCTTAATTGTCTACACACCCATCTAAAAATATGGACACAATATGAATGTGGATAAGATCAAGACAAAGGACATGTTAGAACCAGGTATAAACGGGGCTTCTCTCTCACAAGCACTCGGTCGCTCACACAGATCTGGACCACCTTGCTTTATTCTGCAACATAGCAGAATTTAGTTTCTTTATTCTGTGTACCACAATCCATGCGTATATTCAACATAACTCACAAATAAAACTATGATCTGTGAATATATTACATATTTAGTTCATAAAACCATATTCTGTATATATTTCACAAATGAAACCATAGGGCTCTATTTTAACAGATCTAACTCAATGGTAAATCTAAGCACTGCTGGTAGCGCTATAGGTTCGGGGGGGCTCAAATATTTGAGCTATTTTCACAACCACTATCCACTCAGATGTTTTGTGTTACCGCGAAAGGCCTGGGTTTTGATGAATTAACAAATTGTGGATGTGTCGAGGATTGGCAGCGCACTGGCCAATCAGAACGTGCTCCATGGCTAAATATGTGGTTGCTTCAAGTTGTATATTTAAGGTCTTTTATGTATTGCCTTGGGATCAACGCCAAAGTTAGTACGTTATAGTTAAACAGCTTAAAGAAACAAAATAGCTAAATGTAGTCCCAGCCTCCCTAAATATGTTAACTTGAACCTGTTTGCAATCCACTTGTTCTAAGTAATTGCATGGCTTCAATGTGGAAATATACTGAAAAAAAATATAAATGCAACGTGTTGGTCCCATGTTTCATGAACTGAAATAAAAGATCACAGATATTTTCCGTATACAAAAAGTTTATTTCTCTAAAATTTTGTGCACAAATTTGATTATATCCCTCTTAGTGAGCATTTCTCCTTTGCCAAGATAATCCATCCACCTGACAGGTAGCATATCATGGAGCTTATTAAACAGCATGATCATTACACAGGTGCACCTTTTGCTGGGGACAATAAAAGGCCACTAAAATGTGAAGTTTTGTCACACAACACAAAGCCACAGATGTCTCAAGTTTTGAGGGAGCGTGCAATTGGAATGCTGACTGCAGGAATGTCCACCAGAGCTGTTGCCAGATAATTTAAGGTTCATTTCTCTACCATAAGCCGCCTCCAACGTTGTTTTATAGAATTTGCTAGTACGTCCAACCAGCCTCACAACAGCAGACCACGTGTAACCTCGCCAGCCCAGGACCTCCATATTCGTCTTCTTCACCTGCAGGAGCGCCTGAGACCACCCACCCGGACAGCTGATGAAACTCAGAAGTATTTCTGTCTGTAATAAAGCCCTTCTGTGGGGAAAAACTCATTCTGGTCCTGCCTCCCCAGTGGGTGGGCCTAGCTCCCAAGTGGGTAGGCCTATGCCCTCCGAGGCCCACCCATGGCTGCGCCCCTGCCCAGTGCTGTGAAATCCATAGATTAGGGCCTAATGAATATATTTCAATTGACTGATTTCCTTATATGAACCGTAACTTAGTAAAATCGTTGAAATTGTTGTATGTTGCGTTTATATTTTTGTTCAGTATATATACATATACTATATATACAAAAATATGTGGACACCCCTTCAAATTAGTGGATTCGGCTATTTCAGCCACACCCGTTGTTGACAAGTGTATAAAATCGAGCACACGGCTATGCAATCTCCATAGACAAACATTGGCCCTAGAATGGCCTTACTGAAGAGGTCAGTGACTTTTAACGTGGCACCGTCATAGGATGCCACCTTTCCAACAAGTCAGCTAGTCAAAGTTCTACCCTGCTAGAGGTGCCCAAGTCAACTGTAAGTGCTGTTATTGTGAAATGGAAACGTTTAGGAGCAACAATGGCTCAGAAACGAAGTGGTAGGACACACAAGCTCACAGAATGGGACTGCCGAGTGCTTAAATGCATAAAAATCATCTCTCCTCGGTTGCAACACTAACTACTGAGTTCCAAATTGTCTCTGGAAGCAACGTTAGCACAATAACTGTTTGTCGGGAGCTTCATAAAATGGGTTTCCAGCTAACCATGCGCAATGCCAAGCATCAGCTGGAGTGGTGTAAAGCTCGCCACAATTGGACTCTGGAGCAGTGGAAATGAATTCTCTGGAATGATGACTCACGCTTCACCATCTGGCAGTCTGGGAATCTGGGTTTAGCAGATGCCAGGAAAACGCTACATGCCCCAATGCATAGCCTTCCCAGACGAGTGGAGACTGTTATAGCAGCAAAGGGGGGTCCAACTACATGTTAATGACCATGATTTTGGAATGAGATGTTCGACGAGCAGGTGTCCACATACTTTTGGTCAGGTACTGTAGCATTCACACTGATATAGGGGCAAGGCCTGCTCTTAATTACATTATGGCTGAGCATAGACATGCCAAATATTGTCAATAAGCAAGACTACATATTTTTTTTCACCTTTATTTAACTAAGCAAGTCAGTTAAGAACAAATTCTTATTTACAATGACGGGAACATTGGGTTAACTGCCTTGTTCAGGGGAAGAACGACAGATTTTTACCTTGTCAGCACCTTTCGGATAGTGGCGCAACGCTCTAACCACTAGGCTACCTGCCGCCCCCACATTCATTACTGATAAAGCCTAAAAATAGAGCAAATAATTTGAATCAAATTCTTAAACATCTTGTTTTAAATAGGCTATACAGGCACCCTAATTGCTTCCCGTAAGATGCAGTAATCTCAATGCTTTCCACTCAAGCACATGCGTGGTCTTTCTACGGATTTAAGAAGGCTGTGGTTAAACGGTTAGTGTTCTTTGAGTACACAACAGGAAACACTGCTGAGCATATCTTCCTTTTTAGGACATACAAAACAGGCACACGCATGCAGCAGGCACACACACACACACACACACACACAAGAACACACTCCATATCAGGTATAATAGTTGAGTGGTCTTACTAAAAGTATGAAGCGGTCTATACTTCCAAGCAGACTACTAGAATTTAGGGCCTGAAAATGTTGTTAAAGTGGGTGACAGTTTGCAGGACTGATAGCTTGTTTCCTCTGTGACCTAGTTCAACACACTGCTTGAACACGGACTTGATTCCATTCCCGGTTGAAAACTTCCAGGGAATTCAGTCATGGTGGAGAGTGTGTCTTTGAATGTCAGCCAAGGAAATGACTCTGCTAAGTACAAATCTAGTGTCATGGATGTTATTTATGAAGCAAAAAGTATCCCGCTGGGCACACTGGTTGAATCAATGTTGTTTCCACGTCATTTCAATGAAAATATGTCGAACTAACGTGGAATAGATGTTGAATTGATGTGTGCCCAGTAGGATGTGTTTGGGCCTGTTAGACCTAGCAGGGATTGTAGAGCAATTAGTTTGATGATCTATGTGGCTTCATTGTTTCTCTACAGTTAAGTTACAGTGGGTCATTTGTTACATGAAACACACACACACACACACACACACACACACACACACACACACACACACACACACACAGTAGGGGTGCTGAGGGTGCTGCAGCTCCCTATTCTTTTTTCTCTGGAGTTAAATACCATTTCTTCCATCTGGAATGTGTGACAGCTTGGGTCAGGTATGGAATGCATGTGTTGCTACATCTGCTCTTTCACAGAAAACCACCATCATGACAGTACACATGCAGGGCGCTTTACATCCTGGTTGAAATTGGGGTGTCATACCACGGCCGGGACATCCTGTGGGCGCGGGCTCACAAACACATGCACACGCACACAGGGAAGCTGCAGACATTGACATTAGAAGGGGACACAACAGTGGGAACTGAATGGATCTGTTAAAACGACCATGGAAAAGCATTGTATTTTGGAAACACGTCGACCACTTGTAGGCAAGGAATGTAAACACATTTTACTTTCCTTGCCCGTGGGGACAGTTTCTCGGGCTCAAATTAAATTACTCCTGGCCAGTCAGGAAGTCCAGGATCCAGTTGCAGAGGGTGGTGTCCAGACCCAGGGTTCTGAGCTTGGCGTCGAGCTTGGAGGGAACAATAGTGCTGAACTGTAGTCAATGAACAGCATCCTCACATAGGTGTTCCTCTTGTCCAGATGTGTTAGGGCTAAGGCTGTGGCGGGCCATGAAATTTTGTTAGCTGGTTATTGTCATTTGAAAGACTGCAGGTCTCACGGTAATTGACGTTAACTAACATGAACACATTTAGCATCTCCAAGTCTCCACACATACAAGCTACTGATGTGCGCCTTTGGAACATACACATAAAATACTACTTGAGTAAAAGTCTAAAGGTATTTGGTTTTAAATCTACTTTAAATCTGCTAAACATCGAAGACAGGCATCTAAAAAAATAAAAGCATCCGGTAGTTGACTAAGTTGTGATAAAACGGCAGAGCACTCACAATAACACAGCACTCACAATAACACAGCACTCACAATAACACAGCACTCACAATAACACAGCACTCACAATAACACAGCACTCACAATAACACAGCACTCACAATAACACAGGCAGAGATCTAGTTGATCTTAGAACGCTCATTAGAGTGCATTCGGAAAGTATTCAGACCCCTTGACTATTTATACATTTTGTTACGTTACAGCCTTATTCTAAAATGGATTAAATCGTCCCCCCCCCCCCCCCCCCCTCATCAATCTACACAAAATACCCCATAATGACAAAGCAAAAGCAGGTTTTTAGAAATATTTGCAAATGTATAAAAAAACTACTGAAATATCACATTTATACCTTGGTGTAAAGTACTTAGGTAAAAACACTTTAAAGTACTCTGTACCTTCATTTACTATTTATATTTTTGATAACTTTTACTTCACTACATTCCTAAAGAATATAATGAACGTTTTACTCCCTGACACCGAAAAGTACTCGTTACATTTTGAATGCTTAGCAGGACAGGAAAAGGGTCCAATTCACTGCCTCTGATCTGGCGGACTCACTAAACACTCAAGCTTCATTTGTAAATGATGTCTGAGTGTTGGAGATAGCCCCTGACTTCCCGTAAATTAATTTAAAAAAAGATAATGGCACCATCTGGTTTGCTTAATATAAGACATTTTAAATGATTCATACTTTTATACACTGCTCAAAAAAATAAAGGGAACACTTAAACAACACAATGTAACTCCAAGTCAATCACACTTCTGTGAAATCAAACTGTCCACTTAGGAAGCAACACTGATTGACAATAAATTTCACATGCTGTTGTGCAAATGGAATAGACAAAAGGTGGAAATTATAGGCAATTAGCAAGACACCCCCAAAAAAGGAGTGATTCTGCAGGTGGTGATCACAGACCACTTCTCAGTTCCTATGCTTCCTGGCTGATGTTTTGGTCACTTTTGAAGGCTGGCGGTTCTCTCACTCTAGTGGTAGCATGAGACGGAGTCTACAACCCACACAAGTGGCTCAGGTAGTGCAGTTCATCCAGGATGGCACATCAATGCGATCTGTGGCAAAAAGGTTTGCTGTGTCTGTCAGCGTAGTGTCCAGAGCATGGAGGCGCTACCAGGAGACAGGCCAGTACATCAGGAGACGTGGAGGAGGCCGTAGGAGGGCAACAACCCAGCAGCAGGACCGCTACCTCCGTCTTTGTGCAATGAGGAGCAGGAGGAGCACTGCCAGAGCCCTGCAAAATTACCTCCAGCAGGCCACAAATGTGCATGTGTCTGCTCAAACGGTCAGAAACAGACTCCATGAGGGTGGTATGAGGGCCCGACGTCCACAGGTGGGGGTTGTGCTTACAGCCCAACACCGTGCAGGACGTTTCACATTTGCCAGAGAACACCAAGATTGGCAAATTCGCCACTGGCGCCCTGTGCTCTTCACAGATGAAAGCAGGTTCACACTGAGCACATGTGACAGACGTGACAGAGTCTGGAGACGCCGTGGAGAACGTTCTGCTGCCTGCAACATCCTCCAGCATGACCGGTTTGGTGGTGGGTCAGTCATGGTGTGGGGTGGCATTTCTTTGGGGGGCCGCACAGCCCTCCATGTGCTCGCCAGAGGTAGCCTGACTGCCATTAGGTACCGAGATGAGATCCTCAGACCCCTTGTGAGACCATATGCTGGTGCGGTTGGCCCTGGGTTCCTCCTAATGCAAGACAATGCTAGACCTCATGTGGCTGGAGTGTGTCAGCAGTTCCTGCAAGAGGAAGGCATTGATGCTATGGACTGGCCCGCCCGTTCCCCAGACCTGAATCCAATTGAGCACATCTGGGACATCATGTCTCGCTCCATCCACCAACGCCACGTTGCACCACAGACTGTCCAGGAGTTGGCGGCTGCTTTAGTCCAGGTCTGGGAGAAGATCCCTCAGGAGACCATCCGCCACCTCATCAGGAGCATGCCCAGGCGTTGTAGGGAGGTCATACAGGCACGTGGAGGCCCCACACACTACTGAGCCTCATTTTGACTTGTTTTAAGGACATTACATCAAAGTTGGATCAGCCTGTAGTGTGGTTTTCCACTTTAATTTTGAGTGTGACTCCAAATCCAGACCTCCATGGGTTGATAAATTTGATTTCCATTGATCATTTTTGTGTGATTTTGTTGTCAGCACATTCAGCTATGTAAAGAAAAAAGTTTTTAATAAGAATATTTCATTCATTCAGATCTAGGATGTGTTATTTTAGTGTTCCCTTTATTTATTTGAGCAGTGTATATACACATACACAAAGTTGAAGTCGAAAGTTTACAGACACTTAGGATGGACTCATTAAAACTCATTTTTCAAACACTCCACAAATTTCTTGTTAACAAACTATAAATCGGTTATGACATCAACTTTGTTATTGACACACGTATTTTATCCAATAATTGTTTACAGATGATTTCACTTATAAATCACTGTATCACAATTCCAGTGGGTCAGAACTTTACATACACTAAGTTGACTGTGCCTTTAAACAGCTTGGGAAATTGCAAAAAATGACATCATGGCTTTAGAAGCTTCTGATAGGCTAATTGACATCATTTTAGTCAATTGAAGGTGCACCTGTGGATGCATTTCAAGGCCTACCTTCAAACTCAGCAACTCTTTGCTTGACATGGGAAAACCAAAAGAAATCAGCCAAGATCTAAGAAATAAAAAATTGTAGATCTCCACAAGTCTGGTTCATCCTTGGGAGCAATTTCCAAACGCCTGAAGATACCACGTTCATCTGTACAAACAATAGTACGCAAGTATAAAAACCATGGGACACCGCAGCCGTCATACCGCTCAGGAAGGAGATGCATTCTGTCTCCTAGAGATGAATGTACTTGTGTGTGAAAAGTGAAAATCAATCCCAGAACAGCAAAGGACCTTGTGAAGATGCTGGAGGAAACAGGTAGAAAAGTATCTATATCCATATAACCTGAAAGGCCGCTCAGCAAGGAAGAAGCCACTGCTCCAAAACCGCCATAAAAAAGCCAGACTACGGTTTGCAACTGCACATGGGGACAAGATTGTACTTTTTTGTGAAATTTCCTCTGGTCTGATGAAATAAAAATAAAACCATTGTTTTGTTTGGAGGAAAAAGGGGGAGGCTTGCAAGCCCGAAGAACACCATCCAAACCATGAAGCACGGGGGTGGCAGCGTCATGTTGTGGGGGTGCTTTGCTGCAGGAGGGGCCGGTGCACTTCACAAAATAGATGGCATCATGAGGTAGGAAAATTATGTGGATATATTGAAGCAACATCAAGACATCAGTCAGGAAGTTAAAGCTTGGTAGCAAATGGGTCTTCCAAATGGACAATGACCCCAAGCATCCTTCCAAAGTTGTGGCAAAATGGCTTAAGGACAACAAAGTCAAGATATTGGAGTGGCTATCACAAAGGCCATCCAAAATTCACCCAACTTATTGTGGGAAGCTTGTGGAAGGCTACCTGAAATGTTTGACCCAAGTTAAACAATTTAAAGGCAATGCTACCAAATACACTCAACTAGTATGTAAACTCCTGACCCACTGGGAATGTGATGAAATAAATAAAAGCTGAAATAAATCTCTACTATTATTCTGACATTTCACATTCTTAAAATAGTGGTGATCCTAACTGACCTAAGACAGGGCATTTTTACTAGGATTAAATGTCAGGAATTGTGAAACTGAGTTTAAATGTAGTTGGCTAACACAGAACCCAAACCGATGGCGCGCGTGAGTCATCGTGCATAAATATATTTTGTCCCACTACACCAAACGCAATCACGAAACACAGGTTAAAATATCAATACAAATTCTGAACCAATTACATTAATTTGGGGACAGGTCGAAAAGCATTTCATATTTATGGCAATTTAGCTAGTTAGCTTGCACTTGAGTGCTAATTTGTCCTATTTAGCTAGCTTGCTGTTGCTAGCTAATTTGTCCTGGGATATAAACGATGAGTTGTTATTTTACCTGAAATGCACAAGGTCCTCTACTCTGACAATTAATCCACACATAAAACGGTCAACCGAATCCTTTCTAGTCATCTCTCCTCCTTCCAGGCCTGTTCATCTTAACTTATATGGTGATTGGTATCTAAACTTTCATAGTATTACCACGACGACCGGCAAAACAGTTAGCCTTTCCCATGTGGGTATGACCAATGAGGAGATGGCACGATGGTACCTGCTTCTATAAACCAATGAGATGGGAGAGGCAGGACTTGCAGCGCGATCTGCGTCAGAAATAGGAATTACTTCTATTTAGCCCTTGGCAACGCAGATGCTTGTTGGCTCGTGCAATAATTGAATAACATGGATTTCTACATTTATTTTGCGACGCGAGCGGTGTGGTCAGCCTGTAAGGTGTATGTAAACTTCCGACTTCAACTGTATATTGCTTTTTTAGCTAAACAGGTGGGGGCTCAAAATGCCTTTGGTGCGCATATGAAGTGGCTATGTTGAGCGTAAAAGTTAGCATTTGAAACAAATCCTATATGCATTTTTTTGTTGTTGTTGGCAACTTAGTTGTGAATGATACAAACCTGTGAATATGCCTTAGAAATGGAAAGACTTATGGGCTGCATGCTGCAACTATAAGCTATGAATGATTTGAGAACATGCTGTTCTCTCCAGCGATCATTATTTCACACATCAGAATATTCTCAGTTTAATCTTGCCTTTACTAATATGTTAACTTTGTTTAGATCCAGAATGGCCCATTATCAAACGGGCAGGAACAGGGGCAAGAGGATAAAGACATGTCATCCATAGGGACTCGAATAGCGAATGGAGGCCACTTTCCCACCTGTATATCCCATGTGGGGTAGGCTACTCCGGTTAGCGGTTACAAGTGCTATGCCTCCCAAACTCTGTATGCCATGGTCTCTCCAGCCCTGTTCCTGCAGTTACCCAGTGCTTAATTTGGGAAACAAAGTGAAGTCTGTTCGGGAACATGTTTTCACAACAAAACATCTTTCATTAAGCTGTTGACAGCCCCTCTCGACACGCTGTAGAAAGGAATGAAGGCAAGAGGGGAGGAGATAGATATGCAAGGTGGTGAGATATTCTGTAGCTAAAGTTAATGTGTCAGTCTATTAATTATGAAAATATAAAAAATTCCTTATTACTAGGCTGTTCAAAATACAAATTCACTATAATGTACTGTAGGCTAACTCACAATTAAATAATTTCTGCTTTTTTATTTCAGCTCATGAAACATGGGACCAACAGATTACATGCTGCGTTTATATTTTTGTTCAGTGTATCATTTTATACAGTAGTAGCACATAGAAAA
This sequence comes from Salvelinus fontinalis, assembly GCF_029448725.1. Taxonomy (NCBI): domain Eukaryota; kingdom Metazoa; phylum Chordata; class Actinopteri; order Salmoniformes; family Salmonidae; genus Salvelinus; species Salvelinus fontinalis. The sequence goes on from NC_074672.1 coordinate 8,229,552, forward strand.
TACTCACTGTTACCCCAACCCCTCTCACATATTCTTGCTCACATACAGATAAATAAATAAACTAGGCCTCCCGAGGGGCTGTGCCACAACTGGCCGTGGCCGGGAGTCCCATAGGACAGCTCACAATTGGCCCAGCGTCATCAGGTTTAGGGGAGGGTTTGGCACGGGGGGCTCTACTTGGCTCATCGCGCTCTAGTGACTTCTTGTGGCGTGCCAGCAGACTGATCCCGGTCGCCAGTTGGGCGGTGTTTCCTCTGACACATTGGTGCAGCTGGCTTCCGGGTTAAGCTGGCTGGTGTTAAGGAGCGCCGTCAGACGGGTCATGTTTCGGAGGATGCATGACTCCGCCTCTCCCAAACCCATTGGAGTTGCATCGATGAGAGAAGACTGAAATTGGTGAGAAAAATAGGAAAAATAAAATACAATAGTAAAACACATTTTTTATATACAGTAAACTACACTATTCACTTCCAATATTTACATCTACATCTGTAAAAATCTAGATATCACACATGTACAGTAAATCCATTATATACACACACCATCACCTCAAGCTCAACAAGACGGAGCTGCTCTTCCTACCAGGGAAGACCTTCCCGCTCAAGACCTCTCCTTTCATGGTTGACAACTCCACGGTGTCCCCCGCCCGGAGTGCAAAGAACCTTGGTGTGACCCTGGACAACACCCTGTCGTTCTCTGCAAACATCCAAGCAGTGTCTTGTTCCTGTAGATTCATGCTCTACAACATCCGTAGAGTACGACCCTAGCTCACGCAGGAAGGGGGCCAGGTGCTAATCCAGGCACTTGTCATCTCCTGTCTGGACTACTGCAACGCACTGTTGGCTGTGTTCCCCGCTTGTGCCATCAAACACCTGCAACCTACCCCGAACACTGCATGATGTACACCCTTCCCAAGTTCACCCATGTCACCCTGCACACGCCACTGGCTTCCAGTTGAAGTTTACCTCCACTACAAGACCATGGTACTTGCAGCAAGAGGAACTGCCCCTCCCGACCATTAGGCTATGCTCAAACCCTACACTCCAACCCGAGGACTCCTTCCTACCACGTCCCTCTCAGCCCAGTCAAAGCTCCCCCACCCCCATACTACCACTGCCTTTGCTGGTGGCTACTAGAATGCCCTTACTATGACAGAGATAGCTAGGTGGGACAACCACATGTATCTTAAGATGAATGCACAAACTAAGTCGCTCTGGATAAGAGCGTCTGCTAAATGACTCAAATGTAAATGTAATAGCATGGCCTCGTTTACAGTGTATTCATACTTAGTGTCTCTTCTTCGCCTTCTCTTTTCTCTTCTGTTCCTGGTATTCAACAATCTTTTTGTGGAAAATTCCTGGGGGAAAAAAGAGTAGATTAATTTACTCCTTTATGATAAGCAAACATATACCCCAGGAACAAGCTGGCTTCATTACCATGGTAAACAACTTCAGAAATGGCTTCTAACACATAAGTAAGCATCTTTCAAATACTGTTATGTAAGTATGTAAATAAACATTTTTTTGTAACTAAATAAAAAAAACTCGTACAAGCACCTTGCTGGGGGCTTGCTGGCTGCTGCTCCACCTCCTGGATAAACAGGTCAAACATCTGGGTCTGGAGGAATTTCTTGACAAAGTGCCGCGTGGTGTTGGACTTGATGGCCTTGTAGAAGGCTCTGCTCTGGAACACCCCCGGCTGGCCACTGCTGTTCCGCGTCACGTACAAAGCAAAATGGCCGACAGTCTTCACGAAGAAGGGCAGGAAGGCTTCCGAGACCACCCTGTTCAGCTCCTCCACGGCTGAGGGGGAAATGGTACACACACACACAAACGGTCCAGGTGGCTCCTCAGCGGGGTGTCATTTGAGAGTGCTCATGAGCCATAACACTCTGGATCTCTAGTAACACAGTAAGGCATCACGTTGACCTTCCACCAGTTTGTGTTACTATGATGACACATGCTAATTTTCCTTAACCGCTCATTACTTTGAAAAGATCAAAGAAAGCATAAAGCAATCTACAGGCAACTGCCAAAATAAAGGATACACCAACGTAAAGACAAAGTGTCTTAATAGGGCGTTGGGGCACCACGAGCCACCAGAAAAGCTTCAATGCACCTTGGCATAGATTCTGCACGTGTCTGGAACTCTATTCGTCCATGAGAAATTCCATAATTTAGTGTTTTGTTGATGGTGGTGCAAAGCGCCACTCTAGAATCTCCCAGAAGTGTTCAATTGGGTCGTGATCTAGTGACTGAAACACAAACTTTAAACCCCCTATGCTCCTTTGAGACCTCTCAAAAAGTCACAGATCTCTTCTAACCATGGTAGCCAAAATAATGGGCAACTGGACATTTTTATACATGACCCCTAAGCATGATGGGATGTTTTAATTGCTTAAATAACAAAAGGGACCACACCTGTGTGGAAGCACCTACTTTAAATATACTTTGTATCCCTCATTTACTCAAGTTCTTCATTTATTTTGGCAGTTACCTGTATTTTCAAAGGTTACAGTTAATAAAAAAAGCATGTATTCATATCACATTTTAATTGTGTAATCAAAGTATGTCTATCTGAACACCTGATGTGGTACTGCAGGTGCAAAAGTGCGATAATCTCTGGACACTTCGTGAAAGAATACCCCATGCAACAACTCATTTGCATTTTGGATAAACAGCTTTTTTATATGAAAATACTCACTGGCTTTTTCTTTCCTGTTTCTTAGTGCCTGCAGTATTTCATCTTGAAGCTTAGGGGGCAGAATAGACTTCTCATCCCCGATCTATGAAACAGATGAACCATATTCAATGGTATGACAAAGCAAAAAAATAATTTCCCCCCATAGTTTTAAAGCTGCAATATGTAACTTTTTGGGCGACCGGACCAAATTCACATAGAAATGTGAGTTATAGGTCTGTCGCTCATTGAAAGAAAGTCTAGGAAGCGGTAAATCGGTTTCTTTGTGCGTTATTTCTCTGCTTCCCGTTCTTAAGTTTTGTTTGTGTCTTTTAACTTTTCGGTTTTGTACACCAGCTTCAAACAGCTGAAAATACTATATTTTTGGTTATAGAAAATATATTCGAAAGCAGATAATTTATTTTTGTTTTAGAGTTAATATCATGCAATTCTACACATTTTGCCATGGGGCATAAAGAAAATGTTAGTTTCTAAGCACGTTTGCAGCAATTCTACATATTTTGCCATGGGGTGGGGGAAGAAAATTAGCTGTTTTACAGCCAATTTCCTACCATTGAACACATTTTGCCAAGGGTGGAGAGAAATGTTTGAAGTTTTGAATATGAAATCTGAGTAAGACTGTCTAACAAAAACAATGGGGGCCCCCCGGCCGGTGATTCAACTACAATTACTAAGTCTAGATAATTGTTAAGTTAGTCTAGAGGCCAATTAAAACAATGTTAGCTGACATGGGCTAACTGAGTGACTTTCAGTGACTGACTGACATAAGAGAAAAACTACTGATGCACAACCAAGTAAAAAAATTGCACCTTGTGTATTCTAACTTGCAACAGTAAGTGAAGACCCCACCAAGTTAAAAAAATATATATACAGTACCAGTAAAAAGTTGACTCAAACCCTTGAATGAGTAGGTTCTTCTTTCACAATTTTCTACATTGTTAAATAATAGTGAAGACATCAAAACTATGAAATAACCAAAAATGTGTTAAATCAAAATATATTTTATATATGAGATTCTTCAAAGTAGCAACCCTTTGCACACTTGGCATTCTCTTAACCAGCTTCACTTGGATTGATTTTCCAACAGTTTTGGAGTTCCCACATATGCTGAGCACTTGTTGGCTGCTTTTCATTTGATTTCAGGTTGGGTGATTGTGGAGGCCAGGTCATCTGATGCAACACTCCATCACTCTCCTACTTGTTCAAATAGCCCTTACACAGCCTGGAGGCGTGTTTTGGGTCATTGTCCTGTTGAAAATTAAATGATAGTGGGACTAAGTGTAAACCAGATGGGATGGTGTATCGCTGCAGAATACTGTGGTAGCAATGCTGGTTAAGTGTGCATTGCAAATAAATCACTGAGTGTCACCAGCAAAGCACCCCATCACACCTCCCCCTTCATGCTTCACGGTGGGAACCACACATGCAGCGATCATCCGTTCACCTACTCTGCGTCTTACAAAGACACGGCGGTTGGAACCAAAAATCTCAAAATTGGACTCAGATTTCCACCAGTCTAAGGTCCATTGCTCGAGTTTCTTGGCCCAAGCAAGTATCTTCTTATTGGTGTCCTTCAGTAGTGGTTTCTTTGCTGCAATTCAACCACGAAGGCCTGATTCATGCAGTCTCCTCTGAACAGTTGATGTTGAGATGTCTGTTACTTGAACTTACCATCCATTCTGAGGATGGTAACTCGAATGAACTTATCCTCTGTGTCTTCCTTTCCCGTGGCAGTCCTCATGAGAGCCAGTTTCATCATAGCACTTGGTTTTTGCGACTGCACTTGAAACTTTCAAAGTACTTAATTTTCCAGATTGACTGACCTTCATGTAAAAGTAATGGACTATCATTTCTGATTATTTGAGCTGTTCTTGTCATAATATGAACTTGATCTTTTACCAAATGGGACTATCTTCTGTTAAACACCCCTACCTTGTCACAACACAACAATTGACTGGCTCAAACACATTAAGGAAAGAAATTACACAAATTCTAGGTGACTACCTCATGAAGCTGGTTGAGAGAATACCAGGAGTGTGCAACGCTGTCATCTAGGCAAAGGGTGGCTACTTTGAAGAATTTCAAATATATTTTGATTTGTTTAACACATTTTTGGTTACTACATGATTCCATGTGTTATTTCATAGTTTTGATGTCTTCACTATTATTCTACAGTAGAAAATAGTAAAAAAAATGAGTAAGTGCCAAACGTTTGACTGTATATCTGAGGACCTTCAAAAGAGGGGCCCCATTCCTGCTCTACACTATACTTGCTTGTCTTGTCACAAACTGAAATTAGGCAAACTATTAGAATTTTAGCACCCAGGAAATGGTGGAGCGATTTTTGCATAGTGCATGTGTAAGTGCAAAACAGTGAAAAAAATAATTTAAATTCAAAAGCATGCGTTCAAGTAAATGTGATACTTAATTGTGTCTGTAAACGTAGGCCATTCGTTCCACTCTTTAGACACCACAGGACAGATCTTTCAGACACTTACTTGAACTAGGAAAGTGTCCTTCCTATCCTCTGACAAGTCCACCACAAGCAGCTGTGTTAGGGAAAACAGAGCCTACAATGAGTATTTCAACACCAATCCATCACTATTACAACTAGACTCCCAAACGTTCCATCCAGTCATTCAGGGGCTCTCAAATCATCTATCCTTGATTCTTCGCATCTTCACCTCATCAAAACGCATTGGAGGAGAAGGCCTGAGGGGAGGGACCTTTGACCTCCTCCAATACATTGAGGCGGCAAGGAAAGATGCATTGAGATAGACCGTGGCTCTGATCCAGGAACAACCCCTTAGCCCCTACCACCTTGGAAGTTCCTGTGCTTTAACAGAGAGGCTAGCAGACTTTGCCATATTGCTTATACCTATCCAAGTGCCTAGGGATAATGGGTTGTTTCTGAAAGGTCCACATTAGCAGCTCTAATGTTTAACGTTTTTCTGGTGCTAACATTGCTGTAGTCTCAGGGGGCCATCCTTCTACTATTCAAAGTCTCTACCATACTTTACCCCTGGTTAGAGTCTTCCTGCTGACAGGTTCCCATGGCTTTCGGAATGTACATGATCTGGGTGTCCGAGGCTAATGGGGGGGGGGGGGGGGGGGGGTTGGGTGTGTGTGACTCACGTCGGTCTGGTCTGTGACCTGTTCCATTAGCCGCTTCTGCACTCCCAGCAGGTAGGGGGTGGGGGCCATAACAACGTCGATGAGGATCTCAGGGACTATGGAGATGAAGGTGTGTTGCCAGGTGAATGGATAGAGGAGGGCGGCCACAGCGTGGATCACCTGGGACAGGGTGCTGGGGAGGGGTCAGACTTATTCAGTGTGTGTGAGAAGTTAAGCTCTCAATTGACGAAGTTGACGCATGCGTGTCTGAGACGACTAAAATAATGGTGTGTGCACGGTACCTGAGCTCCACGGCTATGAAGACGATGCGTCGCTCCATAACGGCGGCAGCGAACACCAGCACCACCTCCTCATTGGTCAAGCAACGGAAGAGCGTGCGGAAGTCCACGTGCTCCAGCCACGAGTCCACCGGCCGCGTCAGACTGATGATCTGGAGGAGACAGTCAACTCTTATCTACACGTTAATACTGTGACCCACATGTTATATACAGTAAATGTCCCCATCGTCACCAACGTGTTACATACAGTAAGGTAATACAAAGTTGATTTATTGTTGAATGGATTTCTTTAGTTTTTTGTAATGCGAGCAAGCGGGGAACAACTTTACCTCGAGATAGTTCAGCCTCTTGATAAGCATGGCTTAACTCTTGGTATAATGGCAAAGATTTTGGCATGGCAGTCACAGGGGACAGGGTTTAAGTCCTAGTCGGAGTACCCTCCTAATTAACTACAATAGTACCATTGAAAGCATGTCCCAGCCACATCTGCGGCACAGTTGATTTTTCAGAGGCATAGTTCAGCTTCAATATTTCATAATGAGTGTACTTGCTGAAATATATTGCAGTTTACTAAAGTAATCATACCTAAACGTACAGATACAATACAGCAACAACTAGAGTGTGTGTGGGGGTTAATTGTGAAAAAAGGACCTGAAAGATGGAATGTTGCAGGATGGGATTGGTGTTAGTGGGATTTTATCCCTGGGGGAACATTGAGTAAGAGGGCAGGATCAGACACAGCACCCCACACACATCAGTGCTGCATGTGTGTATAGACCACACAGATGTTTTGTTTAACCAGTCATGTACCACACTTTCCCCAATGGTGCCAGAACAGTAACTTGGGGTTATCCAAAATGAATGCAAATGACTAAACATACACACTGTGGAATGTGTGTACACAAATGTCCACTATTCTTGCAGGTATTGATGTTCCTATTTTCATGTTGGCTGTGTGTGTCACCTCTGCCCTAGTGCATCTCTTTTCTTACCAGCATTATTCCAAGCTAAATGGATTTCCTTTTCTGTCAATGCATCTCCACCTGCTGGCATGGTCTCCTTTTTCACTAGCTGTGTGTGTGTGTGTCCCCGTCCAACTGTCTTTGTGCATCCTGTTAGCGTTGTGTCTCCTAGATCTCCAGCTGTGTGCTTTATTTTTTACTTCCTGTAGCTTGGAAGAGGAGTACCCCTCATCCAGAAACTCTTTTCTCCTGGCCTGGATGATCAGATTGGTGACCGGGCCTGAGTAGGTTTACACCATATTGCTTGTCACCAATCAATGTGGACATTTCTCAACTTTTGGAACTGTGTATTCTGGTTTTCATTACAATGAATTACAACCAATTATTCCCATCATTCTAATGTTTTGTTATGATGTGCCCTAATGAATACCACCCAGGTCTCAAGGAAGACCATGGAGTCATTCCATGTCATTTCAGCAAGCCATAAAACATTTTGTTGAAAGGAAAATGTGAATCTAATTTATTGCACCCAATTTGGCCCTTTTATAGGACTCACACAATATTCAACAAATATAGTACCCAACATACAATTTGGACCTAACATCATCCTACCATCGGGTAGACATGATGAATCCAATAAAATAGTCACACATGGACCTCCTAAACCCCACCCCAACAACCAGTATACAGTATCAGTTCTCTATATCTGAGAAGTAGTATGGAGCTGCGGCTTGGAGTTTTGCTAACTCACCCATTCAATGTATTCCCTGTGATTCTGTTCCCCCCCCCCTGTTAGCCATTGAAGTCGTTTATTTACCATAAATTAGTGTGAAAGTACCAGGGGTGTATCCATTACGGAAACCATTCACCGTTTGAGAACCAAACGGAAGTGAACAGAGCAAAACAAGAGTTTATATTGGACAAATTCAGGTAGGTCCCTCCCTGTTCCGTTTAAGAAACATTTTGCAACAGAATCGGCGTAATGAATACGCCCCCAGGTTTTGCCCACTAGATGCTGCGGTTCCTTTTATACATTCTCCTGAAAGCAAGTCCTTCTCTTAGAAACCTAATGCTTCAACCCAACTCTACTTGAATAGTCCAACAAATGGCAGCTCTGAGGGCTGTCCCTATGGTGCAATTCTCATATGAAGACTTTTCCTACATGCCCAAAACTTTGATGGAGAAATGGGCTATGACTAAAATGTTGTGACAACTAATAAAATACAATTATAAACCATTGCGTGGCAGTCATATGTTTTTCAATACAATTACTAGAAAACATCTTTATATGTAATATGATTAGTGATATTTACCATTAAACACAACACCAGACAGTGTGTTTGGGACTTTTACCATTGAAGACCATAACATTGAAACCATTAGAACTGCGGTAGCCTAATGGTTTGCTTGTTCACCAGGAATTGTCTAACTAATCCAGACCTTTTTTTGAAGAGAATAAACCACACAGAGTGTCCGTTTCCTGGACACAGATTAAACCTAAGAGAAGGACAAACTAATCCAAACTGAATTGCTTTCATGGAAGACTGGCTTGAATTGTGAGAATGACCACACTATTTATTTTCACCATCAGCAAAAGCTATTGGTTTTCTACCCAAGGTTGCATGAAAATGTTGTGATTAAAATTATTAAACGAGACCAGAATAATTGATAAATGGCCTTGGCAGTAGCAGGAAGAGCGACATGTAGCGGGAAAAATCTGGTACTTTCACACTCATTTTTGGTAAATAATGAAAGGGACTTCAATCAGGTGAAAAAAACCCATCCCATTCACAGGGAATACATTACATAGGATAAAGAAGCAATAGTTCGAGCCTCAGCGCCATACTAATGGTCAGACAGAGAAATTATATTGCATCCTGGTTAGGGTGGGATTGGCGTGTAGGTGCTCCGTCGGTGGCTTTTGAGTATTTCATTGGATTCCTCATGTCTTAGAAATAATTATGGTCCAAATTGGATGCTAGAGATCAAATTATATTTCAACATGGTAATGTTTCAGGAATGCTAATCATCGGTTTCTAACTAAAGAAATGATTTCGACAATCTGAGATGGTCGAAATCGTCTTGTGTTATACTAACTTAGTCACATTACTAAGTCAGGGTGCTAACCTCGGTGCCCTTGTCGGGAATGAAGCTCTTGATCTTGACAGTGTTGCCTGGGGCGGGGAACGCTGCCTCCCTAAGGCTCTGCATAAACGGGTAAATCATCGCCATGGAGATCTGGTGTCGCTTCTCCACCTCGTCAAAGATCTGCACCAGAAGACCGACAGGAATATTCCAACTCAGATATCGTCATTGGATTGTGCACCACTGGAATAATAACAATTACCCTACACACACATTTCCTTAGTGCACATTTCAGTGGGTGAACTTCAAGCCCTTCACAAAACCAACAGAAACCACAATGAATGGTGCAGCAGTAATAAGTGTATGAGGAAGTAAACTGTGGGGCTTAGTATTCCCACTAGCCTAAGTGATAGTGTAGTGGTGGTGTGTGTCAATATTCATGTCAAAAGATTAGGTGCACCACTGAAAAATGAGTTTTTTTTTAAATCAGCTACTTCAACTTTGACCACAGACAGGGGCTAATGATAAAGTCCCACAAAGAGGGAGAACATACGAACCGTACACGGTCTAGGACATTTCAAAACCCCCATACCAATCTAATAGGCTCATACATCAAGGTAATTGTCTCGTACCATAACACATCGTTACATAAACACAGTAACGCAGTCCAATTTCACACACACGACTGAATAAAGGTATGAACAGTTGTCAGAATTGCGAGAGGTGCCCATCACATCCAGTTCTACTTAAGTGGAAGGGTATCTTTTTATTTTTTCCGATAGGGGAGGTTATAGCTGTTGACATGTCCAAAGGATTTCCACAAAACTGTGATAAGGTGAGAACTACCTTGGTCTTAGTAGCTTTAAAGGGATAGTTATTAACTTATTTTACCGACTTACCTACAGTGTTGTCGTCTCGTCCAAACTGCTTTTAAGTTTGTTCGCTGGATATTTAGCAATGGCCAGAATCTCCTGGCTAGCATTTTTGGAGCATGTAGCAGTGTATGGAAATTGATTGTATCAGTTCAAAAACACACAAAAAAGTGGCCTATATCCCTTTAAATGGTGAAATCTGAGTAAGCATCGATACACCCAGGGATCTGCCCAGTTCCACTCATCCATGCTGCAGTCTCTGTGCAAAACACTCGTTGACAGCCGAAAGCCAATAACCTTTGAGCGGGTTACCTTGGAGAAGAGTCCGAAACAAGCCAGGCTGCTAATGATGCAGAAGGCTTCGGGGGGGCGCGCTCCGTTGCCGTGGGGCTAGACGAAAACAATGGAGAAACAGACAGAGGGAGAGAGGAATAAGGAGACATGTCACACTCTAATAAATCTTAAAAAGTAGAGCATCTGACGTGAAAAACCAAAGTGAAACTTACCAGTAGCCTTCTGCAGTATCCATTCCTTCTGCTGCCATCGATCTCAGTCAAGACAAAGGAGAATGTCTCACTAGAGAAGTGTGTGAAAGAGAGTATTTATATTTGATTATCAGTAACACACCCAGCTTTCCCACTAGGAAAAATGATGGACATTCATATCAGGTGCAGCGTTACCTGTGGTACTCTGTTAGGGGAGCCCAGCTGATCCCCTCTGGGAAACAGAAGAGCGTGATTGCCTTCAGGGTCTTCTCCTCCTCCTCTCTTTGGAATCTCACCATCCCATCCCTCTGAGAGAGAGAGAAAGAGAGCGAGAGTTGGAAAGTATTCAGACCCCTTCCCTTTTTCCACTTTGAGGAAAAGGCTGTAACGTAACAATCTACACACAACACGCCATAATGTGAAAGCGAAAACAACTTTTGAATTTTTCGCAAATCAAAAAAAATGTATAAAATAAAAACGACCTTATTTACATAAGTATTCAGACCATTTACTATGACTAGAAATTGAGCTCAGGTGCATCCTGTTGCCATTGATAATCATTGAGATGTTTCTAGAACTTGAGTCCACCTGTGGTAAATTCAATTCATTGGACTTTTTTTGGGGAAAGGCACACACCGGTCTATAGAAGGCCCCACAGAAAAAAATATTGAATCCATTTTAGAATAAGGCTGTGACGTAACAAAATGTAGAAATAGTCAAGGGGTCTGAATGCTTTTATTTTTTGGATGCCTGTCTTCGATGTTTAGCAACCCTCCTACTTTTCTTGCTGAATGCCTACCTGAACTATTGTCTCCTACCTCCCTTTTAATCTTCAAGGACTTCCATTGCACTTTTAATTTCTTCACATTTTTCCTTCATATCTCTTTTTGGAGACATGCAGTGTGTCCAACTAGCGGACTCACCTTGGGAAACTGGTAGGTGATCTGCGGCTCGTAGGCCCCCTCTTTGGACTTCTTGAGGCTGACCACCACCAGGTACTCAAAGAAGTACTGCCCGCTCATGTAGCGCTGCTCCCTGGCTGTGGTGTCCACCGGAGCTGAATCCAGAGACTCCTGACATGGCTCCTTCACCCCTGCAGCGACAACATTGTCATGTGTAAGCAGAAGCTTACTATATAGTAACATATTTTAAAATGGTACCCTTGTGGCTTAATGGCAGCTAAACTTATTAACATTTAGTAGTTTGTCTTTTTATCCACTTTGTTTTTGATAGTTAAATAAGAATTGATTAATAATCTGATTTGTCCAGGTTGTATAACACTGCGATGTTGAAAAGTGTATGCTAGCTTGCTGGAACTGGGAGCTGTTTTGGTTAGAATGCGGACATCGGCTTCAACGGCAGTGGAGAAGTGCAGTGAGAGGATTGCGGAGATAGTCCCGTAGAGATCAGGACTACTTTGATGATTACCAATGCCTAACACTGCGATGTTCTCCACTGCCGTAGGCTTTCTGGCGCCAGCGGCTGCCGTGACATCTCCCAAGTGGGTGCTACACAGTAGTGCAAAGGACTAGCTACAGTACCTACCACATCCATAACATGCTGACCAGACCGGACACGTCGTATGCGCGAGCGTCGCATGCGCGAGCGTCGCAAGATAAATTTAGAAATCCATGTTATTCAATTATTGCACCCACACTGCTCACGCGCGCCAATGAGCATCTGCGTTGCCAAGGGCTAAAATAGAAATCATAACTATTTCTGACGCAGATCGCACTGAAAGTCCTGCCTCTCTCATCTCCTCATTGGTTTATAGAAGCAGGTACCCACGTGCCATCTCCTCATTGGTTATAACCATGTGGGTGATTGAAAGACAAACTGTTTTGCCGGTTATCGTGGTAATACTATGAAAGTTTAGATCACCATATAAGTTCATCAATAAAAAGCCTGGAAGGAGGAGAGATGACTAGAAACTAGGCCGATTAATTAGGGCCGATTTCAAGTCTTCATAACAATCGCAAATCGGTATTTTTGGACACCGATTTGGCCGAATTTTTTTTAACACCTTTATTTATCCTTTATTTAACTAGGCAAGTCAGTTAAGAACACATTCTTATTTTCAATGATGGCCTAGGAACAGTGGGTTAACTGCCTTGTTCAGGGGCAGAATTAGATTTTTACCTTGTCAGCTCGGGGATTCAATCTTCCAACCTTACAGTTAACTAGTCCAACTCTCTAACCACCTGATTACATTGCACTCCACAAGGAGACTGCCTGTTACGCGAATGCAGTAAGAAGGTAAGTTGCTAGCTAGCATTAAACTTATCTTATAAAAAAAACAATCAATCAATCATAATCACTAGTTATAACTACACATGGTTGATGATATTACTAGTTTATCTAGCGTGTCCTGCGTTGCATAAAATCGATGCGGTGCGTATTCGCGAAAAAGGACTGTCGTTGCTCCAATGTGTACCTAACCATAAACATCAATGCCTTTCTTAAAATCAATACACAAGTATATATTTTTTAAACCTGCGATATTTAGTTAATATTGCCTGCTAACATGACTCGTTGCGAACAGTGAAGACTATTTCTTCCTAACAAAGACAGCCAACTTCAAACGGGGGATGATTTAACAAAAGCGCATTTGCGAAAAAAGCACAACCGTTGCACGACTATACCTAACCATAAACACCAATGCATTTCTTAAAATCAATGCACAGAAGTATATATTTTTAAACCTGCATATTTAGCTAAAAGAAATCTAGGTTAGCAGGCAATATTAGCCAGGTCAAATTGTGTCACTTCTCTTGCGTTCATTGCACGCAGAGTCAGAGTATATGCAACAGTTTGGGCCGCTTAAATTAGCCAGAATTTTACGTCATTATGACATAACATTGAAGGTTGTGCAATGTAACAGGAATATTTAGACTTATGGATGCCACCCGTTAGATAAAATACGGAACGGTTCCGTATTTCACTGAAAGAATAAACGTCTTGTTTTCGAGATGATAGTTTCCGGATTCGACCATATTAATGACCTAAGGCTCGTATTTCTGTGTGTTATTATGTTATAATTAAGTCTATGATTTGATAGAGCAGTCTGACTGAGCGATGGTAGGCACCAGCAGGCTCATAAGCATTCATTCAAACAGCACTTTCGTGCGTTTTGCCAGCAGCTCTTCGCTGTGCTTCAAGCATTGAGCTGTTTATGACTTCAAGCCTATCAACTCCAGAGATTAGGCTGGTGTAACCGATGTGAAATGGCTAGCTAGTTAGCGGTGTGCGCGCTAATAGCGTTTCAAACGTCAACGTCAGACTTGGAGTGGTTGTTCCCCTTGCTCTGCATGGGTAATGCTGCTTCGAGGGTGGCTGTTGTCGATGTGTTCCTGGTTCCTGGTAGGGGCGAGGAGAGGGACGGAAGCTATACTGTTACACTTGCAATACTAAAGTGCCTATAAGAACATCCAATAGTCAAAGGTATATGAAATACAAATTGTATAGAGAGAAATAGTCCTATAATTCCTATAACTACAACCTAAAACTTCTTACCTGGAAATATTGAAGACTCATGTTAAAAGGAACCACCAGCTTTCATATGTTCTCATGTTCTGAGCAAGGAACTTAAACGTTAGCTGTTTTTAAAATGGCACATATTGCACTTTTACTTTCTTCTCCAACACTTTAATTTTGCATTATTTAAACCAAATTGAACATGTTTCATTATTTATTTGAGGCTAAATTGATTTTATTGATGTATTATATTAAGTTAAAATAAGTGTTCATTCAGTATTGTTGTAATTGTCATTATTACAAATACATATTTATTTTAATTTTCTATTATTATATATTATTTAAATCGGCATCGGCTTTTTTGGAGTGTTTTAAGGCCTTATACTCACGACCTCTGTTGAGTTTGCCCCGGAATGAAGACCACATTGTGCTGAGCCTCTTGAGGGCACCTCTCTCAACCTCCTCATCCTCACTAGGCTGGACAGTTCCTAGAGGGGACCACCGGACCAACAGATGATTAGTAACTCCAACACAAGGGTCATGTTACCAAATGAAACGAAATGAACTGAAACCGGGAGGGACTAGCTGGACTTGTTTAATAAGAAACGCTTATTTTTCTGTTGCAAAACGTGTATAAAAAAATATATATATTTGGAGTGCCCTATTGAACATGACCAACACGTTAACCTGTTACAGGAGCTTTGGCACCTAAACCTTACATTCATCTGCCTTGGGATTGACCAGATGAAAAACAAGGACCCTGTGACTGATGTGCTTATAACACATTAGGGATATATGGACCACTTCAAACAATGTGAAATCATAAAATGTACAACAATGGAAACAGCCAAAGTAGAAGATTGCAATTCTGTGCTCTGACCTTGCTCATAGGTTAGTCATCAGCGAACTAATCTACGCTCAAACAAGAAAACACTGGAGGCACCTGTGGAGAGTCATTACATTATCTCTAATGTGTGTATTTTCCCTTTAAACTTTTGATACCGTTATTTGGTTAACAGTATGCTTTTATGGTTACAAGGCTCCTGGGCCAAACAAAGCCATGGAACACACTGCTAGAGCTATAGGTAGAGTCAAAGTGAAAAATGTGTACTGTGCCCAATAAGGCCTACTGTAACTACTCACTGAGGTCACATGATGGGGCGTCTTTCTCTTTCCCATTGGCAGCGCCTTGAGGTTGCTCACCTGTTCAGGAGAAAGTCATTCTGTGAAACTGGGTTGTCATAAAGTTCCCACAATGTCAGAGGTTCCACCTTATTGAAACATACTGAACCAACAAAACTGTCCAGAGCAATACATAGGCTGGCTTATGGCCAAAATGACCACATGGTTTGCCAGTTGATAAATTGTCCACCAATGACATTACCTAGTGTGTGTGTAACAGTTAAACCATTAAACGGACACTACAGTGTTGCAGTCAACCAAAATGACTGAACATGTGTCCAATTTAATTTCCATGCTCACCATTATGGTTTAGCACTGTGGAAACAAGAGGACAAAACATGCACAGTTCAGCTAGGGCTGGGAAATAAATCGAATTTGATTCATTTGAATGTATGTTTTTGCACTATATTAAAAAATGCCTGTAACACAGAATCAATTTTTTTTTGTATTTTTATGAGCGTTTATGTACGATTGTTCTCATGTCTTTTCCATCTTGTTAGCTCTTTCTGTGCACCTTCCAGGTTACACCAGAGATCAGTATTATAATGACGAGATGCTCATGCAATGCTTGCGCCAAATAAATGTACACATGCATGTTATTCAATCATTGCGCGCCAACAAGCATCTGCGTTGCCAAGCGCTAAAATATAAGTCAGTTCTATTTGTGATGCTGAACCCGGTACAAGTCCTGCCTCTCCTATCTCCTCATTGGTTTATAGAAGCAGATACCCACGTGCCATCTCTTCATTGGATATACCCACGTGGGTGATTGAAAGATGAACTGAGGTCGGTCGATCGTGGTAATACACCATATGAAAGTTAGATGCCAATCGCCATATAAAGTCCACTTTTTTTTTTAAAGACTGGAAGGAGGAGATGACTAGGAACAATTTGGTTGACCATTTTATGTGTGGATTAATTGACAGAATAGAGGACTTGGTGCATTTCAGGTAAAATAACAACTCAACGTTTATGTCCCAGAACTAATTAGCTAGCAACTGCAAGCTAGCTAGCTACATTTCCATAAATATTTTATGCTTTTCAACCTGTCCCCAAATTAATATAATTGGTTCAGAGTTTGTTTTTGATATTTCAACCTGAGTGTCGTGATCGCGTTTGGTGTGGGACAAAATCAATTTGCGCAAGATGGCGCGCCCAACCGGTTTGGGCATGGTGTAAGATAGGAGTCATTGTCCCAAAAGCGGGAAGGCAAGCTTAGTTTCAAAATAAGCGCTTAGAAATGTATTGGGTTTACTTTGGACAGATTTTGGCGAGAGGGAAACCTCTTGCGTTGCCTCTTTCTCTATGGTTACATACACACCAAGCCCCTCCCTATCAAAACACAAAAAGATGAAAAAAAAGATGATCACTTCGTAGTCTCTGACAAGCGGTTTCGACTGGCAATTTGCATTTGAGGTTTGGTCCAACAGAATAAATTAAAAAAAAATAGGTCATATGGACACCGAAACACATTATTACAGTAAAATCATGTCTCAGAGGAGTTAACAGGGTATGGTACAAAGGGTTAATGTTTCAACTGATCAAATTTCTAGCAGAGCAGACACCACTAAAAAACTGATGTATCAATGAACATTCATTCAGGAAAAGTACTGTCCAGTTTGTCACTCGCACATTGCGGTACCACGTATCGCTAGCAGTATTTTTGTCAAATAAAGATTATAAAATACTAAACAGCTAGTATAACAAACATTCAAAAGCATAAAACAATTATACAAATGTAGCTAGCAAGTGTCTGCTAGCTAGTAGCTATTTGACTTCATACATTTTTGTAAAATAACAAGTGGTGTATATGCAACAAATCAACTTAATTTATCATTATTTGAATTCACAATACGTAATTAATACACGCGTCAGCCAATATCACAATACGGAATTAATACACGCGTCAGCCATCAAGAATTGAGAATCAGCAATTATTGAGCTTGGATGCTGCCATTGGAAGTGACACAACAAGGGCAGTATAGCAGCTTTAATTTCAAAGGAACCATTCATTCAATGGCTGATAGCTGATGTCAATGCCCGATGGCAGGGCAGCTAGAAGAACATGAGAACAGCAAGGCTTACATACTGCGTAGGTGTAAAGAAGTCATTCTCTATCACAGGGTGTGCTGCCTGCCCTTCATGTTACATAACATGTTACATTATCTTCTCTTGAAAGCCAGCAAGCCTCAACTCAATCCAATTAGGGATTGGTAGCTTCTCATTCTGGCAAGGCTCCCTCTCACTCGCTTGCTCTCTCTCACACACACACACTCGCTTGCTCTCTCACACACACACACACACTCGCTTGCTCTCTCACACACACACACACACTCGCTTGCTCTCTCACACACACTCGCTTGCTCTCTCACACACACACACACACACACTCGCTTGCTCTCTCACACACACACACACTCGCTTGCTCTCTCACACACACACACACACACACACACTCGCTTGCTCTCTCACACACACACACTCGCTTGCTCTCTCACACACACACACACTCGCTTGCTCTCTCACACACACACACACACACTCGCTTGCTCTCTCACACACACACACACACACACTCGCTTGCTCTCTCTCACACACACACACACACACTCGCTTGCTCTCTCACACACACACACACTCGCTTTCTCTCTCACACACACACACTCGCTTTCTCTCTCACACACACACACACTCGCTTGCTCTCTCACACACACACACACACACTCGCTTGCTCTCTCACACACACACACACACTCGCTTGCTCTCTCACACACACACACTCGCTTGCTCTCACACACACACACACTCGCTTGCTCTCACACACACACACACACTCGCTTGCTCTCACACACACACACACACTCGCTTGCTCTCACACACACACTCGCTTGCTCTCACACACACACACACTCGCTTGCTCTCACACACACACACACTCGCTTGCTCTCACACACACACACACTCGCTTGCTCTCACACACACACACTCGCTTGCTCTCACACACACACACTCGCTTGCTCTCACACACACACACACTCGCTTGCTCTCACACACACACACACTCGCTTGCTCTCACACACACACACACTCGCTTGCTCTCACACACACACACACTCGCTTGCTCTCACACACACACACACTCGCTTGCTCTCACACACACACACTCGCTTGCTCTCACACACACACACTCGCTTGCTCTCACACACACACACTCGCTTGCTCTCACACACACACACTCGCTTGCTCTCACACACACACACTCGCTTGCTCTCACACACACACACACTCGCTTGCTCTCACACACACACACACACTCGCTTGCTCTCTCACACACACACACACTCGCTTGCTCTCTCACACACACACACACTCGCTTGCTCTCTCACACACACACACTCGCTTGCTCTCTCACACACACACACACACACTCGCTTGCTCTCTCACACACACACACACTCGCTTGCTCTCTCACACACACACACTCGCTTGCTCTCTCACACACACACACTCGCTTGCTCTCTCACACACACACACACACTCGCTTGCTTTCTCACACACACACACTCGCTTGCTCTCTCACACACACACACACACACACTCGCTTGCTCTCTCACACACACACACACACACTCGCTTTCTCTCTCACACACACACTCGCTTTCTCTCTCACACACACACTCGCTTTCTCTCTCACACACACACACTCGCTTTCTCTCTCACACACACACTCGCTTTCTCTCTCACACACACACTCGCTTTCTCTCTCACACACACACTTGCTTTCTCTCTCACACACACACTTGCTTTCTCTCTCACACACACACTCGCTTTCTCTCTCACACACACACTCGTTAAACCTTTATCTGTATGTAAATGTACTAACGTATTATTGCACTTGAAATATGACCATGATAGAACGCTAAAGTCAGTGCTTCATGGTTTAGGTTCTGCGGTTTCAGAAATGTACTGTCATGACTAGTGATGAACGATGACATTTTTGGCCGATACCGATATCCAATATTTTCCTTGCCAAAAAAAACTACACCGATATTTTACATTTTTGTGGCCTTTTAAGCATTCTAGTACAGTTAAATAGTTACACACATGCAGCGGTCTAAGGCACTGCATCTCAGTGCAAGAGGCGTCACAACAGTCCCTGGTTTGAATCCAGGCTGTATCACATCCGGCCGTGATTGGGAGTCCCATAGGGCGGCGCACAATTGGCCCAGCGTCGTCCAGGACGTCATTGTAAATAAGCATTTGTTCTTTACTGACTTGCCTAGTTAATATAAAAAGGTCACACCACACTACCCAAAAAGTTATTTTGTTGGCATTTACGCATGTCCCCATTACCAGTAAAACATAATCAAAACCTATTTCTTCAACTTACTTTCTGTGCTGTTTTGTTCGTTTCATTCTCAACCTGGATTTCTATGGAATGCCGTTTGGGTCTTTGCGTGTCAAAAAAGATACGTCAAAATAACACTATTTGACGTGTAACACAACAATCTGTTTCAGTAGCTATAGTTAGCTAGCTAACTATATAGCTAGGTGTCATCTAAAATAACCTTAATTTATAAGACAGTTCTTGTTTGATTAATTGTGGTCGGATCCATCTGAAGTTAGCAATAATAAGGATTAGCCACAAGTGAACTTTGCGGTTAGCTTTCAGAATAAAAGCATGGCATATTCTTTTAGAATTTGCATCACTGACACTTATTTTGAAGGCAAACCGCAAATTCCACAATTGTGACTAATCCTTATTGTGGCTAGCTTCACAACACATAACTCGGTCTGTTCTCTGGAATGATTTTATTTAGCTGACTTGTCTCGTTAAATAAAAGGTTAAGAACAAATTATTATTTACAATGGCGGCCTATCCCAGCCAAACCCGGATGACACTGGCCGCCCTATGGGACTTCCAATCATGGCCGGATGTGAAACAGTCTGTATTCGAACCAGGGACTGTAGTGACGCCTCTTGCACTAAGATGCAGTGCCTTAAACCGCTGCGCCACTCGGGAACCCCCGATATGATGAATCACGCTTCACAATCTGTCAGTCCGATGGACAAATCTGGGTTTGGTGGATGCTAGGAGAACGCTACCTGCCCGACTGCATAGTGCCAACTAAAAGTTTGGAGGATGAATAATGGTCTGGGGCTGTTTTCATGGGTCAGGCTAGGCCCTTAGTTCCAGTGCTACATCATACAATGACATTCTAGAAGATTCTGTGCTTCCAACTTTGTGGCAACGGTTTGGGGAAGGCCCTTTCCTGTTTCAGAATGACAATGCCCCCGTGCACAAAGCGAGGTCCATACTGAAATGGTGGTCGAACGGTGTGAAAGAACTTGACTGGCCTGCACAGAGCCCTGACTTCAACCCCATCGAACACCTTTGGGATGAATTGGAACACCGACTGTGACAGGCCTAATCGCCCAACATCAGTGAATGATGTTCGACAAGCAGGTGTCTACATACTTTGTCGTATTTTATCTCCACTTCCTACGATCCAAAGGACCAACAGCTGACTCCACGTTTACTTCAATATGATAGTTATTATATCAATATTTGCGCATAAAGGCGTTTACACTGCCATTGCTAGCAATTTAACCAACAAAGAATCAACCATGTTGACGAAATTGTCTGCATTTGTAAAATTGTAGCGAAACGTCCCGTCTCCTGGTATGACTGTACTCATGTAAAAACGGTGGATGGAACGTGGTTGTAGGAAATAAACACCTTCAGAAAACCTAGTGTCAAAATAAAAATGTGGTTGAAGCGTTTCCATGCATTAATACATTGAAGACAGGCCTGCATGTCCTCCCAGCGATGTCTCAGGTAGCCCTCAAAAGCCTTCATTGATAAAATGCAAGAATTTACTAACATTTGACATGTTCTAATTCCCATGTGCCAGCATATCGCCACGGTCTGTGCCATTATGAAACGTCCACTCCTGTAGACCTGAAATAATTAGATGGTGAAACCTGCTTCCAACCAATCACACAAACAAAGTAATTCCGCCATTGTTAAATATCAGGACAAGGATCCTGCCAATAACCTTTTTTATAGTTGAAAAATACATTTAGCAGGCAGACATTTCGAAATAGTTCTACATGTGGGTGGAGTGGCGCTTCATAGTTACGTTTTGACATCACCATCCCCGTGTACCTTAAATTGTTAGTTAAAAATACACACCGTTTCCATTTTTGTCGCAAAGATAAGTTCGAAATGAAAAATCGACCCGTCTAACTGATATACAATTGTTGTTGATCTTAAAAATGTGTCATCTGCGGTTTCCATTACACATGGCGCAACAACAAAAAAAAAAAATTGTTGCGACGTTGCTTTTGTCGAATAAACTAGTCGATGGAAACCTGCTGTTGGCACCGTCGGAACGCGAGTAGTGACTTGATTGAAGCCACTTTTCAGTGAAGGTACTTACATTTTTACAAACCTTGTCATACAATCACTCATTCATTCTCAATGCGAACATGTTTAAAACTTCTTAGCCTGTGAATGCATGTAATCTACTCACTCCATCTCTGCTTGAAGTTTTTTAATCCATGTCTTTCTCGAATCCTTTTCGTTACCTCTCCACTCATAGCTCTCACAGGTATCAACGTTGAGCGTCTTATCTCCCTGGACTGCTTGTCGTTTCTCAAATTATTATTTATCAACCACATTCATCCTGGTAGCACAAGGAGAATAGTCGCACAAGTAACGCATGCTGTTGCTCAATGTTCACGGGTTGGCTTCTCTGGGAATTGGAGAGATGAACGCAACAAACTGTACAGTGAACGGAGCCTATGGGTCGATCAATTGTCAGTTTCTCACGTGAATGTGCTTCATCTGATACAATTACGCTACCAATGCTTAACTATTCCTTTGATAAAAACTAGAACTACAGCTAATTTTAATCTGGTGAGTCAAGATGACAATCAAATAAAATTGCCATAGGATAGGCGAGATTGTGATGTTCTCCAGGATTTCATTTTGTTAGCGGTTTGTCTTACACATGCTTTTTTAAACGCTTTTACAGATGCTTTCTGTGACACTAAAGATCCTCCCAATGAGGTAAACGACTACTAATCATCAAGCACATGACCTGAAATGCAAATTATTCATGAGTCAAGTAATTATGCTGAAGATTTTTGAAGGATAATTGTAAGCAGACAAACATATTTCATCCCTAATAAATCGGTCTTTAAAACTTTTCTTGGATATCATTTGGGGTTTTCAGTGCAGTTATGTAGCCTTTACAATACTGACAAAATAAACGCAACATGTAAAGTGACGTAAAAGATCCCAGAAATGTTCCATATGCACAAAAAGCGTATTTCTTTCAGATTTGGTGCACAAATTTGTTTACAACCCTGTTGGTGAGCATTTCCACTTTGCTAAGATTATCCATCCACCTGACAGGTGTGGCATGTCAAGAAGCTGATTTAAACAGCATGAGCATTACACAAGGCCACTCAAAAATGTGCAGTTTTGTCACACAATACAATGTCTCAAGTTGAGGAGCATGCAATTGGCATGCTGACTGCAGGAATGTCCACCAGAGCTGTTGGCAGAGAATTTAATGTTCCTTTCTCTGCCCTTGGAGACCAATGTAGTTTTAGAGAATTTGGTAGTACATCCAACCAGCCTCACAACCGCAGACCACGTGTAAGTGTTGTATGGGAGAGCGGTTTGCTGATGTCAATATTGTGAACAGAGTGGCCCATGGTGACGGTGGGGTTATAAACTCAGCAAAAACAGAAACGTCCTTTTTCAGGACCCTGTCTTTCAAAGATAATTTGTAAAAATCCAAATAACTTCACATGATCTTAATTGTAAAGGGTTTAAACACTGTTTCCCATGCTTGTTCAATGAACCATGAACAATGAATGAACATGCACCTGTGGAATGGTCGTTAAGACCACCTTGAGCTAGCCACGAGCTAGGCCCATATTCCAGCTAATTCTAGGGCTACAATGCCTCTTTTGTCAATTGGCCTGGACCCTTTGTTGCCGACGCGGAGCCCCGCCGATCCATCACGACTGGTCTGCCGACGTGGTCGCAACGGGCTTTTCCGTTGCGATGACGCCGAAGATGCATCTTCTTGCCCTGGCCCGCTAGCTTTCTAAGCGCCGTGTCTCCCACTCACCTAGCGTAGTACTGACTACTGAATGGCTCCCTGACTCACCTATTGCTGTTCTTTGGCCCCTATGATCACCCGGCTACACAGCTGATGGCCCCTGGACTGTTTCAATAAAATTATACCTCATTTTGTTTATCTGTCGGCCCCAGCCTCGAACTCAGGTCCTCTATGTACCCGCTCTGACCATTCATCGCCATTTACCCGTTGTTGTCTTAGCTCTCCTGATCAACACCTGTGACTGCTTTATGCCTCTCTCTGATGTCAATATGCCTCACTCTAATGTCAATATGCCGTGTCTACTGCTGTCTCAGCTAGTCCATATTGTTTTATTTCACTGTAGAGCCCTCAGTCCCGCCCACCTTGCCTTAGATAGCTCTTTTGTCCCACCTCCCACACATGCGGAGACCTCACCTTGCTTAACTGGTCCCACCAGAGATGAAACCTCTCATCGTCACTCAACGCCTAGGTTTACCTCAACTGTACTCACAACCCACCATACACTTGTCTGCACATTAAACCCTAACTCTATTCTACCACGCCCAGAAATCTGCTCCTTTTATTCTCTGTTCCCAACGCACTAGACGACCAGTTCTTATAGCCTTTAGCCATACCCTTATCCTACTCCTCTGTTCCTCTGGCGATGTAGAGGTTAATCCAGGCCCTGTAGACCCAAGAACCACACCTATTCCCCAGGCGCTATCATTTGTTGACTTCTGTAACCGTAAAAGCATTGGTTTCATGCATGTTAACATCAGAAGCCTCCTCCCTAAGTTTGTTTTATTCACTGCTTTAGCACACTCCACCAACCCTGATGTCCTAGCCGTGTCTGAATCCTGGCTACAACATTTTCCACCAAGTTGGCAATCCCGCCCTCTTTGGCAGTTCTATCTACTGCAGAGATGGCCTGCAGAGTTCTGTATCCAGGTCTGTGCCCAAACAGTTCGAGCTTCTACTTCTAAAAAATCTACCTTTCCAGAAATAAGTCTCTCACTGTTGCCGCTTGCTAAAGACCCCCCTCAGCCCCCAGTTGTGCCCTGGACTCCATATGCATATTGATGCCCCCCATTTATCTTCAGAGTTCGTACTGTTAGGTGACCTAAACTGGGATGTGCTTAACACCCCAGCCGTCCTACAATCTAAGCTAGATGCCCTCGATCTCACACAAATTATCAAGGAACCTACCAGGTACAACCCAAATCCATAAACACGGGCACCCTCATAGATTTTATCCTGACCAACCTGCCCTCCAAATATACCTCTGCTGTCTTCAACCAGGATCTCAGCGATCACTGCCTCATTGCCTGCGTCCGTAATGGTTCCGCTGTGAAACAACCACCCCTCATCACTGTCAAACGCTCCCTAAAACACTTCAGCGAGCAGGCCTTTCTAATCGACCTGGCCCGGGTATCCTGGAAGGATATTGACCTCATCCCGTCAGTAGAGGATGCCTGGTTATTCTTTAAAGTGCTTTCCTCACCATCTTAAATAAGCATGCCCCATTCAAAAAAAATTGAACTAAGAACAGATATAGCCCTTGCTTCACTCCAGACTTGACTGCCCTTGACCAGCACAAAAACATCCTGTGGTGTTTTGCATTAGCATCGAATAGCCCCCACGATATGCAACTATTCAGGGAAGTCAGGAACCAATATACACAGGCAGTTAGGAAAGCAAAGGCTAGCTTTTTCAAACAGAAATGTGCATCCTGTAGCACAAACTCCCAAAAGTTCTGGGACACTAAAGTCCATGGAGAGTAAGAGCACCTCCTCCCAGCTGCCCACTGCACTGAAGCTAGGAAACACTGTCATCACTGATTCCACGATAATCGAGAATTTCAATAAGCATTTTTCTACGGCTGGCCTTGCTTTCCACCTGGCTACCCCTACCCCGGCCAACAGCTCTGCACCCCCCGCAGCAACTTGCCCAAGCCCCCCCGCTTCTCCTTCACCAAAATCCAGATAGCTGATGTTCTGAAAGAGCTGCAAAATCTGGACCCCCTACAAATCAGCTGGGCTAGACGATCTGGACCTTCTCTTTCTAAAATGATCCTCCAATTGTTGCAACCCCTATTACAAGCCTGTTCAACCTTTTTCGTATCGTCTGAGATCCCTGAAGATTGGAAAGCTGCCGCGGTCATCCCCCTCTTCAAAGGGGCAGACACTCTAGACCCAAATTGTTATAGACCTATATCCATCCTGCCCTGCCTTTCTAAAGTCTTTGAAAGCCAAGTTAATGAACAGATCACCGACCATTTCGAATCCCATCGTACCTTCTCCGCTATACAATCTGGTTTCCGAGCTGGTCATGGATGCACCTCAGCCACGCTCAAGGTCCTAAACGATATCATAACCGCCATCGATAAAAGACAGTACTGTGCAGCCGCATTCATCGACCTGGCCAAGGCTTTCGACTCTGTCAATCACCACATTCTTATCGGCAGACTCAACAGCCTTGGTTTCTCAAATGACTGCCTCGCCTGGTTCACCAACTACTTCTCAGAGTTCAGTGTGTCAAATCTGAGGGCCTGTTGTCCGGACCTCTTGCAGTCTCTATGGGGGTGCCACAGGGTTCAATTCTCAGGCCTACTCTTTTCTCTGTATATATCAATGATGTCGCTCTTGCTGCTGGTGATTATCTGATCCACCTCTACGCAGACGACACCATTCTGTATTCTGGCCCTTCTTTGGACACTGTGTTAACTAACCTCCAGATGAGCTCCAATGCCATACAACACTCCTTCCGCGTCCTCCAACTGCTCTTAAATGCTAGTAAAACTAAATGCATGCTTTTCAACCGATCGCTGCCCGCACCCGCCCGACTAGCATCACTACTCTGGACGGTTCTGACTTAGAATATGTGGACAACTATAAATACCTAGGTGTCTGGTTAGACTGTAAACTCTCCTTCCAGACTCACATTAAGCATCTCCAATCCAAAATTACATCTAGAATCTGCTTCTTATTTCCCAACAAAGCCTCGTAAAACTGACTATCCTACCGATCCTTGACTTCGGCGATGTCATTTACAAAATAGCCTCCAACACTCTACAAAGCAAATTGGATGCAGTCTCACAGTGCCATCTGTTTTGTCACCAAAACCCCATATACTACCCACCACTGCGACCTGTGTGCTCTCATTGGCTGGCCCTCGCTTCACATTTGTCGCCAAACCCACTGCCTCCAAACCCACTGGCTCCACCCACTTGCTAGGTAAAGCCCCACCTTATCTCAGCTCAATGGTCACCATAGCAACACCCACCCATAGCACGCACTCCAGCAGGTATATTTCACTGGTAATCCCCAAAGCCAACATCTCATTTGGCCGCCTTTCCTTCCAGTTCTCTGCTGCCAATGACTGGAACGAATTGCAAAAATCACTGAAGCTGGAGACTCATATCTCCCTCACTAACTTTAAGCATCAGCTGTCAGAACAGCTTACCGATCACTGCACCTGTACACAGCCCATCTGTAAATAGCCCACCCAACTACCTCATTCTACAAATTATTTATTTTTGCTCTTCTGCACCCATTTTCTCTACTTGCACATCCTCATCTGCACATTTCTCACTCCAGTGGCAATGCTAAATTGTAATTATTTCGCCACTATGGCTTATTTATTGCCTTACCTCCCTGTTCTTACTACATTTGCACACTATATATAGATTTTTCTATTTAGTTTTTGACTGTACGTTTGTTTATCCCATGTGTAACTCTGTTTTTGTCGCACTGCTTTGCTTTATCTTGGCCAGCTCGCAGTTGTAAATGAGAACTTGTTCTCAACTGGCCTACCTGGTTAATTAAAGGTGAAATTTAAAATATATATATATTTTAAAAGACACTAACTGCTTACAGACTGTAGGAAATTAAGGTCACAGTTATGAAAACTTAGGACACTAAAGAGGTCTTTCTACTGACTCTGAAAAACACCAAAAGAAAGATGCCCAGGATCCCTGCTCATCTGCGTGAACGTCCCTTAGGCATGCTGCAAGGAGGCATGAAGACTGCAGATGTGGCCAGGACAATAAATTGCAATGTCCATACTGTAAGACAGCGCTACAGGGAGACAGGACGGACAGCTGACCATCCTCGCAGTGGCAGACCACATGTAACAACACCTGCACAGGATCTGTACATCCGAACATCACACCTGCGGGACAGGTACAGGATGGCAACAACAACTGCCCGAGTTACACCAGAAATGCACAATCCCTCCATCAGTGCTCAGACTGTCCTCAATAGGCTGAGAGAGGCTGGACTGAGGGCTTGTAGGCCTGTTGTAAGGCAGGTCCTCACCAGACATCACCGGCAACAACGTCTCCTATGGGCACAAATCCACCGTCGCTGGACCAGACAGGACTGGTAAAAAGTGCTCTTCACTGACGAGTCACGGTTTTGTCTCACCAGGGGTGATGGTCGGATTCGTGGTTATCGTCGAAGGACTGAGGTCTGTACTCTGGAGCGGGATCAACTTGGAGGTGGAGGGTCCGTCATGGTCTGGGGCGGTGTGTTACAGCATCATCGGACTGAGCTTGTCGTCATTGCAGGCAAATTCAACGCTGTGCGTTACAGGGAAGACATCCTTCTCCCTCATGTAATACCCATCCTGCAGTCTCATCCTGACATGACCCTTCAGCATGACAATGCCACCAGCCATACTGCTTGTTCTGTGCGTGATTTCCTGCAAGACAGGATTGTCAGTGTTCTGCCATGGCCAGCGAAGAGCCCGGATCTCAATCCCATTGAGCACGTCTGGGACCTATTGGTCGGAGGGTGAGTGCTAGGGCCATTCCCACCAGAAATGTCTGGGAATTTGCAGATGCCATGGTGGAAGAGTGGGGTAACATCTCACAGCAAGAACTGGCAAATCTGCTGTAGTCCATGAGGAGGAGATGCACTGCAGTATTTAATGCAGCTGGTGGCCACACCAGATATTGACTGTTACTTTTGATTTTGACCCCCCCTTTGTTCAGGGACACATTATTCCATTTCTGTTAGTCACATGTCTGGAACTTGTTGAGTTTATGTTTCAGTTGTTGAATCTTTTTATGTTCATACAAATATTTACACATGTTTAGTTTGCTGAAAATTTACGCAGTTGACAGTGAGGACGTTTCTTTTTTTGCGGAGTGTAGTATGGGCAGGCATAAACTACGGACAATGAACACAATTACATTTTATCGATGGCAATTTTGAATTCACAGATTATGTGACGAGATCTTGAGGCCCATTGCTCTGCCATTCATCCGCCGCCATGTTTTAGCAAGATAATGCACGGTCCCATGTTGCAAGGATCTGTACACAATTCCTGGAAGCTGAAAATGTCCCAGTTGTTCCATGGCCTGCATACGCATACATGTCACCCATTGAGCATGTTTGGGATGGTCTGGATCGAGGGGTAAGACAGCATGTTCCAGTTCCCACCAATATCCAGCAACTTTGCACAGCCATTGGAGAGGAGTGGGCCACTATTTCACTGTCACTGTCACGACTTCCACCGACGTCGGTTCCTCTCCTTGTTCGGGCGGCGTTCGGTGTCACCGGTCTTCTAGCCATCGTCGATCTACTTTCGATCTACTACGATCTCGGTATCGGCCCGATGTCTAGTTTATCGGCATGCACATTGTGGCTAGCTAAAACATAGATGGGTGTCACGTTCGTCATAGTGATTGGACCAAGATGCAGCGTGGTATGTTTCCATCCCTTTTATTAGGAAGAGAAAACTCAAAGAACAAAAACAATAAAGTGAACAAACAAAACGTGAAGCTCAAAATAGTGCTCGCAGGCAACTATACCTAGACAAAATCCCACAAAACACAATGGGGAAATGGCTACCTAAATATGATCCCCAATCAGAGACAACGATAAACAGCTGCCTCTGATTGGTAACCATACCAGGACAACATAGACATACAATTCCCCTAGATAACCCACCCTTAATCACACCCTGACCTAACCAACATAGAGAATAAACAGCTCTCTATGGTCAGAGCATGACAGTACCACCCCCCCCCCCCCCCAAAGGTGCGGACTCAGACCGCAAAACCTGACTCAATAGGGGAGGGTCCGAGTGGGCATCTACCGTCGAGGGCGGCTCCGGTGCGGGGCGAAGTACCCACTCCGCTCGTGGACACGTCATCGGAGGAACCGGACCGTAGATCGTCGCCGGGGACTCCGGACCGTGGTTTGTCGCCGGGGACTCCGGACCATGGTTCGTCGCGGAAGCTCTGGACTGGGAACTGTCGCCGGAAGCTCTGGATTGGGAACTGTCGCCGGATGCTCTCGACTGGGAACTGTCGGCGGTAGCTCTGGACTGGGAACTGTCGCCGGAAGCTCTGGATTGGGAACTGTCACCGGAAGCTCTGGACTGGGAACTGTCGGCGGAAGCTCTGGATTGGGAACTGTCGCCGGAAGCTCTGGACTGTGGAGGCGCATTGGAGGCCTGATGCGTGGGACCGGTACAGGTGGCACCGGGCTGATGACACGCACCTCAGGGCGAGTGCGGGGAGGAGGCACAGGACGTACTGGACTGTGGAGGCGCACTGGAGGCCTGATGCGTGGGACCGGTACAGGTGGCACCGGGCTGATGACACGCACCTCAGGGCGAGTGCGGGGAGGAGGCACAGGACATACTGGACTGTGGAGGCGCACTGGAGGCCTGATGTGTGGGACCGGTACAGTGGCACCGGGCTGATGACACGCACCTCAGGGCGAGTGCGGGGAGGAGGCACAGGACGTACTGGACTGTGGAGGCGCACTGGAGGCCTGATGCGTGGGACCGGTACAGGTGGCACCGGGCTGATGACACGCACCTCAGGACGAGTGCGGGGAGGAGGCACAGGACATACTGGACTGTGGAGGTGCACTGGAGGTCTAGAGCATAGAGCTGACACAACCTGTCCTGGCTGGATGCTCATTTTAGCCCGGCAAGTGCGGGGCGTTGGCACAGGACGCACTGGGCCGTGAAGGCGCACTGGTGACACAGTACGTAGAGCCGGCGCAGGATATCCTGGACCGAGGTGGCATACTGGAGACCAGGAGCGCTGAGCCGGCACAACCCGTCCTGGCTGTATGCTCACTTTCGCAAGGCAAGTGCGAGGAGCTGGCACAGAACGCACCGGGCAGAACGCACAGAACGCACCGGGTATCTCCACAAAACATGGTGCCTGACTGGTCCCACGCTCCTCACGGCGACTGTCTTGCTCCAGACACCAAACCATCCACTCTACCTCATCACTCCCCTCAACTATCTCACAATACTCATCGCTCAGTCTATCTCAATATTCTTCTTCGCTCTCAGACTCGCCGACCACTCCGTGCCCCCCTCATTTTTTTTTTTGAGGCTGCCTCTCGGGCTTCTCTCGTGGCCGCGAACCCCGGTGTCGTCGTTGTCCTTCCTTCACCGCTTGCGTCTGCTTCCATGGAAGGCTTTCGTCTCCTGCCATTATCTCCTCCCAAGTCCAGGATGTCTTTACCTCCTGGATATCCTCCCAGGCCTGCTCCTCCTGGCCACGCTGCTTGGTCCGTTTGTGGTGGGATCTTCTGTCACGTTCGTCATAATGATTGGACCAAGATGCAGCGTGGTATGTTTCCATCCCTTTTATTAGGAAGAGAAAACTCAAAGAACAAAAACAATAAAGAGAACAAACGAAACGTGAAGCTCAAAATCGTGCTCGCAGGCAACTATACCTAGACAAGATCCCACAAAGCACAATGGGGAAATGGCTACCTAAATATGATCCCCAATCAGAGACAACGATAAACAGCTGCCTCTGATTGGGAACCACACCAGGCCAACATAGACATACAATTCCCCTAGATAACCCACCCTTAATCACACCCCGGCCTAACCAACATAGAGAATAAACAGCTCTCTATGGTCAGGGCGTGACAGTGGGTCAGACCACCCTTAATCAAATAAGAAATGTCTTATAAATTAGGGTTATTTTATATGATGACACCTAGTTATATAGTTAGCTAGCTAACTATAGCTACTGAAACAGATTATGTCATTTTGCTATGTTTTTGGGGAAGAACACTGTTTGCATCCATGAGATAGCTAGCTTTTTTTATGACCAGCACTGTAGGTGTGCGAGACAACTTTACCAGCATCATAGCATACGTATCGATGAATCATTGTGACATATGAGTGATAGTGTAATCAATGTGTAATAACTACGCACATTTTTTTGAATGCATTATATTATTGTGCTAGGGACATTCCTGGAAGAAGCTAGCTAGCTAACAAGGAGTGTCTAGTTGGCAGAAGAGAAGAAGGGACAAAGAAGGGACAAAGTGGGACAAAATAAGGACAGAAGAAAAGGGAAAGGGGGGAAAAGGGACATTAAGGTGAAGCAGTCCTCTAAAGACACAAAAGACAATAATACAAGAAACAACACTTCTATTGCCTCTCCCTCTACGATACGCACTTCCGGGTTGGAGCGAGTAGTTGCATTTCGCTTTGCTCCACAGGTAGTATAACATTTCATTTCATTACAGTACAACAGTTTGATTTGTTTGATCTTAGCTGGCTACATAGCCGTCTTTGTATCCAAGATAATTGTGTAGTCTAGAGTAATTGTCGAGGTTACCTAGCCAGTTAGAGGTTACCTAGCCAGCTACACTTTCAAACAAAGTCAACAACGCAGCCACTGCTAGCTAGCCTATTTCACCAGCCAGCAGTACTATATCATTTTAGTCAATAAGATTTTTTGCAACGTAAGCTTAACTTTCTGAACATTCGAGACGTGTAGTCCACTTGTCATTCCAATCTCCTTTTCATTAGCGTAGCCTCTTCTGTAGCCTGTCAACTATGTGTCTGTCTATCCCTGTTCTCTCCTCTCTGCACAGACCATACAAACGCTTCACACCGCGTGGCCGCTGCTACTCTAACCTGGTGGTCCCAGCGCGCACGACCCACGTGGAGTTCCAGGTCTCAGGCAGCCTCTGGAACTGCCGATCTGCGGCCAACAAGGCAGAGTTCATCTCAGCCTATGCTTCCCTCCAGTCCCTCGACTTCTTGGCACTGACGGAAACATGGATTACCACTGATAACACTGCTACTCCTACTGCTCTCTCCTCGTCTGCCCACGTGTTCTCGCACACCCCGAGAGCTTCTGGTCAGCGGGGTGGTGGCACTGGGATCCTCATCTCTCCCAAGTGGACATTCTCTCTTTCTCCCCTGACCCATCTGTCTATCGCCTCCTTTGAATTCCATGCTGTCACCGTTACCAGCCCTTTCAAGCTTAACATCCTTATCATTTATCGCCCTCCAGGTTCCCTTGGAGAGTTCATCAATGAGCTTGACGCCCTGATAAGTTCCTTTCCTGAGGATGGCTCACCTCTCACAGTTCTGGGTGACTTTAACCTCCCCATGTCTACCTTTGACTCATTCCTCTCTGCCTCCTTCTTTCCACTCCTCTCCTCTTTTGACCTCACCCTCTCACCTTCCCCCCCTACTCACAAGGCAGGCAATACGCTTGACCTCATCTTTACTAGATGCTGTTCTTCCACTAATCTCATTGCAACTCCCCTCCAAGTCTCCGACCACTACCTTGTATCCTTTTCCCTCTCGCTCTCATCCAACACTTCCCACACTGCCCCTACTCGGATGGTATCGCGCCGTCCCAACCTTCGCTCTCTCCCCCCCGCTACTCTCTCCTCTTCCATCCTATCATCTCTTCCCTCTGCTCAAACCTTCTCCAACCTATCTCCTGATTCTGCCTCCTCAACCCTCCTCTCCTCCCTTTCTGCATCCTTTGACTCTCTATGTCCCCTATCCTCCAGGCCGGCTCGGTCCTCCCCTCCTGCTCCGTGGCTCAACGACTCATTGCGAGCTCACAGAACAGGGCTCCGGGCAGCCGAGCGGAAATGGAGGAAAACTCGCCTCCCTGCGGACCTGGCATCCTTTCACTCCCTCCTCTCTACATTCTCCTCTTCTGTCTCTGCTGCTAAAGCCAATTTCTACCACTCTAAATTCCAAGCATCTGCCTCTAACCCTAGGAAGCTCTTTGCCACCTTCTCCTCCCTCCTGAATCCTCCTCCCCCTCCTCCCCCCTCCTCCCTCTCTGCTGATGACTTCGTCAACCATTTTGAAAAGAAGGTCGACGACATCCGATCCTCGTTTGCTAAGTCAAACGACACCGCTGGTTCTGCTCACACTGCCCTACCCTGTGCTTTGACCTCTTTCTCCCCTCTCTCTCCAGATGAAATCTCGCGTCTTGTGACGGCCGGCCTCCCAACAACCTGCCCGCTTGACCCTATCCCCTCCTCTCTTCTCCAGACCATTTCCGGAGACCTTCTCCCTTACCTCATCTCGCTCATCAACTCATCCTTGACCGCTGGCTACGTCCCTTCCGTCTTCAAGAGAGCGAGAGTTGCACCCCTTCTGAAAAAACCTACACTCGATCCCTCCGATGTCAACAACTACAGACCAGTATCCCTTCTTTCTTTTCTCTCCAAAACTCTTGAACGTGCCGTCCTTGGCCAGCTCTCCTGCTATCTCTCTCAGAATGACCTTCTTGATCCAAATCAGTCAGGTTTCAAGACTAGTCATTCAACTGCGACTGCTCTTCTCTGTGTCACGGAGGCGCTCCGCACTGCTAAAGCTAACTCTCTCTCCTCTGCTCTCATCCTTCTAGACCTATCGGCTGCCTTTGATACTGTGAACCATCAGATCCTCCTCTCCACCCTCTCCGAGCTGGGCATCTCCGGCACGGCCCATGCTTGGATTGCGTCCTACCTGACAGGTCGCTCCTACCAGGTGGCGTGGCGAGAATCTGTCTCCGCACCACGTGCTCTCACCACTGGTGTCCCCCAGGGCTCTGTTCTAGGCCCTCTCCTATTCTCGCTATACACCAAGTCACTTGGCTCTGTCATATCCTCACATGGTCTCTCCTATCATTGCTATGCAGACGACACACAATTAATCTTCTCCTTTCCCCCCTCTGATAACCAGGTGGTGAATCGCATCTCTGCATGTCTGGCAGACATATCAGTGTGGATGACGGATCACCACCTCAAGCTGAACCTCGGCAAGACGGAGCTGCTCTTCCTCCCGGGGAAGGACTGCCCGTTCCATGATCTCGCCATCACTGTTGACAACTCCATTGTGTCCTCCTCCCAGAGTGCTAAGAACCTTGGCGTGATCCTGGACAACACCCTGTCGTTCTCAACTAACATCAAGGCGGTGACCCGTTCCTGTAGGTTCATGCTCTACAACATTCGCAGAGTACGACCCTGCCTCACGCAGGAAGCGGCGCAGGTCCTAATCCAGGCACTTGTCATCTCCCGTCTGGATTACTGCAACTCGCTGTTGGCTGGGCTCCCTGCCTGTGCCATTAAACCCCTACAACTCATCCAGAACGCCGCAGCCCGTCTGGTGTTCAACTTTCCCAAGTTCTCTCACGTCACCCCGCTCCTCCGCTCTCTCCACTGGCTTCCAGTTGAAGCTCGCGTCCGCTACAAGACCATGGTGCTTGCCTACGGAGCTGTGAGGGGAACAGCACCTCCGTACCTTCAGGCTCTGATCAGGCCCTACACCCAAACAAGGGCACTGCGTTCATCCACCTCTGGCCTGCTCGCCTCCCTACCTCTGAGGAAGTACAGTTCCCGCTCAGCCCAGTCAAAACTGTTCGCTGCTCTGGCACCCCAATGGTGGAACAAACTCCCTCACGACGCCAGGTCAGCGGAGTCAATCACCACCTTCCGGAGACACCTGAAACCCCACCTCTTTAAGGAATACCTAGGATAGGATAAAGTAATCCTTCTAACCCCCCCCCCCCTTAAAAGATTTAGATGCACTATTGTAAAGTGGTTGTTCCACTGGATATCATAAGGTGAATGCACCAATTTGTAAGTCGCTCTGGATAAGAGCGTCTGCTAAATGACTTAAATGTAAATGTAAATTGTGCAGTCATATTCAGCTCCTGATTGGTCAAGCTTATTTGCGTCTTTGTGTGTCAAAAAATAAACACGTCAAATAACACTATTTGACGTGTGTATTTTTTGACACGCAAAGACCCAAACAGCGTTCCATAGAAATCCTGGTTGAGAATAAAACGACTGAACAAATGAACAACGAAACAGCACGGCAAGTAAGTACAAGAAATAGGTTTTGATTATGTTTGCTGGTAATGGGAACATGTGTAAATGCCAACAAAATAACTTTTTGGTTAGTATGTGTGTAACCTTTATTTAACTAGGCAAGTCAGATTAAGAACAAATTCTTATTTACAATGACGGCCTACCCTGTCAAACTCGGATGACGCAGGGCCAATTGTGCGCCGCCCTCTGGGACTCCCGTTCATGGCCGGATGTGATACAGCATGGATTCAAACCAGGGACTGTAGTGACGCCTCTTGCACTGAGATGCAGTGCCTTAAACCGCTGCGTCAGTGTGTGTGTCTGTTAACTATTTAACTGTACTAAAATGTTTAAGTTTGCCAAAATTTGAAATACCAGGTATCAGGATCGTTTTTTTTTTACATGGAAAATATCAGGTATCGGCCCAAAAATGTAATTGTTGCATCACTAGAGGCAACTGTGTTCTTGGGGACCTTCAATGCTGCAGACATTGTTTGGTACCCTTTCCCAGAGCTGTGCCTCGACACAATCCTATCTTGGAGCTCTATGGACAATTTCTTCGACATCATGGCTTGGTATTTGCTCCGACGTGCACTGTCAACTCTGGGACCTTATAGAGACACGTGTGTGTGCCTTTCCAAATCATGTCCAATCAATAGAATCTACCACAGGTGGACTCCAATCAAGTTGTAGAAACATCTCAAGGATGATAAATGCAAACAGGATACACCTGAGCTCAATTTCGAGTCTCAGAGCAAATGGTGTGAATACTATTGACTACTGTCGTACCCCATTTTTTTTGCACATTTTATAAACCTGTTTGCTCTTTGTCATTATGGGGTATTGTGTGTAGATGAGAAACAAAACAAATATTTTATCAATTTTAGAATAAGGCTGTAACAATGTGGAAAGTCAAGGGGTCTGAATACTTTCTGACTGCATTGTAAAGTGATGCATCGTGGCGTCCATGAGGTTGAGCAATGAATAGTTTGGTTTGTTTACCCTCAGCTGGGCCAGATGGGTGGGTCCTCCTGAGGCTCCTGTCACAAGAGCATCAACCTCCTCCCTCTCCTCTGGAATGCTTTGAAGATTTGTTTATTCATGCTTTACTTGCATGGTCGGTATAAAACTATTCAGGTTCAGACAGAGAAGGGGAGATAGAGATCGTAGATGTTTAGATGAGAGCCACCTACCCTTTCTTGAGGCCTCACGCACCGAAGAGTAGGACATGCCCCCCCCCCCCCTCTGCCAAACCCAGCCTCCTCGCCATTTGTTTACTTTCGCTTGAGATTAAGCATCAAGATTACACCTTACTTCTATGATGTATTGTATGTGAACTGAAGGAAGGTTTAATCAACATTTTAGAAAATGGGCAGCAATAATGACCATATGTATCAATATGGCTAGGGGAATAACAATTTTGGTGTCTATGGCACTAGGTCAAGACCGATGTATTTCTTCTGAGTCAATTCCAAATAAATGACCTCAATTTGTTCATACCAAATAATAAGGGATGACGGGGATGCTCAAGCTGGAATCGAAAAGAGCGAAAAGCTCCAGTTTCTCTGCTTCTCCCGCCATCCCAGCTCTATTTGTCTGGAAGAGACGTGGATAAGTCGTTTTGAGATAAAAAAAAAAAGAAGAAATACAATTCATTGGAACCAGTGACATGTCAACATCTGACCTTCAACTACTTTTGAAGATTATTTACAGTGATCACTTCTATTAAGATATTTTCATTACCTGTGAGCGTAGTGTCCATCTTGTTCAGTGGTGTGGTTTGAATCTCATAACCCAGTGGTGAGGCTCATATTTCAGACTCCCTCACAATGTATTGTCTAGCTATCAGTTATTGTTTGCTCTAATGTAGACTTTGAAACTCTATATTTAAACTGTGGGCACACCCTTCTGGTTTATGATGTGCTTGGAGTCATGCGTCATAAGAAACAGACATGTGTGTAGTTTACAGGATATGATACCAAGCAGAGTTTTAAAGTTAACTTGAAAGTGCCAGGACTAAAGTTAATCTTAGTCCTGGAAATCGGCCCTAAATGTCCTAACAGCTTCACCTCTCGACCTGAAGCACCAAATTCAGTCTTGTGAAGGCCCTCCCTGTGTCACTACTACTCAATATGCATTTTACATTGTGGCTGTGGAATCTAGTGGAAACCGTTTATCATCCTCACACAGGCTTGAAAATCACCTCATCAGTTTAACCTCTCTAGGGTATGTGGGACGGTAGCGTCTCACCTCGTCAACAACCAGTGAAACTGCAGGGCGCCAAATTCAAAACAACAGAAATCCCATAATTAAAATTCCTCAAACATACAAGTATTTTATACCATTTTAAAGATACACTTGTTGTAAATCCAGCCACAGTGTCCGATTTCAAAAAGGCTTTACGACGAAAGCAAACCAAACGATTATGTTAGGTCAGAGCCAAGTCACAGAAAAACACAGCCATTTTTCCAGCCAGAGAGGAGTCACAAGAAGCAGAAATATTGATCAAATTAATCACTAACCTTTGATGATCTTCATCAGATGACACTTATAGGACTTCATGTTACACAATACATGTATGTTTTGTTTGGTAAAGTTCATATTTATATCCAAAAATCTGAGTTTACATTGGCGTGTTATGTTCAGTAGTTCCAAAACATCCGGTGATTTTTCAGAGAGCCACATCAATTTACAGAAATAGTCATCGTAAATGTTGATGAAAATACAAGTGTTATACATGGAATTTTAGATCCACTTCTCCTTAATGCAACCGCTGTGTCAGATTTTAAAAAAGACTTTATGGAAAAAGCCAACCATGCAATAATCTGAGTACGGCGCTCAGACAACAAATCAACCCAAAGAGATATCCGCCATGTTGGAGTCAACAGAAGTCAGAAATAGCATTAGAAATATTCACATACCTTTGATGATCTTCATCAGAATGCACTCCCAGGAATCCCAGTTCCACAATAAATGTTTGTTTTGTTCGATAATGTCCATCATTTATGTCCAAATTCCTCCTTGTTGTTCGCGCGTTCAGTACACAATCTAAACTCACGACGCGCGGGCAGGTCCAGGCAAAAGTTCAGACGAAAAGTCATATTACAGTCTGTAGAAACATGTCAAAAGAAGTATAGAAACAATCTTTAGGATGTTTTCAACAAATCTTCAATAATGTTCCAACCGGAGAATTCCTTTGTCTTCAGAAATGCAATGGAACTCAAGCTAACTCTCACATGAACGCGCATGGTCAGCGCATGGTCAGCTCATTGCAGACCTTACTCAATCCCCTATCATTCGCCCCCACTTTACAGTAGAAGCATCAAACAAGGTTCTAAAGACTGTTGACATCTAGTGGAAGCCTTAGGAAGTGCAACATGACCCCATTTCCACTGTATCTTGGATAAACAAAGAGTTGAAAAAGTAAAAACCTCAGATTTCCCACTTCCTGGTTGGATTTTTTCTCAGGTTTTTGCCTGCCATATGAATTATGTTATACTCACAGACATAATTCAAACAGTTTTAGAAACTTCAGAGTGTTTTCTATCCAAATCTACTAATAATATGCATATCCTAGCATCTGGGCCTGAGTAGCAGGCAGTTTACTCTGGGCACGCTTTTCATCCGGATGTGAAAATACTGCCCCCTACCCCAAAGAAGTTTTAAGCACCACCTAATCCTGATTTGTTCAAATAATCAACCATGACAAACCCCAAACCAGAAACTACTGCTGCTCGTAATCACATAATTTTATGTTAGTCTTGACAGATTCTCGTTCCACCTGTCCATGAGAATCTATCCACGAGAGATTAGGTCAATTCCAATGCAATTTATTTTTGGAATTGATTTAAGTATTCAAATTGAAGCATATTAAGTTAGAGGGGTTTTCCAGTTGTAATAGCATTTTGTACTGAACAATTCAAAGGAGTGTACCTCAGTCAAACCAATCAACATGAAGCTTGTACACAGCACATTGACCAGTGTTGATTGCTTTCAGGAGTCAGAGTGAATTTAAGAGTGAAATGAACACTCAGTGGTGTAAAATAACTCCCAATGTTGGTGTTAACTTCTACTGGATTGGTGTCCCGAAATCGGGACAGTTA
Organism: Salvelinus fontinalis; assembly: GCF_029448725.1. NCBI lineage: Eukaryota > Metazoa > Chordata > Actinopteri > Salmoniformes > Salmonidae > Salvelinus > Salvelinus fontinalis. The sequence goes on from NC_074672.1 coordinate 8,269,052, forward strand.
TTCCTCAATATGCGATAATGTGACGAGAATGACATTGTAAACAACAGCCAACTTTCCAGGACATAGACATGTCTTATATGGGCAGAAAGCTTAAATGATTGTTAATCTAACTGCAGTGTCCAATTTACAGTAGCTATTACAGCGAAAAAATACCATGCTATTGTTTGAGGATAGTGCACAACAAAACACTATCACGGCAACTGATTTCATACATTCACCTCTGAAGGTAAATAATGTCCTTACATTCAATCATCCTGAGGGTCCCAGAGACAAAAATGTAGCATCGTTTTGTTTGATCAAATACATTTTAATATTCAAATGTAGGAACTGGGTTCTACAGTTTGACCCCACTGCTGTCTCTGGTCCACACCCACCCCGCCCGGCCATCTAGATGTGTGAAGGTTAGTGTCTTTTCTGTAGGGAAGCTAATGATCCATTATGTATGACATTCCTGGGAGTGTGTAAACTTACATTTTTTTATTACCATAGCATTTTTGTATCTTCATAGTTATGTACTTGAACATGTATCAATTGACCAATTCGGCACATTTGTGCAAACTCGTGAAGGACACCTTACTTACTTACTGACTTTATTGTCCCCTAGGGGAAATTTTGTTGCGCTGTCATGTACACGTTTAAAGTGGCGTTTAAATACAAAATAAAATTAACAATACAACTTTTCATAACAGTTACATACCAATAATTTATTTTTTTAAAGGCTGGACTTTCGATAGGAACATTAGCCCGAGCAATTTAGGAGGGATATCACACCTGGCACAAATTATTGTCTAGTTCTGTTTTTCCTGCTGAGGGGTGCCTTATACCTGCGCCCAGAGGGGAGTAGTTCAAAGTCTGGGTACAGGGGTTGCTTGGGTCTAGTTCTGACAGACTTGATACAAAATATTATGCTGTGATGTAATTCTGAAACTTTGCGAATACACACTGCTGCTGTCTTGTGGACAACATCTAAATTACACCTAGAATCCTACATCACTGTCTGTCTTTTCTCTTCAAAGATGTTGCAACATTTTTTTTTTCAAACGCATGTTTGTTTTATCTTTCACCAGATCTAATGTGTTTTATTCTCCTACATTAATTTCACATTTCCACAAACTTCAAAGTGTGTCCTTTCAAATAGTATCAATAATATGCATATCCTTGCTTCTGGTCCTGAGCTACAGGCAGTTCGATTTGGGTATGTAATTTCAGGCGTTAATTGAAAAAAAGGATCCGGTCCTTTAGGGCTAGGCCCCTTTTTTCTCAATTTTTGCCTGAATGACGTGCCCAAAGTAAACTGCCTGTTGCTCAGGACCTGAAGCCAGGATATGCATATAATTGGTACCATTGGAAAGAAAACACGTTGGAGTTTGTAGCAATGTTAAAATAATGTAGGAGATTATAACACAATAGATATGGTAGGAGAAAATCCAAAGAAAAACCAACCAGAATGTATTTATTTTTTTAGATCATCCTCTTACAATGGCAAGTATAAGGTCATACTGAAAATTAGCTCCCTGAATGCAATTCCTATGGCTTCCACAGGGTGTCAGCAGTCTATGCTCAAGGTTTCAGGCTTGTAACTTAAAAAACTAAGAAATAACAGTCAAATCGATGACATCAACTAAACTGCCTTTTTGGGATATAAAGAAGGATTTTATCTAACAAAACGACACTACATGTTATAGTTGGTACCCTTTGGATGACAAATCAGAGGAAGATTTTCTAAAAGTAGGTGAATATTTGTGAATTTATGAAACCTGTGCCGGTTGAAAAATATTTTGATGTGGGGGGTCGTCCTCAAACAATCGCATGGCATGTTTTCGCTGTAATACCGACTTCAAATCGGACAGTGCAGTTAGATTAACAAGATTTTAAGCTTTCAACCGGTATAAGACACTTACATGTACCTAAATGTTTAATATCCATAATTTTTATGATTATTTATTCGAATTGCGTTCCCTCCAGTTTCACCAGACGTTGTCCCGCTAGAGGGACGCCTAGCCCTAAAAGGGCTAGGCGTCCCCAATAACCAGAGTTATTGTTTTACACTGTGGAGAGTAAAACAGTCCCATCAAAACCACACCATTATCATATTTTACACCATGCTCTACTGCAGGTTGATTTTCTTAGGGTTGTTTTTTTTTTCAAAATCTGTGTTTTTGCCTGTTCTTTGCTTAATCTATGCTACACAAAGATAAATGGCATACATTTTTCTAAACTATTCCAATCAGTTAGATTTATTGCAATCGTAACTGAAATGGTTGTTCCAGTTGAAATGGTTTAGGTAGTCTCCTTTAGCAAATTCCATTATCCTGACAGTCATTCTGAATGCGGGTTACGCGTGCATTAAAAATGGGATATTCTAACTCTGTTGGATAGCCTAATTCTGTTTGGATTCCAATAGGAATTACATATCACTTTGCAAGCCAGTATAATGTGACTTGAAGGCCTGATGTGGCCTGTAAACCAGGAGTTTCCTAAGTAAGGCCTTACGATATATGTCATGTATATTGCCATGAAGTTTCATTTTAATGATAACATTCGCCTAGGAACTAAGTTGGTGAAAGCCACAGGCCTTTCAAAGAAAGAATTCAACAACCATGTCTGTCAATAACAAATACAATCATGGGGGGTATCTCTAAAGACACCCTGGGAAATATGCAAATTAGGCTTTACACTATTTCATTGTATTTCACTCCATTATATTTATATCCAGTGAGTGCATTTTATATTGCACTCCAGAGTAGTGTTACAAAAACATTGTCTAAATGTTAACATTTTAACACTTTTGAATGTGTGAAATTCATTCCGATTGGATTCATATACGTACACACCGCAAAAGTGTTAAACTAACTCGCTGTAGTGTTAATTTCTAACACTTCCAATTTTGCTGTGTAGAATCTGAATTGATGCATGTAATCTACATTGTTTTAAATCAACATAAAATAGATAATTTGTGAAAACATTGTGTCCTATTATCATACACACTTGTGTAATTAAAAAAGCAGCCTCTGGGTGTAAGTTCCCTGTTTGGTTATAGCCTCGTACAGTTCGTTAAGTGCCAGCTTGTTGTTATTCTTGTCCTGAGGTGAAGCGTATACAACAGTCACAATCAGCTAAAAACTACCTCAGGAGGTAAAAGGGTCGTCGGTATTTGACCAAGTATTCCAATACAGCTGAACAATGGGTTGACACTTCCACCATGCTTGAGTCTCCACACCAGTTGTTGATGAAGAGGCAAACCCCTTTCCCACCCTCGATTTCCCTGACTCCACTTTCCTGTCGTCACGGTGAATGGAGAACCCATAGTTGGATAGCCATGGGGGTATCTTGTCCCATAGCCATGTTTCAGAAAAGCAGAGAATGTTGCAGTTTCGAGAGTCCCGTTGGTGGCACATCGGCGCTCGGAGGTCACGCATCTTATCAAGTGACTGTACATTGGCCAGTAGAATACAGGGAAGAGGTGGCCTTATTTTTTGCCAGGATCCCCCCCTCTCTTGCATCTGTAACATCGACGTTTCCTCTTGGGTAGAATTACAGCAAGAGCCCAGGGCAGATGAGTCAAAGTTGAAGCTGGAATTGAATGTTACTGCCGATCTGATGCTCGAAAGTTGTCGGTTGTAAGATGTGGTAGCGCATACATTTGGAGAAAAGAAAGTACGAATAAACCAAAGAATCACAGAACAGCAAAGTTTGGTCGGAGCTTGCAAAATGGTGGCCACCCATTACGCACCATCTTCACCCAGAGTAGTGTATTGACACAAAGAAAATATGGCTGCTTTGGTGTTAACTCTACTTGCAATATTCTCTCTTTATCTCAGCTGCTGCGTAATGCAGGTTACTGGTAATCTGACTGTCGATTTAGGTTTGAAAGCATATCTAAACAAACCTGACACATTTTGGGCTTTCCATATGCTGCAGCTCGTGGTTGTGTAATGTTACGAAACAAACACTAAGAAAGAAGAAACATCAGAATAACTCACATTTAACACCAGGTTATGTCATGTGTTTCTTAATTTTATCTATCTGTATTCTTTAATAATTTATTTTTAGTAGTTAATTACGGACATTTATTTTCTACAAAAGTGCGGCAAGCCAACTCAGTTAAACTAACAATTCATCTGTGGAGGGCACTGAAACACTAGCACTGCCTTGTCTCAGAACCGCCTGTGGCACAAATGCTATTGTCTGTTTGAATAAAACCTAGTGATAACGTACTATTGTAATGCTAAAAATGTACTCAAATAAGATGAGTAAGTTGGATATCTTTATAATAAGAGGAAGTCTCCAAATGCAGTGGTTGTGCTGTTACCACTAGCCACAGGAAGTAAAAGTGAAATTGTGTTAGTTTGATAGCACCTGCACCGTGTCAAGTAGATCAAACATTTTCCCTCCCTTCCTGTCATATGATGTTTGCAAAATAATTTGAAATGTGCCTCTTACACAAATTGAGATGATGCTGAAGAAATCTGCTATTGCAAAAATTATCCAAGGGCTGCATAAAAAAACTTAATACACAATTGACTCGATCTAATTTTCCACAGACTGTGCAATACACATGTAGTGATTTGTCCGTTTTTTTTGGTTCTCTCTCTATTCTCGTTTTTACACCTATCCGGTATATACCTTCCATTTGAAATGTATTTACCAATATCCATTTTTCTGTGCTTTGCATAGTGAATAAAGATATCTCCAAACATAGGCCTAAGCTAAGTCCCACAGTTAATGCTGCGTAGTGCAAAATTGAACTCGACACATAGAACACAATTGAAATGGGTCAGGCCGACTTACATACTTTCCGAGGCGCAATCTCTTGCCCAATCAGAATCAAGCTGTATGTATATACACTCTGACCAAGTCCTCAATATTTTTTGGGATGGTTGGTTCGATCTGTAGGTCAACTACCCAGTTCACCTCTACCCAGAGCATCCTTCATGAACATTTAGGTCAGTAGTAAGCCACAGGCAGTAGCTGCAGATAGCCGAAACCCCACTGCTTACTGGTTCAAGACAAGATCAATGTCCACCAACTCCCAAGAAGCACTTTCCTGGCATCAATCTAGCCCTAATGGTTGGAGGAGAGGAGCTCTACAATAGTCTGTGACAAGGATCAAACTGGCACCGAGTATTCCAAGCAAGCTATGTTTCACGATGCATAAACAATGCATCGTCCTCGACCTAATGTCTTCATATTGCATAACCCATGACAACATCGACTAAGCATATTTCTAAACGTTCAGGTGTTGTGTTGGAATGACACATGACAATTCTGTTTACTTTACTGTATACCAGACCTGGGTCAAATCTTATTTTAAATCATTTCAACTACTTTATCTGTGCTTGATTGAGCTTGTCTGGCTTAATTGGACCAATAGAACAATCCCAAAATTGCAAACCCCATCCATTTGGTACTCCGTACAGGCTAAAGCAAACGCTTAAAGCATTTGAAAGATTTAAAATAGTAGTTGAACTCAATCCTGCTGTATACCTATTGTAAATAAAATATTAATATTTTACAGGGGGAAAAACTCTAATAGACAATGTATAAATACAAGAATGTGTAATCCATAGAATGCCACTATATGAAGACTAAAAGCTCTCACCAGGCTTTCCAGTCAGTGTGCACATTGTTCACTTCCTGGATCTGTCTTTACTGTGATCACAAGTGGTTTCGTCACGAAATAGGAGGGTAAAAACTTAAAAACGTATGCACTTTTTTTTATACTCTTTATGGAAGAAAATGGTCAAACATACTCATAATGGTTTAGCCAATCTACTACAAATGTGAGCTTGATTTAAATTTCTTTGCATTGGGAATTTATAAAAATATTTAATTTCTACCATCTTTGTGATACACTTCGTATGACTTCTAGCTTGTTGTTTCCCTTAAGTGGGAGAATGGAAGGAAGAAGTGTTGCACAATAATAGCGTCAACCCTGGTCCCAAACAGTACATCAGTGATAAATGACACTCATTTACCAAGTTTGAAAACAAGCCTAGTATGAACTGGAGTTAGGTCATGGATCCCCATCTAGTGGACATATGTGGCACGTTCTCTAAATGGAAAAGCTACAATGCTGCATACACTTTCGGTAGCTGAAGCGCTACAGATCCCGCGATAGACATGTAAAGGTCGTTTCCGATTGAGCTGGCATATGCAGCGTTCACTGTGAATGCAGTCTCCGCTAAAGTGAGAATTCCATTTCAATCATGCTGTAAAGCTGAACTTCCACGATGCAGGTTGAACAGAGCCCTTAATCAAAAATGTGTATTTCATGGTATTGACTGAACTGGAAAAGCAGGCCATTCATTTCATTCCAGATCATCATTATGTTCTAATCTAAGAAAAACGTTAAAGCATATATATTTTTTGTCAACTTCAGAATCCACAAACCCTTTTCCTGTTCCATTGTATGTTTATTAGATAAAGAGAGCTATAGAGGAGAGTGCTGAAATAGCAGTGGACCAGATTCAAACCCATGCTTCAGCTGTACACCTGCGCTGGCGGCAGCAGCCTAGACCAGGGTTATCAAGCTTTGATTATTTGATTCAGCTGTGTATTGTTGGGGCCCCAGAACTGAGTGTGAAACCCTGGCCCAGACTGCTAGACCACCCCTAGGTCACATTGTTCATTTTACAGAGTCATTTCTGTATATCGCCATACATTGGTTCAGCACTCTGTTCATAGTACACCTCCAAAGCGATACTCTTTGATATCCATATGAGTGCCCACTGTCCAGAGTGTATCTTTTGCTTTGAAACAAACAGTTTAGATATACAATGATATCAACATTGATTGATACCCTAGTTTACACAATCTAGTCCAGTCTGATAATACCTGACAAATGTTTTCTTGTTCAAGGAGATCAAGATTGCTCCTTATATACAAGCTGTAATCATACAGTCTCCAAAACTAGTGACAATGAAATTGCCTAAAGAGCGGTAAATAAGACTAGATTGGCAGGTGAAAACACATCAAACAAACAACCAAATTTGTCCAAATCAGTTAAGGTTGTTTGTGTATTGATGCCCAACCAATACTTCCTATAGTATGTTCCTATATATACTCTGGTGAGACATGTTATACTCTGGTGAGACATGTTATCCTCTGGTGAGACACGTTATCCTCTGGTGAGACACGTTATCCTCTGGTGAGACACGTTATCCTCTGGTGAGACACGTTATCCTCTGGTGAGACACGTTATCCTCTGGTGAGACACGTTATCCTCTGGTGAGACACGTTATCCTCTGGTGAGACATGTTATCCTCTGGTGAGACACGTTATCCTCTGGTGAGACACGTTATCCTCTGGTGAGACATGTTATACTCTGGTGAGACATGTTATCCTCTGGTGAGACACGTTATACTCTGGTGAGACACGTTATACTCTGGTGAGACACGTTATACTCTGGTGAGACACGTTATACTCTGGTGAGACATGTTATACTCTGGTGAGACATGTTATACTCTGGTGAGACATGTTATACTCTGGTGAGACACGTTATCCTCTGGTGAGACACGTTATCCTCTGGTGGGACACGTTATCCTCTGGTGAGACACGTATGCTCTGGTGAGACATGTTATCCTCTGGGGAGACACGTTATACTCTGAAACACGTTGTACTCTGGTGACACATGTTATCCTCTGGTGAGACACGTTATCCTCTGGTGAGACATGTTATCCTCTGGTGAGACACGTATGCTCTGGTGAGACATGTTATACTCTGGTGAGACATGTTATCCTCTGAAACACGTTGTACTCTGGTGACACATGTTATCCTCTGGTGAGACACGTTATCCTCTGGTGAGACATGTTATCCTCTGGTGAGACATGTATGCTCTGGTGAGACATGTTATACTCTGGTGAGACATGTTATCCTCTGGTGAGACATGTTATCCTCTGGGGAGACATGTTATCCTCTGAAACACATTGTACTCTGGTGAGACATGTTATCCTCTGGTGAGACACGTTATCCTCTGGTGAGACATGTTATCCTCTGGTGAGACACGTATGCTCTGGTGAGACATGTTATACTCTGGTGAGACACGTTATACTCTGGTGAGACATGTTATCCTCTGAAACACGTTATCCTCTGGTGAGACACGTTATCCTCTGGTGAGACATGTTATCCTCTGGGGAGACATGTTATCTTCTGGTGAGACATGTTATCCTCTGGTGAGACACGTTATACTCTGGTGAGACACGTTATCCTCTGGTGAGACACGTTATACTCTGGTGAGACATGTTATACTCTGGTGAGACATGTTATCCTCTGGGGAGACATGTTATCTTCTGGTGAGACACGTTATCCTCTTGTGAGACACGTTATCCTCTGGTGAGACACGTTATCCTCTGGTGAGACACGTTATCCTCTGGTGAGACACGTTATACTCTGGTGAGACATGTTATCCTCTGGGGAGACATGTTATCTTCTGGTGAGACATGTTATCCTCTGGTGAGACACGTTATACTCTGGTGAGACATGTTATCCTCTGGTGAGACATGTTATCCTCTGGTGAGACATGTTATCCTCTATACCTGTACAGCCGACGGGCGGTAGTGGACAGAACCTGTAGATAACGTTATATATAGCGCCTTCAGAAAGTATTCAGACCCCTTTACTTTTTCCACATTTTGTTACTTTACAGCCTTTTTTCTAAAATGAAACAATTTCCTCAGCAATCTACAAACAATACCCCATATTTTTTTGTGAATGTATTAAATATATTTTAAAAAATACATTATTTACATAAGTATTCAGACCCTTTGCTATGAGACTCGAAATTGAGCTCAGGTGCATCCTATTTCCTTTGATCATCCTTGAGATGTTTCTACAACTTGATTGGAGATCACCTATGGTAAATTAAATTGATTGGACATGATTTGGAAAGAAACACACCTTTCTATATAAGTTTGACAGTGCATGTCAGAGCAAAAACCAAGACATGAGGTTGAAGGAATTGTCCATAGAACTCTGAGACAGGATTGTGTCAAGACCCGGATCTGGGGAAGAGAACCAAAACATTTCTGCAGCATTGAAGGTCCCTAAGAACATTGTGGGCTCCATCATTCTTAAATGGAAAAGTTTGGAACCACCAAGACTTCCTAGAGCTGGCTGCCCTGCCAAACTGAGCAATCGGAGGAGAAGGGCCTTGGTCAGGGAAGTGACTGAGGACCCAATCGTCACTCTGACAGAGCTCTAGAATTCTTCTGTGTAGATGGGAGAACCTTCCAGAAGGACAACCATCTCTGCAGAAATCCACCAATTAGGCCTTCATGGTAGAGTGGCCAGACGGTAGCCGCCACTCAGTAAAAAGCACATGACATCCCGCTTGGAGTTTGCCAAAAGGAACCTAAAGACTCAAGATTCGCTGGTCTGATGAAACCAAGATTGAACTCTTTGGCCTGAATGTCAAGCGTCATGTCTGGAGGAAACCTGTCAGCATCATGCTGTGGGGATGTTTTTCATCATCAGGGACTGGGAGACTAGTCAGAATCGAGGGAAAGATGAACGGAGCAAATAATATGCTTGATGAAAAGAGCAGGTTTTCAGACCTCAGACTGAGGCGAAGGTTCGCCTTCCAACAGGACGACCCTAAGCACACAGCCAAGTCAATGCAGGAGTCGCTTCGCGACAAGTCTCTGAATGTTTTTGAGTGGCCCAGCCAGAGCCCGGACATGAACCTGATTGAACATCTCTGGAGAGACCTGAAAATAGCTGTGCACCAAAGCTCCCCATCCAACCTGACAGAGCTTGAGAGGATCTGCAGAGAAGAATGGGAAAAACTCTACAAATACAGGTGTGCCAAGCTTGTAGCGCCATATCCAAGAAGATTCAAGGCTGTAATCACTGCTAAAGGTGCTTCAACAAAGTACTAAGTAAAGGGTCTGAATTCTTATGTAAATGTGATAATTCATTATTTTATTTGTGTATAAATTAGCAAAACTTTCTAAAAACCTGTTTTTGCTGTGTCATTATGGAGTATTGTGTGTAGACTGATGAAGGCAAAATAAAAATAAATACATTTTAGAATAAGGCTGTAACCTTACAAAATTAGGAAAAATGCAAGGGTCTGAATACTTTCCGAAGGCACTATAACAAAAAACGTATTATCCAAATTTCAATCCTCATATTATCCCACATTTAAATCCTTTGTTGAACTCAGCTTACCACTTATTATCCAAATTCCAATCTCTTAACACTAATTGATCTTAATATCCAAATTTCAATCATCCTTTCCACGGTCACACAACTCTTACATCCACATTCACTTAGTACTATTACCAAACACACTTAGTAATCTTCCTTATTACTCCATGTGCATCTTCAACAATTCTCTTGTTGTTACTTCCTATGCACCATATGTATCTTCAAAGGTTCTCTTGCTGCTACTTCCTATACATATAAAATAACACATTGTGCTATTATTAGTGACTGCAGACCACGTAGACACTTTAAATAAATGCCTACAGAAAGCTGTCAGTGGGGCTTTCCCATGGTACTGTTTCTTGCCCTCGCTCTAGTCTTCTCTATAAGACTAGCTCTAGCCTTCTTCTTAAGACGAGTGGTACCTTTTTATGTTTCGTTTTACAGATTAATTTATATTGACTTACTGAAATTCGGTAAAACTGAAACCACCTGGATTCGGTCTTATGTAGCAACATTGGAATTTCATATTTTTTTTTTTTACATTGGATAAAAGTAGAGACTCAGAGCTACAACATGGTATATCATACACTGCATTTGAGGAAACAATGGGAAAGTGATTCTGCTTTGAAAGTTGATCAACTTGTTAACTCACTTTTGAGACAACCGTCTTTCAATGTTTTGGTACTACTGTTGTAGAGCCCTTCTTTGTTCACACCCTCTTAAGCCTTAGCCCCACCCATCTCTTTAAGGGTTGATCCGAGCGTTCTGTACTAACTTGCCAGCTACTTCAAGACATCCAAGAGAGCGAGAAAAGCTCACTGAACATTACTCGCCTTAGCAGAGCTGGTTACGCTGTTATGTTATCCAGAGCGTTGGTGACTGCAACTGTGGTGTCAGATGGTCCATTCGTAAATTCAGAGCATTTTGCATAAAGAGCGCACACTGGATGCTCTGACCAATAAGTAGGGTTGTTTCCGAAAGCTCTGACCTCACAACGACAGTCAAGCACCAAAGCTAACTGGCTAACATTGGCTAGCTACTTCCAGACACATACTGAGAGAACACCCCACTCTGACCATTTTACTCCCCCTAGCAGAGCTGGTTAGGCAGTTTTCATGTTATCCAGAGCGTTGGTGACTGTAACTGTGCTGCTGGCAACAATTGAATTACGCTTTGTTGCTGACATTTACTGACACCGGACATATTCAACAGGTGTTGAGCATTCAAAAATGTAGCAGTTATTCTGCGCTCTGGCACACTAAGACAAGAGTCTTTTGTTAAGAAATGTAGCTAGATAGCTAGCTAGGTAAACAATGAATCCCAACGCATGACGTAACGTTAGTTAGCCGGCCAGCCAGCTAACGTTAGCTAGCTAGCTAACAGTACACTAACATGAAATGTAAATACTTTGTCAAAATTAGAGTGGAGTCTTTTGTTAAGACATGTAGCTAGCTAGCTAGCTAAACAATGGACCATAATCACAACTCATGACGTTACCAGCCTGCATGAATCTGCAGGTAGCTAACCAACCAGGTTCTATGGCTTTAACTAGTCAAGCAAATGTGTCTGAGTTACAAAGAATAAGATCATACACATAACGTGAGCTAGGGACCCAGCCAGCTAATGTCAGCTAGCTAACAGTACATTGGCCACAGATTAAATGATGTCAAATCACGTTATATCTACCGTAGCTTTGATTGGACGGATCATGTCAACATAATACTTTCAAAATCTTAGCTATCAAGCTAGACAAAAAGTCATCATCATGAATCACGTCAACAATCTACTGGAAAATCCTTTTCTAGTCTTGTCATATGAAGGGAAATTACAGATAAAACATATCGGCGCTCATCGGCCACTGGACATAAACATTACATAACACGTTGGAAATCGCAAATTCAACAATGAGTGGTTTGGAAGGAATCAGTGGCTAACTGCAAGCATTGCAAAGCAATCACTAGCCTGCTATTCAGTGAAGTGGGTCTATGGTCCAAGTGGTTTCTTTTCCAAGCTTAAAGGGATAAACATTCACATGCAACACCATGGGCCAGAAAAGGTTGAATACATTGGCCATGCTGTTAGTCCAGCATGACTTCTGCCGCGTTCAAAACAACCGGAAGCTCGGAACTGGGAAATCTCAGACTTCAGTGAGTTCAAGACAACTGGGAACTCTGGGAAAAAATGAGCTGAGATTGGGGAAATACGTTTTGAACAGTCATCCAACTCGAAATTCAAAGTCGGGAACTCTGGCCTCTTTCTAGAGCTCCGACCTGAAGATAACTGACATCATGATTCAACCTTGTTTTTTCAGACGCTATATGGCATATATTATTATTAATTCCCAAAAGCATCTTAAGGCTAAGTTCATTGTTAGAACCTTCATAGGACCATTGTTAAATCTCCAAACTGTTTCCCAAAACCATTGTTACTAAAGTTGCGCTTCAAAAGACTTGTTATTTACCTACTTCATAGGACCATTGTTAAATCTCCAAACTGTTTCCCAAAACCATTGTTACTAAAGTTGCGCTTCAAAAGACTTGTTATTTACCTACTGCCTCAGACCACTCGTAAAACAGCTAAAGGCTAGTACGAGCTTCACTCCATTCCGTTGATCTACGTGCCTGCGTGCACGTGGGTGGAGGGGGATTTTTGGAATAGCGGACAACTTTTGGTAACATGATATTTTATAACTAACCCAAGATAGACTACAGCCTGTCGTTTCCAATGGGAGCAAATGCATCGTAGTGGGCAGAACAAGCAAGGAGGTGGGCAGAGCCAAGCACGAGCTAGCGAGAACTTATTGGCGCGTTCTAGCATGAAGTGGTGGTGAGTGGAAATCCCAACCGGATGCTACAGATGTATACATCTGGTGAAACATCTGGCTCATTGTTCTATCTGTGCTAGTAGCTAGCTGGCAGCCTGGCTAGCTGGTTTAAGCCTGGATATAAACAACTAGCTAGCCGTTTTAGCTTCCCACATCTCCATGTGAAATAATAATACAAGAAATGCCCTGTCAAATATTCTTATACTTACCCGTGTAACATAAACATTATCCCTGTTTGATATGCTGCTTGTGTATTCGTTCCCATATCAGCAAAAAAAAATAGAACATCATCATGTTTTGGTAAAAAAGCACTTGGCTAGTTAGTTGTCTATTGCAGGTTATACCATTTCACAACAGCCTGTAATCATTAGTTATTACTTCTAAACAAAATAGCTTTTTGGGTGGATTCTTGTTGTTTGGTTTGCTGTTTGAACAGTCGCTGAGATTATATTTGGTTATCAATGCAAAATAAGCTACTTTGATGATTGGCCTATATAGCCTTTAGATCAGATCAAGGACCAAGCGACAACACTGCTCACCAGTGTTGCCAGATTCAGCTAACATTTCTAGCCCAATGACCTCTGAAAACCTGCCCACCAGGCCTAAAAACTAGTAAAAAAAAAAGGTTTTGCAGAAAGAGAGGAGTTGCCACATTAAAGGAGTTGCCACAAAATTCGATTTTACATCAAAATAATAATTCTTGCAAGTTTAAGAATATGTCCAAGAGAATAGATAAATCACCCTTATTAAACTCTTCAGATAATTTTCCATCAATGGATGTCGATTTACCTTGTTTTGACTGCTATCATTAAACAAGAAGGCCCTAGGAGGTGTGGTATATGGCCAATATACTATGGCTAAGGGCTGTTCTTTGGACATCGCCCTTAGCCGTGATATATTGGCCATATACCATAAACTCCTGAGGAGCCTTATTGCTATTATAAACTGGTTAACAATGTAATTAGAATAGTAAAAAATGTACTTTCTTTGTCATTCCTATGGTATACCATGGCTTTCAACCAATCAGCATTCAGGGCTCAAACAACTCAGTTTATAATTGTAAATACATCCTGTACATAAATCCAACAGAAGAGTTTGAGTAATGAAAGTTGGACAGAGGATCTCAATTTCTGTGCAAGAAACACTTGGACAATCTTCGAAAAACAAATGTTATGCTATTTTCTGGTAATTGTACCTTCCTAATGTGCCAGATGTTAAGACTAAAAACCGTTACAAACGGCCTGTTTGTGAAATGTACTTGTTATTTCAATAGGCATAGGCTACTGACTAAAATCTGGGTTTATATTTGCAATTCAACTTTTCCATGGTTTGCTGAGCTAGATGCAGGCAGCCTATGTCGTGGAATTATTCAGTCAATGTTCATTCTCAAATACCGGAGCATGTGCGTTCAAATAGACTTTTATTACAATAGCAAAAGCCGAGCTGATTCATGAAGCAACTCCCTTTCCAATCTTGCCACAGACTTCTTATACATTTGTCCTCCTTACGTCATACTCATAGTAACTCCTCTTAATGGCTCATCCCCTCTGGCATTTAGCCACCGTTATCTTATTGCCCTGCACTAAGTTTAGTTTGGTTTCATATTAGGGCATGGAACCCGTAGAGCCGCATAAATAGTTCATGCATGTAGGACCATAGTAACAGACCTTGGTTCTCAATGGAAATAACCATACATGTCATCCTGCTAACTCCTCTGAAAGGGACACCCGTGTTCTGGAAAAGATCCAAGAGGTGTAACCATAGCAACAGTATATAGTTGGCCATAACACAGTTACAGGAATAACCAGTCTTGTCTACACCCCAGACAGGTGCATGTCTAATGGTGTCTAATGACCCAGAGCACATGGCTCCTGAAATAAATAATTGCCATATATGTACTCACAATACCTATAGCTCCTGAAAGGCCAACATCTAATTTCAGAGAAAAGTCCAAAATGAAACTGACATTAAATGTGGAGAATGATACATTCGCGATAGAGCTGTGACCATGATCACAATTGATAACTTCCAATTTAATTAACTAAACATGGCCATTAACAATTGCATAATAACACAAGGCTACAACAGCAAACTGAGTTATAGGCTGTTTATTTAATCTGTTTGCCAGCTCCAGGTAGACTACACAAGTGGCACAAATGTATTAACAATGGCTCCAGTGATATCTCATTTCAACATATTTATTGTACTGTATCAAATGGTAGGCTACAGTAGTCTACAATGGCATAGAAATTAATAGCCTACTTGATGGCCAACAGATGCAAATGTATCATTCTCCACATTTAATGTAATTTTCATTGTGGATTTTTTCCCATAACAGAAGCACTCGATAACTTCTACTTCAAATTTCCTCTTGCGCATCGCCCAGACCCTCGAATTGAGCGTGAGTAAAACCCTTCGCTGGATTTGGTTATCCATAAGAAAAGTTGACATTTGAATGCAGTTTACTTTAAACCACATCTGAGCGAATTTATCTAAAGGGCTCTAGTGCTCCTAAAGTACTTTTCCAAGGCTTTGTCGCCGTTATATCAGTTCTAGTGCGTTAATAGCCTATCTTCAAGTGGCAGAAAGTCACGATGTGCCCGTGTGCTGCTCTGTTTCCTTGACTCAGCTGCCTCTGCTGCAGCACTCTCAACCAGTGCCCTCAACGCACACACACCTCTCCTGCCCTCCCCACCATTCATTCACTCACTCACTCAGTAACAACCTGCTAGTCAGCAGCAGCAGGTTACAGTTATATATATATATATACAGTACCAGTCAAACCTTTGGACACACCTATTCATTCAAGGGGTTTTCTTTCTTTCTTTTTCACAATTGTCTACACTGTAGAATAATAGTGAAGACATCAAAACTATGAAATAACACATATGGAATCATGTAGTAACAAAAAAGTGCTAAACAAATCAAAATATATTTTATATTTGAGATTCTTCAAAGTAGCCACCCTTTACCTTGATGACAACTTTGCACACGCTTGGCATTCTCTCAACCAGCTTCATGAGTTAGTCACCTGGAATGCATTTAAATTAACAGGTGTGTCTTGTTATTTGTTATTCAAGTTATTTTGTGGAATTTCTTTCCTTCTTAACCTTTTCACTCATGTGTTCCAAATATATCTAACCGTTGCCCCTGCGTGAGTTTTTTTAATGCGCGTGATGTCAGAATGTGTCTCACTGTTCCAAAATGTGATTGTTACGCAACAGGACAGTTACCCGCGCTGCCCTCAAACCAAGGCACGATGCCTGCTAATTATCAATGGCCTATGTTTCAACTTGTCAATTTCAAATGATTTTCTAACAAGTTTTATTTTCTAACAACAGTTTGAATTGTGTGTTCCACCTCCTTGTTAATTTGCATAAGAAGTAGCCCATTTCACTCTTGCGGACAATTTATGTTTGAGACTTTACTGGGAGGACAAACTTCTCTCTTCAACATGAGCCAAAGCACTTCCCGAGTGTTTCCCCAGATGAAGGATGAAGACATTGCGCATCTCTAGTCAGAACAGGCCTTGCACAAACGTTTTCCCCCAGCACATGTTCTGGCTGGTGCCCGCATTGCCTTCATAGATATTTGTCTTACAAATTGGACTTTGGACATGTGTGCGTTCCTATCAAAGTAAGTGGCTTATTTTCTGTATATCGTGTTGTTGTTTCTGCTGTAGCACACCGTATGTATGTATGGATCATAATGTATTTACTGTTTTATTAACATGTTTTCAAGTACTGGTGACAAAACATGCATTCCGATTCTTGCATAGATTGTAATGGACACATATGATGTGTGTAAAATACTTGAATGTTGTACTGATTATGATGAGCTAATGCTAGGCTATTTGCTGGCCTTGTGTGGCGCCATGTTTGGTGACATCATACAATGCATTCTGTTTGTCACGTTAGCGTCTATCAGACCAAAGATGTTATAACAAGGGATAGTTCATGCGACTGACTTATGGTGCATTTAAGACAACTGTGAACTCGGAAGAATACTAGGTAAAATCAGGACGTCAATTATCTTCAGGTCGGAAAGTCAGAGCTCTAAAAAGAGGCCCGAGTTCCCGAGTTGGAATCCCGAATTGGATGACCGTCCAAAACGTTATATATTTTTTTTAAATACAGAGTTCCCACTTGTCTTGAATGCGGCATCAGATTGTAACTTTGGTACCTCAGGGTTGCCAGCTCATACCCCACTTTCCAGGGGGTTTATTTTTATTTAGCATCTCTTGTGATTTATTGATATATCCCCCATCATAGTAGTACTTCCTGCGTCATGTCCCCCCACGATACCTTCCCACATTTCTACCCCCCACGGACTTGAAAACCCCCAGTGGGGGAATTATTGTAATCAAAAGAAGAGACTTTTAGATTTCTTCAAAACAATCAAACTTTATTATTTAATTACTGCAGTAATGTCGCTGGTCGGTAATCACCCCTGGAGGTGATTACTGAGAACTCAACGAGCTGATTTGAGCCACAGCATTTTATAGCAAAGTCCATCCTCCTTCAGTCTACATGACACACAACATATGTATGGAATGGGTCACAATGTTAAGATTTGTATGAAAGATACTTATAATTCACAGCAGACAGTATCTGCTGTAAAAACATGAGAACTCATTGTGTAGAGACCAGTGTCTGGCCCCCCCAACTCCATACTGGAGCCATGTCTCCCTGGTACCGTATAGAACAGAATCATTAACTCATGCTCTGGAATGCGGTATCCCCAAAGACATGGTAAATCTTCCAGAGGCCCATCCTCAGTAGAACACACACAGATGAGCATTCTAACAACCCTGTATTCTGTTTGCTTAAAACAACCATTTGATCCAATAACAGCATTATAACATAACCTTCTAATTTCCACCATACCCCAACAAATGAAATGATACCCCCCACCAACCCCCCTAAAATGGTTTCATCCATGTTTAGCTTTTGCGCTACGGTTAGGCTAGGCAGTAAGCTTGTATTTGATGTGATGTGATTTGTGATTTGTCAAAAACGGTAAATGACTTGTCAAGTCATGTGCTCCGGTTCTTGTATACTGTCACGCCCTGGCCGTAGAGATCCTTTTTATGTCTCTATTTTGGTTTGGTCAGGGCGTGAGTTTGGGTGGGCATTCTATGTCTGGTGTTCTATGTTGTCCTTGTTTTGTATTTCTATGTGTTTGACCTGGTATGGTTCCCAATCAGAGGCAGCTGTCTATCGTTGTCTCTGATTGAGAATCATACTTAGGTAGCCTGTTCCCACCTGTGTTTGTGGGTGGTTATTTTCTGTTTTGTGTGTTCACCTTACAGGACTGTTCGTTTGTCGTTTTATTGTTTCGTAAAATGTTTCGTATTTTATTAAAACTAATATGAGCACTTACCACGCGGCACGTTGGTCCTCTTCTCCTTCTCCCGACGACAGCCGTTACATATACACTGTAACAAGTACAGTTGATGTCGGAAGTTTACATACACCTTAGCCAAATACATTTAAACTCAGTTTTTCACAATTCCTGTTATTTAATCCAAGTATGAATTCCCTGTCTTAGGTCAGTTAGGATCACCACTTTATTTTAAGAATGTGAAATGTCAGAATAATAGTAGAGAGAATGATTTATTTCAGCTTTTATTTCTTTCATCACATTCCCAGTGGGACAGAAGTTTACATACACTCAATTAGCCTTCCACAAGCTTCCCACAATAATTTGGGTGAATTTTGGCACATTCATGCTGACAGAGCTGGTGTAACGGAGTCAGGTTTGTAGGCCTACTTGCTCGCACACGCTTTTTCAGTTCTGCCCACAAATTTTCTATGGGATTGAGGTCAGGGTTTTGGAATGTCCACTCCAATACCTTGACTTTGTTGTCCTTAAGCCATTTTGCCACAACTTTGGAAGTATGCTTGGGGTCATTGTCAATTAGGAAGACCCATTTGTGACCAAGCTTTAACTTCCTGACTGATGTCTTGAGATGTTGGTTCAATATATCCACATAATTTTCCTACCTCATGATGCCATCTATTTTGTGAAGTGCACCAGTCCCTCCTGCAGCAAAGCACCCCCACATGATGCTGCCACCCCCGTGCTTCATGGTTGGGATGGTGTTCTTCAGCCTGCAAGCCTCCCCCTTTTTCTTCCAAACATAACGATAGTCATTATGGCCAAACAGTTCTATTTTTGTTTCATCAGACCAGAGGACATTTCTCCAAAAAGTACAATCTTTGTCCCCATGTGCAATTGCAAACCATAGTCTGTATTTTTATGGAGGTTTTGGAGCAGTGGCGTCTCCTTGCTGAGCGGCCTTTCAGGTTATGTCGATATAGGACTCGTTTAACTGTGGATATAGACACTTTTGTACCTGTTTCCTCCAGCATCTTCACAAGGTCCTTTGCTGTTGTTCTAGGAATGATTTGCATTTTTCGCACCAATGTAAGTTAATCTCCAGGAAACAGAACGTGTCTCCTTCCTGAGTGGTATAATGGCGGCATGGTCCCATGGTGTTTATACTTGCGTCTATTGTTTGTACAGATGAATGTGGTACCTTCAGGCATTTGGAAATTGCTCACAAGGATGAACCAGACTTGTGGAGGTGTACAATTGTTTTCTGAGATCTTGGCTGATTTCTTTTGATTTTCCCATGATGTCAAGCAAAGTGGCACTGAGTTTGAAGGTAGGCCTTGAAATACATCCACAGGTACACCTCCAATTGACTCAAATGATGTCAATTAGCCTATCAGAAACTTCTAAAGCCATGATGTAATTTTCTGGAATTTTTCAAGCTGTTTAAAGGCACAGTCAACTTAGTGTATGTAAACCTCTGACCCACTGGAATTGTGATACAGTGAATTGTAAGTGAAATAATCTGTCTGTAAACAATTGTTGGAAAAATTACTTGTGTCATGCACAAAGTAGATGTCCTAACCGACTTGCCAAAACTATAGTTTGTTAACATGAAATTTGAGGAGTGGTTGAAAAACAGGTTTTAATGACTCCAACCTAAGTGTCTGTAAACTTCCGACTTCAACTGTAGAATCAATATGTTTATCTGTCTCTCTGTGACCGCTGATTACTTCACCACAAAGTTGACTACAAATACTACAATGTCTTTGCAATTGTTACGAACAATCAAAGGATAGAAATATGCTTTAAATGAAAACCGAGAAGACTCCATTAGATGCACTATGCAGAAATCGCTCCACCATTTCCTGTTTGCTAAAATTCTAACAGTTTGCCTAATTTCAGTTTATGTGACAAAAGAAGCAAGTATAGTGTAGAGAATCATTGTACCATCTAAACCGCTGTGAAATAGATATATTATAGGGCAAGTATCAGAATAAGTCGCCTCAATATTTGCAACCATTGGTTGATCTGTCGTTACTATTGTGGAATAATCATGTGAAAGTAAGATTTGAATGGAGAAATCATGATCCGAGAACAAGTGCTGCTTTTCTTTCGATCCTATCAGTATCGACACAGGCATCAAAGACACACTTAGCAAATGTTCTGTGCTATGGTGGTAGCTGGGTCAGTCGTACAATGCGGTGGCAGTTTTTGTCAGTGGATGTAGGAGTTTTTGCCCCCAGGTGTTATTTATCAACTTCCACAAGAACTATAAGCCATAATATAATACAATTTAAAAAATCTTTCTTCATGTTTTTGGTCCGTATGTCCCACTCATACATTTCCACCCTAAATTAATAGAGATTTTTTTTGTTGTTGAAATCTTTAAAATGCTGCTGCCCTGCATATTTGTAGGTAAGTGAAACTTACCTGACAATGATGCATAAAAAAAGTAGATTAAGTTGTACGTTACATTTTCTTTTCATTGACTTATCTTAATGGTCTTTTGTTGTTTGCAGGTGCACTATCCTTCTGACCCTATGCAGCCAGGTCCCATGTACTTTTGAACTGCAGAGATCAAAACAAGAACAAGCACAAGCTCCACCACAGTCTGGACCATCACTTCCTGATCACAGGCCACACCAAGTTCGCCCCCGACTGGTGCTTCAGCCTCATCAAGCAGCGCTTCAGAAAGACCGGAGTGAACACTTTGTCTGAGATTGCTGGTGCTGTGAAAGACAGCACTGTGACAGGGGTCAACATCCCACAGCTGGTTGGACTGGAGGATGGTACGATGCTGGTGGAAAGCTATGGTTGGCAACAACACCTGACTCCGTACTTCAGGCCGCTGCCACAGTTCAAGCAGTACCAGCACTTCAGGTGAATATCATTTTCATTGCATTGTATGAGGTTATTATTCTTATATACATTTGGGAGTTCAGTTGATGTTGTGCAAGGTTTTAATGTCTTCAATTTTTCTTGTTACTTCCTGTTTTACAGCTTCGATGCTCTGGAGACTGGTGTTGTTGTCACCAAGGAGCGTTCAAACTCAGTCGGGACCAGGTTTCAGCTGCTGCACAACGCTGACATCCTTCCTCCCATAGATGGTCTGCCTGTAGAAGCACCACCTGGACTGGACACAGCTAGACAAACTTATCTCTTTGAGAAGATCAGGGAGTTTTGTGACGAAGAGGCTATGGACATCACATGCCCTGCACCAAAAGTCAAAGGCAGGACAGAAACAGGATCTCCCAATATAGATTCCCTTGTTCATGCGTTGTTCGGACAGACCAGTCATCAGCACTATCTGCAGTGCCTCTATTCAAATCACTCTCTCCTAATACGTTGCTGCTTCTATTTATTTTTTTATCCTGCTGCTCAGCCACTTTACCCCTGATTGTATGCATATAACTACCTCATCTATCACTGATATTGATATTGTTCTTGTACATACTGTATATTATTTTATTTATTTTGACAGTATCTATTTCTGATATTGGTTATATGCAAGTAACCATTTGGCTGTACCATTTACACCTTCTGTAGAGACCCATCCACTTGGCAAGATGTGGCTGGGGATTGGTTATAGAATTTCTTTCACATGACCCAACAATTTAGACAAGTGTGTCTGGGTAAGCGTCATTTAATATTTATAAAATATTTTTATCTGGACACTTTCTGTTTACCCTGAATTTGTCCTTATTGTAGGCTACTACTTTTACCACATTTAGTCTTAATCTTTACTACACTACTCACTGTTTCGCACATGACCTCACATGTGAATCCTTAAAGAGATGGGTGGGACTGGCTTAAGAGGGTGTGAACAATGCTGAATGGGTGTAGAGGAGAGCTCTCCAGTAGGTACCAAAACATTCAAAGGCCATTTTCTCAAAAGTGAGTTTACAAGTTATTTAGTTGATGATATTTCTGATAACATTAAAGCCTGATTATCAAGTTATTGATAGTGTTGAAGCTTGTGACATTCACGCGTTGCCGTTCTAGTACCAGTGTGTAGTTAACAGAGTATTCAACAATAGTTGAATCGGGTTGCCTTCAAAATAAAAGTACCACATTGAAACTGACCTAAACGGATAAAAATAGTGCTATCATTCCACAATTGGGTTAGATAATACTAAACAACTTTGGAATGTTATTATATAAATTCAACAAAAGACAAATCAGTTAATTTGATTTAAAAATATAAGTAAAACTCAGTTGAAACCGCACTGTGCATGTAGACTTCAGAATTGCATTGGGAGGCATACTTATTTGAACTGTACCGCATAACCTTTGGATTGGGACCCATGCAATGGGGTATCAGACTAGTGACACCCACAGAACATAACTCTGATTATGGGTAAAACATAGTCCGACTTGCGCCTACATGAAATTGACAAAAATCAACTGATCATGGAGTTTTCACTGCAGTCAGCTGCAAGTTTCTGCAGTCGCTCTTCAGCAACTTCATCCTGCATTGTGGGAGGCTCTATTGTCAACAAATCATTAGGGTGTTTTTGTTTGACCTACCCGAACATGACCAAAGACGTGACTGAAAGAGGAACCAACTTTGCACAATTCATGTATACAGTGGATATGTACAAATGCATGTGATATGAGGCGCTCTCTCACCGATTGATTGTACAATGTACACACATATATTTTCCGTTCGTGAATGTGTGATATGGGGGGTTTGAGACGTTCATTTAGACATGAAGAACACATTTTAACTTGCAAGTATTTTTTCTTTATATTGTTAGAAGTTTCAGTTTTGCACATGCCTACATAACAAAAATAATGTTTTGAATGTAATCTATATCCATTGACTAAATGTCCAGAGAAACTGCATGATCCTTGGAATATAAAAGTATATTAAAGAAAGACTCGAACATATCTAGCTATTGTTCATTGTTTTATTCAGACATTATAGTTTAGTTAGAGTCATGTATCATCAACATGCATTACAGTACATTTGACATGGCCATTCCTCTTCAAACATCTGTCATGTTCAGTTCCTGTGTTCTCAGTAGAGGTGCTGTGTCATCACTGCAGTGAAACGTTACTGGAAAAGATGAAAAATACATCATTGTTAATACTAGATTTTAAACAGAATTCAGTTTGGGTGTGATGACAGCATAGCTGTATTGCTGCTATAAGTAAAAGTACTCACTTTTGTGAGGATACAAGTCTAAGTGTGAGAATTTCTGTGCTTCTGTTTGCTTTGTTTGGGACCTTGTGAGGGCAATTTGATGTCTGTTTGTGGTTCTAGCAGCCCTGTCTGTCCCCTGTGATAAAAAGCACAGAGAGCAGAGTTGGCATGGCATAGGAGACTTCTTCTCCATCATGCCATGTTACACACAAGGTTGGGGAGTTAGTTACATGTAACTGATTACAAAAAAAAGAACTCGAATACAGTACCAGCAAAAATATTGTAATCAGATTACTTTTAAATTCAGAAAGGGTGTTTGTGAAAAAAATCTTTATGACATTGAAATCAGCATTAAAAAAAAAAAGAACAAGTTTAAGTTTGTTCCGCCTGAGTGAGCGTTTGATAGATCACGGAAAGAGAGCAGGAATAGGCTTTTGTAGGCTACAGTCCAAGCTACATTATGTATTCCAATGTGGTGCGAATGCTGTTGGCATCCAAAGATTAGCCTATACATCCACCTTGAATAAATGCTTGGAAGTAAGGACGACAGCAGTGGTGTACTCTGCAGGCGACAAAGATATCACTTGATATTTACACACAAGTGTGCTAAACATGAAGAACACTTACTCTTTCCATGACAGACTGACCAGGTGAACCCAAGTGAAAGCTAGGATCCCTTACTGATGTCACTTGTTAAATCCACTTCAATCAGTGTAGATGAAGGGTGAGGAAACAGGTTAAAGAAGGGTTTTGTGTATGTGTACCATCCAGAGGATGAATGTGCAAGACAAAGTATTTAAGTGCCTTTGAATGAGGTATGGTATTAGGTGCCAGGTGCACCGGTTTGTGTCAACAACTGCAACACTGCTGGGTTTTTCACACTGAACAGTTTCCTGTGTATCGACAATGGTCCACAACCCAAAGGACATCCAGCCAACTTGACACAACTGTGGGAAGCATTGGAGTCAACATGGGCCAGCATCCTTGTGGAATGCTTTCAACACCTTGTAGAGTCCATGACCTGACGATCTGAGGCTGGGGGTGCAACTCAATATTAGGAAGGTGTTCCTAATGTTTGGTTTACTCATATAGCGGAATGATGTGAATCATGCTGCTCTCTCATTTATTTGCGCCTAATGTATTGTGGTTGTTGTAGATGGCTGTTCACAAATGTCTAGGTGTATTTTAACCAAATAATGGTTTAAGCTGCCTATCAATCATTGTTTTTGCGACCAGTGGACAGCCAGTGAAAAACATGCTCTTGCAACCCCTGCATAGTGCGGATCCCAGCCTTTGGAATAAATGTTTGAGGGAGTTCCTCCCTTCTAAACTCCCTGTGGAGCTCTACGGACAATTTCTTCAATCAATTGAATTTACCACAGGTGGACTCTAATCAAGTTGTAGAAACATCTCAAGGATGATCAATGGAAACAAGATGCACCTGAGCTCAATTTCAAGTCTCATAGCAAAGGGTTTGAATACTTATGTACATAAGGTATTTCTTTTTTTTGCAAAACAATTTAAAAACCTGTTTTCGCTTTGTCATAATGAGGTAGTGTGTAAATTGATGAATAAAAAAAATATTTTCATCCATTTTAGAATAAGGCTGTAACGTAACAAAATATCGAAAAAGTGAAGCGGTCTGAATACTTTCCAAATGCATTGTATATTATATATTTATTTATTTGGAGAAAGCAGAGAAAAACCCAACCCAAAACCTCTTCCCGTGGCCATGTAAACAACTGCACATTTTCAAGATATCAGTGTCACCAACAAAAATGTAAACAATAGGCCTTTAGCAAATGTGACATATGGCATTCATTTTTTCGCACGCAAATAGCACTTTCGATAGTGCTCAAAACATACCCTTCAATGAGAGCAGCATTTCTTTTTCAAAGTAAAACAATGAGCCTAATCAGTCCTCCATGACAAAAAAATACATTAACAATAGAGTAGGCTAAGAAGTCCTTTGTTTTTGGGTTATGCTCAGGTAAAACAATTTGATTCATCTATATTTCCTATTCTTGAAGATCAGGGGGTATTTAATTAATAGGAATGAGTGGAAATCTGACTGGTTTCTCATGCAAATATATAACCTAATCGTATTATTATTTGTATTGAAATCTATGGGTTAGAAGCCTACATAACCCATAAAGTAAAATGCAACATAATTGTTGTGTTCTTCTATTGCCTCTTAAAGGGAAAGTAATCAGATTACTTTACTGAGTTTGGGTAATCCATAAATGACGTTGCTGATTACAATTTTGGTCAGGTAACTAGTAAAGGATTACATTTAGAAAGTAACCTAGACAACCCTGGTTACACAGACCTCATTTCCAAAAAACAATGGAAGATGTGTGTGTGTGTGTGGGGGCTACAGCTTCCTCACTCACATCTCCGGATGCACTGAGTCTCATTCTCAGCTCGGCATTCTCCCTCTGCAGGACTTTATTCTAAAAGAAAAAGGGCAGAAAAGTAGTTAGAAATATTAAATTGTGAATTACACCATACAATGCAAAACACAAGAACCCATAAACAGTTGACACAACCACAAAACTGTTATTAGTTTTAAACCAACTACAGTGGATTCGGAAAGTATTCAGACCCCTTGACTTTTTCCACATTTCGTTAAGTTACAGCCTTATTCTAAAATAGATTTAAAAAAAAAATTTTACTCATCAATGTACACACAATACCCCATTATGACAAAGCGAAAACAGCTTTTTAGAAATTTTGCAAATGTATAAAAAATACTTTATGTACATTGGTATTCAGACCCTTTGCTATGAGTCTCGAAATTGAGCTCAGGTGCATCCTGTTTCCATTGATCATCCTTGAGATGTTTCTACAACTTTACTGGAGTCCACCTGTAATAAATTAAATTGATTGGACATGATTTGGAAAGACACACACCTGTTTATATATGGTCCCACAGTTGACAGTGCATGTCAGAGCAAAAACCAAGCCATGAGGTCGAAGGAATTGTCCGTAAACCCCCGAGACAGGATTGTGTTGAGGCACAGAACTGGGGAAGGGTACCAAAACAATTCTGCAGCATTGAAGGTCCCCAAGAACACAGTGGCATCCATCATTCTTAAATGGAAGAAGTTTGGAACCACCTAGACTCTTCCTAGAGCTGGCCACCTGGCCAAACTGAGCAATTGGAGGAGAAGGGCCTTGGGCAGGGATGTGAACAAGAACCCAAAGGTCACTCTGACATAGCTCTAGAGTTCCTCTGTGAAGATGGGAGAACCTTCCAGAAGGACAACCATCTCTGCAGCACTCTACCAATCAGGCCTTTATGGTAGAGTGGCCAGATGGAAGCCACTCCTCAGTAAAAGACACATGACAGCCCACTTGGAGTTTGCCAAAAGGCACCTAAAGGACTATCACACCATGAGAAACAAGATTCTCTGGTCTGATGAAACCAAGATTGAACTCTTTGGCCTGAATGCCAAGTGTCATGTCTGGAGGAAACCTGGCACCATCCCAACCAGTTTTTGCTTTGTCATTATTGGGTAGTGTGTGTAAATTGATGAGGGAAAAAATGATTTCATCCATTTTGGAATAAAGTTGTAACAAACTGTGAAAAAAGTAAAGGGGTCTGAATACTTTCCAAACACACTGTAAATCACTTTAATCCAACCTTGTGCCTCAGTGCCTCCACAATCAGATCCCGTCCGCCTCCTCTGAGGCTTGCCTCTCTCTTTGTGGCTCGAAATGCATCTCCGATAATGGACACCAGCAGATGAGACTGAGGAGAGGAGCAAGAAAATAGAAAAGGTAGAGATTGGCAACTTAAAACCCTTAGATGTGTTTTTAGTGATGTACCCTAAAATCAAGATTGAATGATTGCACTGTACTCACAAATTTCTTGCTCTGGAACAGATAACAGTGGTACATGTCTGCAGCTGGGTGTTTGGCCACAAAGCCAAAGACTTTGGGTGTGGTCGGGATGACTGCACAGAAGGACACGGAGGAGAGGGGGCATGTGTACAGCATGAACTGGAAAAGACAAGAGGGGAGTGAGAATGCATGATAATAGGAGGAGAAAGAACGATTATTGGAAGAGGAAGGAGAGGAGTGTGCAGGTGTTGTGTAATGCAGCAGTATAGAAACCCATAAACATGTAAGGGGCCCATATATTTCTGTTAACCTTTTTAGATTTCATCATACTGAAGCAGTTCCCCCACATCTTCCGTTGGAGTTGGACCTTAGGCTCTCACCTTGGTTTTGTGCTCCAAAATGTCAATCCCGCTCATGGACAAAAACAAAGACACCTTGTTCTTCTTCTGCAGCTTTTCTGCTGACTCTTTGTCAGGCATCTAATGGAGGGCAAAGGACAGGGACTTGAGCAACCACTGATTTAGAGTATTTCAATCAATATGATCTTTAAAACAAAAAACTGTTCATTGAAACCATGTCAGTTACAAATGCTGATATGATTGAAATGTGTTTTATGTGCCTTGAAAATGTTGCATCTACCTACAAAGCCAACCAATAACACTTTGTAAAGTCATACTTCAAGGGCACACCTCGGCTACGTTCAGTAGTCAAACATTGTTGAAACTTGTAAACTCAGCAAAAAAAGAAACGTCCTCTCACTGTCAACTGCATTTATTTTCAGCAAGTATAATAACCTGTTTGGGATAGTGAACTGCCTCCTACTCTGTCCCAGATGCTAATATATGCATATTATTATTACTATTGGATAGAAAACACTCTGAAGTTTCTAAAACTGTTTGAATTATGTCTATGAGTATAACAGAACTCATATGGCAGGCAAACTTCCAAACAGGAAGTGAGAATTCTGAGAAGGGTCGATGTTAAAGTCATCGCCTATTCAATTCCCTGTAAGATATGGATCTGTTTGCACTTCCTACACCTTCCACTAGATGTCAACAGTCTGTAGAACGTGGAATGAAGCCGCTAGTGTGATGTGGGGCCGGATGGGAGGGGAATGAGTCAGTGGTCTGGCAGAATGCTAGTTCCTGGTCACGCACGCTAGTCATGATATGGCCATGTCTTCCATTACTTATACAGACATGAAGAAACGTTATTGGATATATATGATAACAACATCCCGAAGATTGATTCTCTACTTAATTTGACCAGTTTATTCGACCTGGAATATAACTTTTTGAAGTTTTCGTCCGAGTTCGCCTGGACCGGCGCCAGCGTTTGGACATGTGAACTAAAAGTGCTAGCAAAAGTAGCTAATTGGACACTAGTAATGGACATTATCGAACAAAACAACGATTTATTGTGGAACTAGGATTCCTGGCACTGCATTCTGATGAAAGATCATCAAAGGTAAGGGAATATTTATGATGTAATTTCGTATTTCTGTTGACTCCAACATGGCGGAGAAATGTTGTGTATTTCTGAGCGCCGTCTCAGATTATTGCATGGTATGCTTTTTCCTAAAGTTTTAAAAAATTCGGACACAGGGTTGCATTAATAACCAGTGTATCTCTAATTATATGTAAAACATCTATCTTTCATCAAAGTTTATGATGAGTATTTCTGTTATTTGACGTGGCTCTCTGTAATTACTCCGAATATTTTGGAGGCATTTCTGAACATGGCACTAATGTAAACCGAGATTTGTGGATATAAATATGCACATTATCGAACAAAACATAAATGTATTGTGTAACATGATGTCCTATGAGTGTCATCTGAAGAAGATTATCAAAGGTTAGTGATTCATTTTATCTCTTTCTGCTTTTGTGTGACTATCTTTGGCTGGGAAAAATGGCTGTGTGTTTTTTGGATTTGGGGGTGATCTAACATAAATATATGTTGTGTTTAAGCTGTAAAACATTTAAAAAAATCGGACACGATGGGTAGATTAACAAGATGTTTATCTTTCATTTGCTGTATTGGACTTGTTAATGTGCGAAAGTTACATATTTCTAAAAAATAGCTTTGAATTTTGCACGCTGCCTTTTCAGCGGAATGTTGTGGGTGTTCCGCTAGCGGAACTCCTGGGCTAGAAATTAACATGTGTAAATATTTGTATAAACATAAAATTCAACAACTGAGACATAAACTGAGCAAGTTCCACAGACATGTGACTAACAGAAATGGAATAATGTGTCCCTCAACAAAGGGATGGTCAAAATCAAAAGTAACAGTCAGTATCTGGTGTGGCCACCAGCTGCATTCAGAACTGCAGTGCAGGCCTCCCGGGTGGCGCAGTGGTCTAGGGCACTGCATCGCAGTGCTAACTGCGCCACCAGAGTCTCTGGGTTCGCGCCCAGGCTCTGTCGCAGCCGGCCGCGACCGGGAGGTCCGTGGGGCGACGCACAATTGGCATAGCGTCGTCCAGGGTAGGGAGGGTTTGGCCGGTAGGGATATCCTTGTCTCATCGCGCTCCAGCGACTCCTGTGGCGGGCCGGGCGCAGTGCGCGCCAACCAAGGGGGGCCAGGTACACGGTGTTTCCTCCGATACATTGGTGCGGCTGGCTTCCGGGTTGGAGGCGCACTGTGTTAAGAAGCAGTACGGCTGGTTGGGTTGTGCTTCGGAGGACGCATGGCTTTCGACCTTCGTCTCTCCCGAGCCCGTACGGGAGTTGTAGCGATGAGACAAGGTAGTAATTACTAGCGATTGGATACCACGAAAAATTGGGGAGAAAATGGGATAAAAATAAAAAAAAAATAAAATAAAAAGTACTGCAGTGCATCTCCGCCTCATGGACTGCACCAGATTTGCCAGTTCTTGCTGTGAGAAGTTACCCTCCTCTTCCACCAAGGCACCTGCAAGACATTTCTGGGGGGAATGGCCCTAGCCCTCACCCTCCGATCCAACAGGACCCAGACGTGCTCAATGGGGTTGAGATCCGGGCTCTTCGCGGGCCACGGCAGACCACTGACAATCCTGTCTTGCAGGAAATCACGCCACAGACCGAGCAGTATGACTGGTGGCATTGTCATGCTGGAGGGTCATGTCAGGATGAGCCTGTATTCCCTATAGCGCACAGCGTTGAGATTGCCTGCAATGACAACAAGCTCAGTCCGATGATGCTGTGACACACCGCCCCAGACCATGACGGACCCTCCACCTCCAAATCGATCCCTCTCCAGAGTACAGGCATCGGTGTAACGCTCATTCCTTCGACAATAAACGCGACTCCGACCATCACCCCTGGTGAGACAAAACCGCGACTTGTCAGTGAAAAGCACTTTTTTGCCAGTCCCGTCTGGTCCAGCGACAGTTGGTTTGTGCCCATAGGCGACGTTGTTGCCGGTGATGTTTGGTGTGGACCTGCCTTACAACAGGCCTACAAGCCCTCAGTCCAGCCTCTCTCAGCCTATTGCGGACAGTCTAAGCACTGATGGAGGGATTGTGCGTTCCTGGTGTAACTCGGGCAGTTGTTGCCATCCTGTACCTGTCCCGCAGGTGTTATGTTTGGATGTACCGATACTGTGCAGGTGTTGTTACACGTGGTCTGCCACTGCGAGGACGATCAGCTGTCTGTCCTATCTCCCTGTAGCGCTGTCTTAGGCGTCTCACAGTATGGAGATTGCAATTTTATTGCCCTGGCCACATCTACAGTCCTAATGCCTTCTTGAAGCATGCCTAAGGCACGTTCACGCAGATGAGCAGGGACCCTGGGCATCTTTCTTTTAGTGTTTTTCAGAGTCAGTAGAAAGGCCTCTTTAGTGTCCTAATTTTTCATAACTGTGACCTTAATTGCCTACCACCTGTAAGCTGTTAGTGTCTTAACGACCGTTCCACAGGTGCATGTTCATTATTTGTTCATGGTTTATTGAACAAGCATGGGAAACAGTGTTTAAACCCATTACAATTAAGATCTGTGAAGTTATTTGGATTTTTACAAATTGTCTTTGAAAGACAGGGTCCTGAAAAAGGGAAGTTTATATAGAAATGCTAGAAATAGAGCCAATGTGATTCCTTATTCTACATGTCAGAAAGGAATGATTGTTCTACGTAGCACATTTCTATCTGAACATTCCAAAACGTTGAGTCCTGCTGAACGCACCCATTGTCAACTAACATTAGGCAGAGAGAAATGGTTGGGACAGCTGTTATGGATGTTTACCTTCAGGCTCTGAAGAGCCTCATTCAGGATCTGCATGCCCTCAGAACGGACCACCGCAACACGCCCCAGAAACTTATGAAGATCAAGAGAGACCGTCACAGAGGACAATAACATTCACAAAATCTAATTGTCCCCCTAAGCCATAACAACAATATGGTCCCTAATATGTATTATATTAGGAAATATATTGATGAATATAACACTATTCATGCTGCCTTGACATTAGTGTGCACTTACTTTAACTGCGAAAGAGATCTCATTATCATCGTCAGAGATATCACTCATCTTTACACTGAAAAAAAATGTATCCGGCTATGACAGGGATGTGATCCTGGAAAAACAAACGATTCAAGTATAGTATTTCAGGATATTACACCACTAAATCAACTGGTTCTCATGATGCCTGGGTGTAAATTACATGTGTAAGGCCCCTTAACTCAATTTCAAAACTGTGGTAAATTTGTGGTCTTACCTTTTTTCAGTAACTATCCACACGGTTGTAGTTATACGACTTCAGATGGTGAGCTTGCTTTGGGTGTAAAGTCTAGCGGAGTTAATGACTAACCAAAATGAAATTCTTCCTTATTGCTCTTCATCGGCTGTCCTTCAGTTCAGAGTCAAGATGCTATCTGATAGCAATATCTGTATCAACCGCAACCTTCTGCAGTCACTGACATTTCATATCATTAGGAAAAATACTCTAGGAAAGTCATTTTTCATATTATTTATTGTTAGAGTGGTGCCACTTCATCAATGCCTCGTCTTACACGAGTACATAGACATCGTATTATCCTGACAAGCACTAGAAGCAAATGATCTCAAGCAACAATGTTGGAAAACTCCTATTGAGTTTGGGGAGAGCAGTGTCACAAAAAGCCCAAACAAGAGAGTCCAGATGTCTCATGACCCCAGCCCTTCTGAATTTACAGAGGATAGTTGTGATTTATGGTGATATTCATTCAGACAATTAAAATGTAGTTAAGAACTTCAAAGCAACTGTATAACTAAAAGCATCCTACACACACACACACACCGCTGTGCCCGACTCAAGACGTTGATTGATTGTTCACGTCACCTTACTTTGAAAACATTTTGAAATAACGAGCCTCAAACGAAATTTCACAGAATTCAGACTTGATATTGTTTGGATCTTACACAGTTACGATAATTGCAAGCAGCAGACCTAACATTACTATTGCCCCAAAACTGTTAACAGCCCCTTTCCCACTAACTAGCAATACTTTGGCCTTTCCCTTTCATAATTAACCTTTCAGTATGTATTCTGTTCATACAGTAGAAAAGGGGTCATGATAACTGTCTGTTTTAGGCTGAACCTTTTCTCTGGGAGAGGAGACTGGTCACTAGACCCAGAGCACAATGAGATAGATGTATTGGTGATAGGATGGAGGAGTCCATTTTCAGATGTGGTGAGAGTGAAGGGAGTGTAAGAATGGGGATGATGGGGTCTAGGAATCGTTGACAGACATGTTCTCCACTTGGTTCTGGAGCTGGTCTCCACTTCCCTGCTTCTTCTTCCCTCCATCCTGCTGTTTCTTCTGCTTCTTGGACATCTCCACATCAATAGGGGCAGGCTTTACAAACTTCAGCATCTCTGTCATACCTAAGAAAATGTATAGAATAGGAATGAAGGTGTACACATTCAGTATACACACACACAAACGGCTTTCATGGCAATACTAGTCATCAAATATGCATAGAGGTAAATCTATATATGTTTAAGTACTCTGCGATCATGAAAGCTTGTTTCTTCTCACTACCTTCCATGCATATGGCACACGTATTGCACGCCCCTTCACAAACCCTGTAAATAATAAAATAAAAAATAAAATAAAAAAAACTGTGGCTCACCTGGAGGCATGAAGTTCCGGAGTACCTCTGGAATAATGATACCGTCTTCCGTCTGGTACGTCTCCAGGATAGCACACATTACACGTGTGGTGGCACACATGGTCGCGTTGAGCATATGCACATAGTCGGCCTAAAGAACACAGGAAGAGTCATGTGAACTGGTTCAAATACTCCCCTCAAATGTGACTTTTTGATTATGGAAGCAAATCCAGAACTATCAACGTTATAATGGGAGAGTTTTCTATGGAAAGACTGGGTACTCTCACCTTGTCCATCATCTTTTTGGTCTGTCCGTAGCGGATACGCAGCCGACGAGCCTGGTAGTCTAGACAGTTGGAGCAGGAGACCAGCTCTCTGAAGGCTGCGGACCCTGGGAACCAGGCCTCCAAGTCCAGCTTCTTACTGGCTGCATGGTTCAGAGCACCTGGGTGGGAGCAGACAGACACCAAGGCTCAGACAAACCAGCTAGAAAACGTGGATAGTAAGAGACTCAAACTGCTCCCATGGGAAATGTCCGTTGTGTCAAATGTAAATCACGCAGGATAAAATGTGAAGGTTATTATTGAACATCAAGTTAACGCATACAAGTTATGGTTATTGTCATGAGTGGGTAAAGAAACTGTATTATTGATCAAACATTACTTACAGCGCGTTCGAAAAGAACTCAGACCCCTTGAATTTTTCCACATTGTTAGTTTAGCCTTATTAGAATGGACAAAACAGTTCCCCCCCTTAGTCTACACACAATAACCCATAATGAAAAATAAAAAGAAACTTAAATAGCAAATATACATAACTATTCAGGCCCTTTACTTAGTTGAAGTACCTTTAGCAGTGATTACAGCCTTGAGTCTTCTTGGATATGACGCTACATGCTTGGCACACCTGTATTTGGGGAGTTTCTTCCATTCTTATCTGCAGATCCTCTCAAGCTCTGTCAGGTTGGATGGGGAGCGTCACTGCACAGCTATTTTCAGGTCTCTCCAGAGATGTTCGATCAGGTTTAAGTCCAGGCTCTGGCTGGGCCACTCAAGGACATTCAGAGACTTGGCCCGAAGCTACTCCTGCATGGTCTTGGCTGTGGGCTTAGGGTTGTCCTGTTGGAAGGTGATCATTTGCCCGAGTCTGAGGTCCTGAGCATTCTGGAGCAGGTTTTAAATCAAGGATCTGTGTACTTTGCGCAGTTCATCTTTCCCCTCGATCCTGACGAGATTCCTAATCCCTGCCGCTGAAAAACATCCCCATAGCATGAAGCTGCCACCACCATGCTTCACCGTAGGGATGGTGCCAGGTTTCCTCCAGACGTGACATTCAGGCCAAAGAGTTCAATATTGGTTTCATCAAGCCAGAGAAACTTGTTTCTCATGGTGTGATAGACCTTTAAGTGCCTTTTGGCAAAATTCAAGCAGGCTGTCCTGTGCCTTTTACTGAAGAGTGGCTTCCATCTGGCCACTACCATAAAGGCCTGATTGGTAGAGTGCTGCAGAGATGGTTGTCTTCCTTGAAGGTTATCCCATCTCCACAGAGGAACTCTGGAGATCTGTCAGAGTGACCATCGGGTTCTTGGTCACCTCCCTGACCAAGAACCTATGTTCACATTTTATTTTACATCCTGTTTCAGGAAGGTGATGTCACTGAGTATGTTATGAATTTCATGAATAATGACTAAATGATGTATACATTTAACGTAGAACTATAACTAACAGAATTCTACTCTGTCTCTGTATAATGATGGAGAATGTTTGTCCATAAGAGAAGAGGAACTGTGGCAGACAACTTGTGACCACTGTGAAACTGATAACAGGGAAGGAAGTCTCCCCACCCAGGGAGGGGAGAGACCTTGGGCTTGTAGTAGATTGTATAACATGTGGCAGGCAATGTATGAGTAGGAGAAGACTTGTGAACTATATTGTCTGAGAAGGACATTTATGACGAAATGAGAGGTAAATAAACCAATGTACAGGAAATTATAAGGAGAGCTCTCGTAAATAAACAAACATTCTGACTATTGTAGACTGGCCTCTGTTTCATTTCAACAAGAACCTTACATATTCTTGGTAACAGTCAGAGTTTTTTAATTGAAGTTCAGTTTATGAACAGTGAGAACATAATTCTCTTAACAGAGTACTGCCCCCATATACAGTGGCTTGCGAATGTATTCACCCCCTTGGCATTTTTCTTATTTTGTTGCCTAACTATTCACCACCCAAAGGCAATGCTTTGTAGAGCCACCTTTTGCAGCAATTACAGCTGCAAGTCTCTTGGTGTATGTCTCTATAAGCTTGGCACATCCAGCCACTGAGATCTTTGCCCATTCTTTAAGGCAAAACTGCTTCAGCTCCTTCAAGTTGGATGGGTTAAGTCATACCACATATTCTCAATTTGTTTGAGGTCTGGGCTTTGACTAGGCCATTCCAAGAAATGTAAATGTTTCCCCTTAAACCACTCAAGTGTTGCTTTAGCAGTATGCTTTGGGTCATTGTCCTGCTGGAAGGTTAACCTCCGTCCCAGTCTCAAATCTCTGGAATACAAACAGGTTTCCCTCAAGAATTTGCCCGTATTTAGCGCCATCCATCATTCCTTCAATTCTGACCAGTTTCCCAGTCCCTGCTGATGAAAAACACACAGCATGATGCTGCCACCACGATGCTTCACTGTGGGGAAGGTATTCTCAGGGTGATGAGGTGTTGGGTTTGCACCAGACGTAGCGTTTTCCTTGATGGCCAAAAAGCTCAATTTATTCTCATCTGACCAGAGTACCTTCTTCCATATGTTGTTTGGGGAGTTTTTGCAGATTTTGCTTATTTTTTTCTGGCCACTCTTCCGTAATGCCCAGCTCTGTGGAGTGTACGGTGTTACGTTCCCCAGTTTCTGTGTTGTAGTTTGTATTTGAGTGTGTGTGTTTCAGGAGATGGCTTCCTGAATTCTTCCCAAGCAGCTGATTGGTCGGCCCCAATTGATGATTGGAGAGCTGACCCTGCCCCCTCTTCAGGACGCAGCTGTCTCCAATTACCAATGCCTTCTGAAGCTATAAAAGCCAGTGTTCTGTTGTTCAGAGGGAAGAGAGATTTTTGCTGAGAGAGAATGCAGAGAGTTTGATTGTGATATAGGGAATTCAATTGCCGAGAGCTGTGTTGGTCGTTTTTCAGGGAGCTGAGGGTTATATAGTGTTGGTTATTTATCAGAAAGCGATTTGGTATGTACTGTGTTAATTTGTTGCATTTTCAGATAGAGCTTATTTGATGTCCTTCGTTTCTTAGTTTGTTTGAGTAATTGTTATTCTGTTTCATTTTGTTCCCAGGGGGGGAGGCACCTAGGGAGTGCTTAGGCAAGAGGCCCGCGGGCATACATATACCCGTAGTATATTCACTGTCTAGGCACACTAGGTAAGACCTGGGCAGACCACCCCCTGTATTTTGGTTAGGGCACCAGGTGGTGCTAAGTTAGGTAAGTAGTGGGTAGGCAGGTTAGATAGGAGAGGGGGGGGCTTTGACATTTACTTTCTTTGGTTCCGTCCAGCCCCCTTTACCCATATTACCGTGTAAAGGAATAAAATCCTAGTAAACGGTCAATTCTGCCTTTTGTCATCCTTTCTCACACCTACAGTCCCATACCTCTTTCACTTCACGGGGAGTTGAGTTGTAGCAGGGTGTTGCGTTCCCTCTTCAGAGACGTGCGTAACATACGGCTTAAAGTGGTACTATGTACAGATACTCCAATCTCCACTGTGGAGCTTTGCATCTCCTTCAGGGTCATCTTTGGTCTCTTTGTTGCCACTCTGATTAATGCACTCCTTGCATGGTCTGTGAGTTTTGGTGGACAGCCCTCTTGGCAGGTTTGTTGTGGTATTCTTTCCATTTTTCTAATAATGGATTTAACCTGTTGGGGATGGGGGCGCTGTTTAGACTATTTATGCTAATTGGGTAATTTTTGAAACGGCTTCCCACAAAATCCTTGATCGTACAATATGCATATTATTATTATTATTGGATAGAAAACAGTCTATAGTTTCTATAGGAGTTGAAATTTTGTCTCTAAGTGGAACAGAGCCCATTCTACAGCAATTTCCCTGACATGGATTCAGATTTCAGAAATGTTGGCCACTGTTCTGAAGTCAGTTAAAAAGGCACTGATATTGCTATGACTGTACGGACACTTCTTACGTCTTCCCCTGGATGCCTTTACGTGATGACGATTCCAATGGGGTCGATTGCGCGTTCACAGGCCCTATAAATCAAAAAACCCTGTAGCTAGCAAGTCTTTTCTTGGTGCGTCACGCGCGTGGAGGACACCGACCCTCTCCTGTTCCAAGCGTTAGTTTAGCCTGTTATATTTCTCCGGTCATCTTTTCACTCGTTATAGGAGTTAAAAACATCATAAGGTAGTTAATTTAAAGCGTTTTATAGCAATTTATATCCGTTTAGTGCGATTTTGGGACATTTATTTCTTTAACGCTGTGAATAGGTGGGCACGCTTTCAGTTCATCCCGAACGCAGTTGGCATTTCCACATGGCAAGAGGACAGCTTTCCACCAAAAGACGATTCCTCCCAAGAAAGGATCCTTTGCCCAAGATACTGATGGAAGAACAGCTCAAGGTAGGACATTTTTATTATGATAAATCGTGTTTCTGTCGAAACATTTTAGTGGCTTAGGACGCCATGTTTTTTGACGTAGCTTCGCTTGGCGCAAACTGTATTGAAAAGTAAGGATAAATTAAAAAATGTAATACCGCAATTGTATTAGGAATTAAATTGTCTATCAATCCCTGTCCACCCTATATTTTTTAGTCACGTTTATGAGTATTTATGTATAAGAGTAGATCACTGTCTAAGTGGCGCAAGGACATTTTCTGACCAACTGAGCTACATTTCACATTGTCTAACCATGATTTTGGGGGCTAAATATAAACATTTTCGATCAAACTGTATATGCATGTTGTAATGTGATGTTACAGGAGTGTCATCGGAAGAATTCTGAGAAGGTTAGTGAAAAAATTAATATCTTTTGGCGATGTTGACGTTATCGCTCACTTTGGCTAGAATCAATGCTGGGCTGCTATGTGGTATGTGCTATGCTAATATAACGATTTATTGTGTTTTCGCTGTAAGACACTTAGAAAATCTGAAATATTGTCTGTATTCACAGGATCTGTGTCTTTCGATTCGTGTATGCTGTGTATTTTTACGAAATGTTTGATGATTAGTAAGTAGGTAAACACGTTGCTCTAAGTAGTTTTTCTATTCCATTTGTGACGGTGGGTGCAATTGTAACCTATGCCATCTACCTGAAATATGCACTTTTTTCTAACAAAACCTATCCCATACCATAAATATGTTATCAGACTGTCATCTAATGAGTTTTTTTGTTGGTTAGGGGCTATAAATATCTTAGTTTAGCCGAATTGGTGATGGCTACTGGTGTTGGTGGACAAATAAAAGATGGTGGATTATGCTAATGTGTTTTTAGGTAATAGATGTACATCTTTACATATTGTGTCTTCCCTGTAAAACATTTTAAAAATCGGACATGTTGACTGGATTCACAAGATCTGTGTCTTTCATTAGCTGTATTGGACTTTAATGTGTGAAAGTTAAATATTTTAAAAAAATATTTTTTTTGAATTTCGCGGCACTGGTTTTTCAGTGGGGGGGGGGGTGCCGCTGGCGCCACGCTGATCTTAGACAGGTTAATGGTGCTCCGTGTGATGTTCAAAGTTGTGATTTAAGCTAAGATGTGTGTGTGTGTGTGTGTGTGTGTGTGTATATATATATATATATACACACACACACACACGGAGGTCTACCCCGGGGGATGGTAATAGAGGGGAGGTACGTTAGGCGATGTTGGCTCCCTCTGCTGGGAATACGGGACCTGGGCATCGACACAGACAGCTAATTAGAGGAAAATGCCAACCAGCCGTGGAAGCTAAATAAAAGGAGCACAATGACACACCGCGGGAGAGAGACGGACACCAGTTAAGAGAGAGAAGGAAGACCAAGCAAAACCTTTGATACATTTATTTTCTGTCTTAAGCAAAGTTGTTTTTCTGACTAAAGCCTCCCTGTCTGTGTCAATCTCTGCACGCTCAACCCAACGGTTTACCACAATACACACAGAGAGAGAGAGATCATGTGACACTTAAATATATTGCACACAGGTGGACTTCAAATAATTATGTATGCACGCACCATTTTTCAGGAAAAAAAATTGAAATGTTTTTTTCTTTTCACTTTACTAATTTGGACTATTTTGTGTATCTCCATTACATGAAATCCAAATAAAATTACAGGTTGTAATGCAACAAAATATGAAAAACGCCAGGCGGATGAATACTTTTGCAAGGCACTGTATAGGACCTTCCACACCCACCTGGGATATGGATGCCTAATGAAGACCTAAGGGTTGAAACGTTGTTAATACATATCACCTGGGAGCATTAGCTGCAGTGTTTTCCATCTGTCAGGGTGAATATCGTTCTTGGTCACCTCCCTGACCAAGGCCCTTCTCCCCCGATTGCTCAGTTTGGCTGGGTGGCCAGCTCTAGGAAGAGTCTTGGTGGTTCCAAACTTATTCCATTTAAGAATAATGGATGCCACTGTGTTCTTGGTGACCTTCAATGCTGGAAAATATTTTTGGTACCCTTCCCCAGATCTGCACCTTGACACAATCCTGTCTCGGAGCTCTACGGACAATTCCTTCAACCTCATGGCTTGGTTTTTGCTCTGACATGCACCGTCAACTGTGAGACCTTATATAGACAGGTGTGCCTTTCCAAATCATGTCCAATCCATTGAATTTCACACAGGACTCCAATCAAGTTGTAGATACATCTCAAGAATGATCAATGGAAACAGGATGTACCTGAGCTCAATTTCAAGTCTCATTGCAAAGGGTCTGAATAAGGTATGTTTTTTAAAATAAATGAACAGTTTCTAAAAACCTGTCTTCGCTTTGTCATTATGGGGTATTGTATGTAGATTAAGGGGGAAAAAAATATTGAATCAGTTTTATAACAACGTGAAAAAAGTTAAGGGGTCTGAATTCTTTCCGAAGGCACTGTATATTTCAGGTTTCAAATGACTGGCTTTGTAGCATCTACAGACTCATTGTTGTAGTGTCTCACAAAAGCCCTGGGAATGGTCAAAATATCAAATTTCCAAACTTTAACCAATTATTTCTCAATAATCATTTTGGATACTGACTTCAAAAGATCTGCTAGGCATCCTTCCCCCAAAATCCATACATCTATGGATTTAATTTCAGAAAGATTCATAACATCTTTTGGCCAATCTCCTATGGAATTGGCCAGTGACCATTACGTCTCCGTCCCAGAGAGGAACAGGTGTGTTGGGTAGTACTATCTGCAGCACCTACCTGACACTATGTTAACGATGCGGTAGGGGATCCCTAGTGTCTGGTAGAACTCCTCAGCAGT
This sequence comes from Salvelinus fontinalis, assembly GCF_029448725.1. Lineage (NCBI taxonomy): Eukaryota > Metazoa > Chordata > Actinopteri > Salmoniformes > Salmonidae > Salvelinus > Salvelinus fontinalis. The sequence continues at coordinate 8,309,885 of NC_074672.1, forward strand.
TCCAATCATCTCATCCATCATCTCCCAGGACTTGTTGTCATGAGGAGAGGCAAATACAAACTGCTCAATCTGAATGGAGAGAGTGTTGATTAGTATTTGGCCATCACTAGCTGAGGCCCTATTAAAAAAAACAATGTTCTCCTCTGAAAAATGTCTATCGCTTGACATGATCTGTAAATGATCAATAACAGGACTTCATCCTTCTTCAATTAGGCCTATAAAATGCAATGTACTCCAACAAAGCTGTGGCCTTTTCTGCATTGACCATGACACACCCATGTCCACTGACCTTCTCAAACTGGTGCACCCGGAAGATGCCTCGGGTGTCACGGCCGTGGGAGCCCACTTCCTGTCTGAAGCAGGTGGAGAGGCCGGCGTAGCGAATGGGCAGCTCCTCTGGCTTCAGCCACTCGTCTCTCAAGAAGGCTGCAATAGGCTGCTCCGAGGTAGCAATCAGATACTTCTCGTCAATGGCCGTGTCCTCAGACTTCTCACTGCTCTTCCCAATCACCTGAGAGACAACAAGCAGGGAGGGCACAGAGTAAATAATAAAATAAAATAAAAATCAGTATATTTTACTTTTGTCATTTAACAGACACTCTTATCCAGAGCGACTTAAGGTTAGCTATCTTAAGATTACTGTGCTAAGTGGGCCAACCACACACAGTAAATAAATTCATCCTAAATAAAAGGGGGTGGGGTGAGGCTGTGGGATTTAAGTATATTTAACTCTTTGAAGAGGTAGGGTTTCAGATGTTTTCGGGAGATGGTCAGAGACTGTCTTAGCTTCAGGGGGAATCTGGTTCCACCATTAAGGTGCCAGGACAGAGAAAAGCTTTGACTGGGCCGAGCGGGAGCTGCCCTCCCGTAGGGGTGAGAGCTGGAGTCCTCGGGTTGGAGTGTTTGGTTTGAGCATAGCCTAAAGGTAGGGAGGGGCGGTTCCTCTTGCAGCTCTGTAGGCAAGTACCATGGTCTTGTAGTGGATGTGAGCCTCGACTGGAAGCCAGTGGAGGAGTGGGGTAACATGGGAAAACTCAGAATGGTTGAACCAGGTGGGCTACAGCGTTCTGGATAAGTTGCAGGGGTTTCGTGGTACAAGCGGGGAGCCCAGCCAACAGAGTTGTAGTAGTCCAGATGTGAGGCAAGGTCGTACTCTACGGAGGTTTTAAAGCATGAACCTGCAGGAGCGAGTCACTGCTTTGACGCTTGCAGAGAATGACAGGGTGTTGTCCAGGGTCACGCCAAGGTTCTTTGCATTCTGGGAGGAGGGGGGGGGGGGGACCATGGAGTTGTCAACAGTCATGGAAAGGTCTTTGAGCGGGCAGGCCTTTCGAGAAGATGAGCAGCTCCATCTTCTCGATATTGAGCTTGAGGTTTTGGGCTGACATTTAAGCTGAGATATCTGCCAGACACACAGAGAAGCATGTTGCCACCTGGGTGTCAGAAGGAGAAAAGTAGTCGAGTGTCATCCACATAGTTGAGCCGAGTGACTGATGTATAGAGGGCCTAGAACGGAGCCCAGGGGGACACCAGTCGTGAGAGTGTGGTGCAGACACCGATCCTCTCCGCGTCACCTGGTAAGAGCGGGCTGTCAGGTAGAATGCAATCCAAGTGTGTGCAGAGCCTGAGACGCCCAACTCTGAGAGGGTGGGGAGGAGGATCAGATGGTTCATGGCATCGAAGGCAGCAGATAGATCTAGGACATGCGAACAGAGAGAGTGAGTCAGCTTTGGCAGTGCGGAGAGCCTCCGTGACACAAAGAAGAGCAGTCTTGCTTGAATGACCAGTCTTTCAGCCTGACTGGTTAGGGTCAAGAAAATCATTCTGAGAAAGATAGCGACAGAACTGGTCAGAGACCGCACGCTCATGTGTTTGGAAAGAAAGGAAAAAAGTTCTATAGTTGAGGTCAGAGGAGTTGAGTGTTGGTTTCTTGAGGGGAGCGACTCGGGTCATTTTGAAGTCAGAGGGGACACAGTCAGTGGTCAGAGATGAGTTGATGAGGGAAGTGAGAAGGTCTCAAGAGATCGTCTGGCGAAGAGAGGATGGGGTCGAGCGACCAGACCTCACTAGTCGCAGGATTTCATATGGAGAGAGAGGGAAGAAAGAAGTGAAGGCATAGCGTAATTCTGTGTGAGTGGGACCAATGGACTCAATAGGCTGAGTGAATGAGGAGCAGATCAACCTTCTTTTCAACGTGGTTGACAAAGTCGTCCGCAGAGAGGGAGGGGGTGGAGGATTATGGAGGGAGGAGAAAGTGGAAAATAGTTTCCTAGGGTTAGAGGCAGAAGCTTGAAATTTAGTGTGATAGAAAGTGGCTTTAGCAGCACATACAGAAGAGAAGGTAGAGAATGGAAGGCTGATCGGTCCTCCGGGAAGTTTAATATGCCTCGTTTTTGGGAAAGGGCGAGGTCAAAAGAGACAAAGAGGGGAAATACAGTTGGAAAGAAGTGAATCTAAGGCAGACTTCGGGAGGTTGAAGTTGCCAAGTACGACGAGCGGTGAGCCATCGTCAGGAAATCAGCTCATTGAGGAACTCCAAGGGCACCTGGTGGGCAATAGTTGGCAACACTGATAAGCTTGAGTGGACAAGTATGGAACTCAAATGAGGAGATGAGGTGAGAGATAAAAGCAAAAATCTCCACTTAAGAGAAATGAGCAGCCCTGAGTCACCCACTGCTGCGCCACCCACTGCTGCGATGACTAGTTGCTCTCTAAGAAAATGAACATCAAATCTACATCTGTGTAAACATTAAAGCTAAAAGCCATGAAAAATAACTGTACATCAGCCCTATCCTGCAATAGAAATGGAAGGAAGATTAATTTGAAATACATCATACCTTGTAAAGTTCATCATCAAACTGGCTGAGCTGGGCCACCTCCTGCATGACTTCTTTCCTCATGAAGAAGGGGGTGTAGAGCATTTGGTAGCTCTTGCTGTGGAGCATCCGCAGAGCATAGTTGATCAATGCCTGCTCCAGGAAAACTAGTGGCCCCTAAAAACAGAAAAGGGGAAGAGTCAGTAAGGATAACGATCATAGTTGAATGGAATTACACCTGGTTTGAATCAGGCCTGTGAGTATTGGCTACATGTGACAGTGCGTGACTAAGAACTTGCCTTGAGGAAGTAGCCACGGCTCCCTGCCACTATAGCTCCTTTCTCTCCGTCGTAGCCATCGATCATGACTACCAGGTCCACGTGGGAATACTTCTTCTGCACAGTACAGTCTCCCCAAGTGCGCTCCACTTTGTTATCAGCATCCTGCCAGGGAGATAGCGAAGGGAAATTAGAGAGTAGAAAAGTAAACAAAAAGAGGCAAAACAAAATGCATGAGACAGAGACAGCGGACTTAGTGTTTTCTTCCAGAAGCAATGTTTACTTCCATCCATCTCCTTATTGCTGGTGATGGGAATTACAATTCCTTGACACCCACCTCATCATTACTTATGGGCACAGACGGATGCAAGAGGTTTCCGATCTCCCGCAGGTATTGAAAGCGCTCCTCCTCCAGCTTTACCCTCTCACTGTCAGATTTCTGCACGGCCTCATCCACAAGCAGACGGACCTTCTTGATCTGGGTGACCGTGAGGGGCTAAAGGGAGGAAAGAGAAATGAAAAATACTCATGGTATGGCACCCACAAGTCCAATAGAATCTTCCATAAAGACGCCAATCAGCATTTCGATGAAGTGCTAGCTAGCGAGTTGACCTACCGCTAGTGTGTCTGCTGTTAGGGCCTCCAAGTTCTGGGCGTCTCCTGGGAGAGAATCATCCTCCCCAATTGGCTCTTTCTTCTGTATACAGAAAAGCCCAGGAACAGGGTGAACGGTTAGAAAGAAACACTATCTGCACATAGAATAGAACATGACATGCTTTCAGAATGAGGGGGGGGGGGGGACAGGTAGCCATGTAACATTAGGTTATGTAAACGACTGAGGGGTGGCTGGATTGTTCACCAGCATCACAGGATGTCCCCTATACCTTCATTTTCTCTCCAACGGTTTTGCTGCATAAATTCTTCGCCTTGTTGAGGTTGTCGGCAGTAAAACGACCTGGTGAGCATTGAAAAGACAAGGGTCGACATTACACGCATCAATAAATGGTGTGTCATGGCAGGTAGCTGACATTGATGTTAGTGACACTGACAGGAGACATTAAGGCCAGACACTACAGGCAAAAATTGGGATTTTGCTTCCATTTGTACATTTTCAGATTTTGGGATATTTTGTAACTATAACTTCCATACTGTAATAAAATGTACAAAAAAAATAATACTTTATTTGTATCATTGTATCCCAACTCCGTCAACCAGACGTACCATGAATGTCGTTCTTGATAGCATGTTTCATGTAGAACTTCAAACGCTATTTTTAAAACTCTCCATGTTGAATTACATATCATTCAAAAGCTTGTTTTCCGGGATATATCATTAGCTAGTCCATACATGGCTATATCCTTTCTAGGCGTAGCGCCATGTGCTTAAAGAGGAGTAATATCCTGACATCCGATCGGTTACTGGCGTTGAGGCCCTTACCGACAACCTGATTGGTTAAAACGCCTCACGTGCCACGCAGCACTTCCTTGTTTGAAAATATCTCCCGCGAGGAATCCACATAAAGAGAGAAAAAAAAAGATAGAATCTTGAAAAATAGAGGGGGGGGGGGGGGGGGGGGGGAGTGCCTGATCGAGGCAGTGGCAATACATGTATGGGAAAAGAAGGTAACCCGGCGACAACGCATCCAGGCGCAAATTAGTTGAGATGAAGATGACAACTAGCAGCGATCAACCAGACAGCAGCCAGCCAACAGTGGCTTTTATTCCACGTCACAAATAAACCAATTTGTACATGATTTGATTTGCCCTAGGTGTCTAAACACTGGACTGGAAATCACCATAGACCACACCAACCAGGGATTCTGTAATTCTGTCCAGGCTGCAGGAGTGCTCCAAGGGAGGTGGCATTTGATAAAAATGTGAGGATGGTTCATCTAGCCCACGAACTTGGACTTGGTTACGCCGCTCTTAAGAAAATAAGCAAAGTCCTAGGGATTCCCTCCTTGCGTCTCAGCTCATATCAGAGACATGACAGGAGAATGACAGGTAAATAAAAAAGGGAGAGTAGCCCATTGTCAGGTGACTTGCTGTGTATAAATAATATTCATTTCCTTGCTCCAGCTAAATGTATTCAAAGTGAATAAAACCGAGTGACAGGAAAACATAACTATACAATGAGACTGTCACATTGACCAACAGTGTCATAGGGCTGTAGCCTAATGTGATTAGTGAGAAATTAGCTTTACATAAAGTAAATATGCTAATATTTACATAGGGTAACATGCTGATATTTAGTCCTGCAGTTATGACTAATGTTGACATACATAATAAGGACCCCACTTTAGTTGCAGATTCAGAGGGCTACAGTAAATGGAAAGTGCTGCAAAGATAATTAGAAGAGCATACACAGATATAGACCAGACAGAGCAGAGTTTCTGAAGGAGGATGAGGATACCATCATAGACATTCATGTATCCTTCGCACTTGGCACAAGAGAGGATTCCCTTCCAACTACGGGATAGGTGTGTGCATTTGTGCTGGTACCAGCGAGCCCTAGAAAATGATGAAGATCCACCCTGTCAAAAACCTTGAAGGGCATACATTTTTTAATAGAGGTTGCACAAAAAATGGTACCTGTATATCATAGGATGTCAAATGATAACTTCCTCAAAAGAATGTAGCACGAAGGAACCCAGAACGCAAATGAATGTCTGAACTCTGTAATATGGTCGCGATGCCCCAAAACTGTCTTCTTGGGCAAAAGCCACATTGACGGAGCAGCCATACTGGCAGTAGCCACGTTCAATGAGGGATCCACTGCTACATCAAAATGTGATGAACAAATTGTGGCTTGACAGCACTTTGGTGACACTGGAAGCAATCAGAGAGGAGTTGTGAGAGCTGATGCTGCTTCAATGGAGTGTGCCAAGCGTAGGCGCATGTCACATGACACCGTCAAGAAAGTAAAAGCGGCACCAGCAACAACTCAAAGAGGGGCTTACATATGGGGCAGGCATTGCTGATTAATTAACACATTTCAACAGCCATACAAATTTGGCAAAGTGATATGAGAATTTGCACAAAACTGCATATTAGCCTATTTTTAATAGGCAATTTTCTCAAAATGACACCCTTCAGTCTTCAAAAGACAGTGACATTATTCCACACAGGTTCTTAGGTCTTAGTCAGACTTTTACAGAGGCGTTATTTTTTTTAAATATATATACACACACACACATACGTATGTGTATCTATATACACACACACACACACACACACATATCTTGTGTCATTTTGATTTTAAGTGAAATTTTGTTTAAATATTTGCAAAATATGCATCCATCAGTGTTTTAAAAAAAAGAATTCCATGAAATTACAATATTTGTATAAACTGATCTGTAAGTCTGACAATTGAGTGTCTTATCACGAAACAAAAACATTCTGCCTTGAAGCAATGTGTTAAAACGAATTCTCATAATATGCAAATGAGCACATATTTAAAGGAGGGGTTGCCTAATTTGCATATTTTAATTTAAAAATAAAACTTAGAATACATAAATACAAGATATTATTGTATACTTCCAACTACTAAAGTTTCAGTCTGATGAGAGTAAAGAAAAACAAATCCCTATTAGCCTGTGGTGCCTGGCCTTGAAGCGACCACCATACCATAACAATGTAGCTGAGTAGTCTACATGTTAAAACTCAGTCAAATCTGCATCAACGTAATTTTAAATCTAGTCCCAATAACATCTGTGGGAGATTTAGATGCCTATCGGGTTTACACATACTGGGTGGGGATTGCGTCAGATTGTACAGTCAGTGTGAATAGGAGGACGTATCGTTTGAGTTTCTCGATAGTTCAACTACTAAACCATACATTGCTAGTTAGCTAGCTATGTTAAACATGAATCACCTACATGTCAGATATGCCTAGTTAGACATGGGAAAGGAGATTGTTGGTTGTATCCCAGGTGGCTAGCACAGCTAGCTAAACTGGCTAGCTACGTAGCCATTTACTAACTCCTGGTGGCTAACTAGCTAGCTACCTAGCTAGCACAGGCTACCAACTAGTTAGGCTTTAGCTGAGAATATTAATAGTGAACTGGCGTATCATGCTTGCATTTCTCAATTTCTGTTTGGGTGACTACAAGGTCGGCTTTTGAGTACTGCTTATTAATGCACGAAACTAGCAAGCAATTTGGACACCAACAGGCATCCTATTAAATGAATGCAAATAGCTAGTAAGAAGGCGGAACTTACATTTTCTCCATTCTGTGTCTGCGTGTACCAGTTTATCCACAAGTGACACGTCTTTGAACCTTTTCCTTTGCGTCTCTCTGATTACTTCAGGATCACCGCCTTTATCGGCTCTAAATTGGTCCAAATCGAGCACCATGCTGATACTAAGCTTCCTCAACTGCAATGATCTGCAACCGGACTAGTAGTATTCTGCAAGAAGCCCAAATGATGACGTCACATTCGTATGCTAATGACAAATCCTTCAAAATAAAAGCCCGCATTACGAAACCTTGCAATGTGGATAACTCATTCAAAAGCTATAGAATTTCTATCAATGGGCAATTGTATTGTACCAACAAGAAAAGGCAATAAATTATTGATGAAAACAAATAAAAATTAATGAAAAAATACTATTACATGACAGAAGACATTAGCTGAATCTTTTTTAATATGACACAAATGACCAAAATGAGTGGCTGCTCTGACACTGACAAATTGAGATCAGTCTGGTCTTGAATTCAAATAAACATTAGCCCAGGCCAATGAAGAGACACACAGATTGCACAAGCTGAATAATATCCAGTGCATTCGGAAAGTATTCAGACCCCTTGACTTTTTTGACATGTTAAGTTATCATTGTAATTATTATTATTTTTTTACGTAAAAAAAAAAAAAAGGTTTTTACGAATGTTTGCAAATGTATTAAAATTAACAGGACAACAGCCTGAAGCAGACAGCCAAGACAACGCAGGAGTGTCATTGGGACATGTCTCTGAATGCCCTTGAGTGGCAGAGACCGGACTAAACTTATCACAAACATCTCTGGAAAGACCTGAAAATAGGCTGTAATCACTGCCAAAGGTGCTTCAAAAAAAAAATTCCCTCATCAATCTACACATAATACCCCATAATGACAAAGCAAAAACTGTATTTTAGAATGTTTAGCAAATTTATAAAAAATAACAAAAATGAAATATCACATTTATTTAAGAGTTTTGACCCTTTAACTTCTTTGGGACTGGGGGCAGTATTGAGTAGCTTGGATGAATAATGTGCCCAGAGTAAACTGCCTGCTACTCAGGCCCAAAAGCTAGAATATGCATATAATTAGTAGATTTGGATAGAAAAAAAATACTAATAGTACTGTGGAAAGACCCACATTCAACTGGGAGATGAAACTCACAACTTTTTTTCTGGTCAAGTATATGACCTTTCACATTATGACATCCTAATTAATACAAGCTTAACATGTTGTCTTCTCTTTGATATGGTAGAGGAGGCTGGGGGAACAGACAGGTTTATTTGGCAGAAAGGCAAGGTCAGGATAACTGTCAACACCCACCTGAACCCATTCGGCAGTTTCTGCACAAATCCATCAGCCTAGATGGGGAAACATAAATAACATGTTAAGAACAACTATTTTATTTGATTTATTAGGATCCCCATTAGCCAACGGCAATAGCTAGTCTTATTGGCATCCGACACATAACAAAATACATTACAGACCAAAAAAATATTTTTTAAACATTAACATATAGTGTGTGTGTGTGCATCTATCAGTTACACATACATGTCAGTACATACACACAACAAGTAGGTCACATGGGGGAGAGGCGTTGCGCCATGAGGTGTTGCTTTATTTGTTTTTTAAAAACATGTTTGCTGTTCACTTGCCCTATATAAGATGGAAGGGAGTTCTGTGCACTCATGGCTCTGTATAATACTGTATGTTTCCTTGAATTTGTTCTGGACCCGGGGACTGTGAAAATACCCCTTATGGCATGTCTGGTGGAGTAAATGTGTGTGTCAGTGCTGTGTGTAAGTTGACTATGCAAACAATTTGGAATTTCCAATACATTGTTTCTTATAAAGACAAGAAGTGAGCAGTCAGTCTTTCCTCAACTCTCAGCCAAGAGAGACATGCATGCATAGTATTAATATTAGCCCTCTGATTACAATGAAGTGTGGCTCTGTTCTGGGCCAGCTGCAGCTTAACTAGGTCTTTCTTTGCAGCACTTGACCATATGGCTGAACAATATTCAGAGGTTGTATGACAGAGGTTGTTGTCTGGTGAGCCTACAAGTGATGTAGTGCATGGTATTCATACCTCCATACTTGCATTGCATGGGCAATGTTACATTTCCTGTGGACATTGCATATGCAAGATGCACACACGACTGCCTCGCTGTCACAAGTCTGGACACCTCCAATTGCCCAAAAGCTGCATCCCTGCGTTGTCCTCTCTCAGTCTCAACATCATGGAAAAGAATTACGACGCGGGTAACCGAGAACTACTCACGGTGAAGATGGAGTTGGAGGAGTGGAGGCACTGATTAGAGGGGGGCGGAACACCCATTCATAGTATGGACAGATCACAAGAATCTGGAATATCTCCACACCACCAAGCGCCTCAACTCCAGGCAAGCTCGATGGGCCCTGCTATTCACTCAATTGGGTGGCTAACCGGATGTTTGTCCCGGACTCAGCCCATTCCCCGGTGCTGGAATGGGCTCATTCCTCCCGACTGGCCTGCCTATCTGGCTCCCGTCGGATCCTGGGCTTTGTACTACAACTTTTTTAGTGGCCCACCTTGGTTCCCAACGTCTCCGGATTTGTCGCTGCCTGCACTGTGTGTTCCCAGAATAAGACTCCACTGCAAGCTCCGGCTGGCCTCCTTCAACCTCTTCCCGTTCCTCACCGCCCCCTGGTCCCATATATCCCTGGACTTCGTCATTGGGTCTCCCTCCATCAGATGGCAATATCACTCTCCTTTCAATGGTGGATAGGTTTTCCAAAGCTTCCCATTTCATTCCCCTTCCCAAGTTACCCTCAGCCAAGGAAACGTACCAGCTCATGGTGCAGCACGTCTTCCGGATCCATGGACTTCCGGCGGACATGGTCTCCAACCGCGGTCCTCATTCTCGTCCCGGTTCTGGAAGGCGTTTTGCACCCTCATTGGGGCATCGGCCAGCCTGTCCTCTGGTTTTCACCCCCAATCTAACGGCCAGTCAGAGCGAGCCAATCATGACCTGGACGAGTTTTTGTTGCCTCGTCTTCGCCAAGCCCACCGCCTGGAGCCAGCAACTTGTGTGGGTGGTATACACACACAACACCCTTCCTTGCTCGGCCACTGGTCTCTCGCCGTTCGAGTGTTCCATGGGTTATCAGCCTCCGCCCTTCCCTGAGCAAGAGGAAGAGGTCCGCATACCCTCTGCCCAGATGTTTGTCTGCCGCTGTCGCCGTACCTGGAAGAGAGCCCGGTCCACCCTCCTCAAGAACACCTCCAGGTATCGGCGACAGGCGGACTACCACCGGACCCCTGCTCCCCGCTATCGTCTCGGGCAGAGGGTATGGCTGTCCACTCGGGATCTGCTCCTCCGGGTGAAGTCCTGCAAACTTTCCCCCCATTTTATTGGCCCTTTCCCCATCTCTAAGGTCCTTAGCCCCTCTGCTGTACGCCTTCTGTTGCCCCGCACTCTCCGTATACATCCCACTTTCCATGTATCTAGAATTAAACCCGTCTCACAGCCCTTTGTCTCCTGTTTTCTGGATTTCTGACCATTCTGCCTGCCCTGACCCTGTCTGCCATTCTGTACCTTTACTGACACTGCCCTGGATTACTGACCTTTGCCTGCCCTTGACCTGTCATTTGCCTGCCCCGTTTTGTAATAAACATCCTTGATTCAAACTGTCTGGGTCTGTGTCACCTGTGCTCCCTCTCCGGCCTCTAGGTCTCCAGGCTGCTCGTTATGGCGCACACCTGTCACCATCTTTACGCGCAGCTGCGTGTCATCAGACTCACCTGAACTCCATCACTTCCCTGATTACCTTCCCTATATATGTCACTTCCTTTGGTTCCTTCCCCAGGCATTATTGTTTCTGCTCCTGTGTCATGTCTGTGCGTTGTTCCTGTTTCTTATTTTGTATTATGTTGCGTTTATTTATTAAAGCACTCACTCTCTGTACTTTACTTGCTTCCCGACTCCCAGCGCACTCGTTACAGTCTGATACATTTTGCATGTGATAATCTGTTGACAGCTGTTTGATAGCCAACTAAATTAGCTAGATAACTAACTAGTTGGTGGGAGGAGCTATATGAGGAAGAGCTCATTGTATTAGCTGGAATGGAATAGATGGAACAGTATCAAACACATCAAACATATGGGAACCACATTTGACTCCGTTCCAGCCATTACAATGAGCCCATCCTCCTATAGCGCCTCCCTCCAGCTTACACTGGTTTTCACTTACCAGTAGACAGCTAGCACAGGCTTTCATTATTATTGTTCTTTTGTGGGATTTATAGCGGACTACATCCCAAAAAAGTGTAGACATACGAACTGACAGCTAGGAGCCAATTTAAACTGTTACCGCACCCATTTGTCAGCTAAATTACACTTTTACTCTGTATCACTCAACTCTCATTTATGATGAGTCGTGTTTATGATGATAAGGATATAGATAGGCCTATTTTTGTATTGTTGGCGTTGCTGTAGTCATGGATGCATCAGCGCAACAGATACAACATGCGTGATAAAAATGATCAATTGGCCTATTCATCATAATTACCTGGAGAAATATGACCTGCAAATTTGTAAACAAAGCTGCTGTATATATAACTATACACTGAGTGTACAAAACATTAGGAACACTTGTGCGTGAAAAACCCAGCAGTGTTGCAGTTCTTGACACACTCAAACCGATGTGCCTGGCACCTACTACCATACTCCGTTCAAAGGCACTTACAGTTCCAGTCAAAAGTTTGGACACACATACTCATTTCAGGGTTTTCTTTATTTTTACTATTTTCTACATTGTAGAATAATAGTGAAGACATCAAAACTATGAAATAACACATATGGAATCATGTAGTAACCAAAAAAGTGTTAAATCAAAATATATTTTGTATATTAGATTCTTCAAAGTAGCCACCCTTTGCCTTGATGACAGCTTTGAACACTCTTGGCATTGTCTCAACCTTTTCCAACAGTATTGAAGGAGTTCCCACATATGCTGAGCACTTGTTGGCTGCTTTTCCTTCACTCTGCGGTCAAACTCATCCCAAACCATCTCAATTGGGTTGAAATCGGGTGATTATGGAGGCCAGGTCATCTGATGCAGCACTCCATCACACAGCCTGGAGGTTTGTTTTGGGTCATTGTCCTGTTCAAAAACAAATGGTAGTCCCGCTAAGTGCAAACCAGATGGGATGACGTATCGCTACAGAATGCTGTGGTAGCCATGGCAGTTAAGTGTTCCAAATAAATCAAACAGTGTCACCAGCAAAGCACCCCCACACCATCACACCACCTCCTCCATGCTTCACGGTGGGAACCACACATGCGTAGATCATCCGTTCACCTACTCTGCATCTCACCAAGACACAGCGGTTGGAACAAAAAATCTCACATTTGGAATCTTCAGTTTCATCATAGCACATAATGGTAATTGCGACTGTATTTTAAAAAACTTCAATTTAAGCTGTTCTTGCCATAATATGGACTTTGTCTTTTACCAAATAGGGCTATCTTCTGTATACCACCCCTACCTTGTCACAATTTAACTGATTGGCTCAAATGCATTAAGAAGTAAAGAAATTCCACAAATTTACTTTTAACAAGGCACACCTCTTAATTGAAATGGATTCCAGGTGACTACCTCATGAAGCTGGTTGAGAGAATTCCAAGAGCGTGCAAAGCTGTCATCAAGGCAAAGGGTGGCTACTTTGAAGAATCTCAAATATAAAATAGATTGATTTGTTTCACACTTTTTTGGTTACTGCATGATTCCATGTGTGTTATTTCATAGTTTTGATGTCTGTTTTGGAAGTTCTAACCAATCAGGAGAGTCTTTGTTATTTCTTCAAACAAGCAATCTTTATTAATAAGAATTGCAATAATGGAGCTGGTCGACCCTACACTCCTAGGTGGACGGTGAGAGCTCAAATGACACATGAAACGCAGGAACCTTATATAGTCAGTCTTATGCAAGCATATACAAAACACATGATCTTGGTATGTGTACGTATAGGGAGAAACAGGACAAAACTGGGGTAAAAGGTACAGAATTTGGTTGTCTCGTCCTGTAGCAACTGTTGGTTATTCTAATTTTCTAGTGAGGACAAAGAACAATAGGTGTCAGAGCAACAGGAGTTCACTCCAGACATAGTTCTTCATAAATTAGCCAACAAGCACCTTTTGCTGTCTGTCAAGATGATAGAAGATTTCACACCCACACACCTACACATACACAAGCATGAATCTTTCTCCCAGCAACAGGCTAATACCAGGACAACAGCTTTATCAATGGTACACGAGATACACGAGATACACCACTTTGCTCTGATTTCAGTAGATTAAGAGGAACCAGTTCTTTCTCTTCTGACTAACGGGAATGTTGCATAGGTCGCACCGGTCAGCGCTTGGCTGTGCGCCAGAACGAACAATGTGGGCTTACTTCCCTAGTTAGGTTCCTATACTGCACACACACAAAACAAGTTAGAACTGCACACACACACTTCTATCTTATATGATCTAGTTTCTTAAACAATCTCAACCTTAATGCCTAAGCAACTAAGTTTAAGAAAAAATGTGTGAGTATACAAGCATCAGTAAGGAAATTGCCCTTACATGTCTTTACTATTATTCTACAATGTAGAAAATAGTAAAAAATAAAGAAAACCCTGGAATGAGGTGTGTCCAAACTTTTGACGGGTACTATATCTTGCCCATTCATCCTCTGAATGGCACACATACACAATCCATGTCTCAATTGTCTCGAGGCTTAACCATTATTCTTTAACCTCCCCTTCATCTACACTGATTGAAGTGGATTTAGCATCAATAAGGGATCATAGCTTTCACCTGGATTCACCTGGTTAGTCTATGTCATGGAAAGAGCAGGTGGTCCAAATGTTTTGTACACAGTCTTCATAGGCTACATGTACAGAGTACATTAGGTTATGTAGTGTTCCATGAGCAAAAACAAAGGAGTTCTGTTCTAAGGCTTTAATTTCTCTCTGAACTTGCTGTTCAGTTTCAGCAGGCGCTGATTTTCAATGTGAATCGAGTCTATCCTGGCTGTTTCGCAGTGAAGAGCAGTCCAACACAGCGAAAAAGAAGTTCACAGGCGGCATAGGCAGGCAGGCATTTGTTCAGTTTGAGGAACAGCTTCTTTATGTATGGAAAGGAATGAAGCAAGTCCATTTTGTCTGATACACAGGCAAGGTATCCATCCAGCTCCCCTGTACCTTGTGACCTTTGGGCATTAGTGATGAGAATAAAATAATCTTCATCAGATGAATGCTGTCTCTGTTTCTTTGTCTCATCCTCTGTCATTGTGTCAAGATGCTTCATGTAGACCAAACATATATAGTGGAAAATACACAACATCAGGGTTTCCATTTAGTATCCTCTTTGAGAACTGGTATACATTTTTAGCTAACTTAGCTAGCTCATCAATCAGTATTTTCTTTGCTATTTCTGTACGATAGCACTTATTGGTGCCGTGAATATCATATGGTCATCACTGTTCATCTAGCTAGCCACGTAACCAGCAGGGTTGCATCGGTTTCCATTGGACAAGACTAGAGATTGCTAGCTAGTTACCTAACATTGGCGTCACTGCTAATGTCAGAGCCACAACTGATGTAATGATGATACATCAGTTGTGGGTCCGCAAAATCAAGTAAACTGAACTGATGACAAAATCATGTTTTGACATTGTAGTGGCTATTGTTGTTTTGGTTGTTTTTTTTTTGCTTAGTGACATTGAGAATATTATATATTTTTTAAACTCTTATTTAACTAGCTATTGTGGCATACAGCAAGTCAGCCACCAGGGGGAGACTCGTCGAGGCCTGGTGACAGACGGTGTATACATCACGAGACGATGGCTCCATCTGCCGGACGTGTCAGGTCTCGACGGGTTCTCTGGCCAGGACTAATTGGGGCTGATTGGAAGTTGGTGAGTAATCAAGGGCTGATTGCTCACCAGCTGTGCAAGGCCCATAGAGCTGCCAGAAGGGCAGCACACACAGAGAGAGTGGGGGAAGAGAGGACTCCCGTATAGTTGGGAACGGTTACAGAGGTAACAGGAGTGAGTGCAGTTTTGATCCCGACAGGATACAGCAAGACCCGGAGCCCAGAAGACGGTATCCCGGAGAGGGTCTTATGGGGGAGACCTATCCTTTTCTTTTTGATTCATTATTTAAATAAACACCCTTAAAACCGAGCTAATCCTACTCTGTCTGTGTCTGATCTGTGTAAATGTCTTTACCAAACCCCCTGGTCTGCCACACTATGTATCTAATCCGGTTTCGGCACGAGAAAATGAGTGGTCCCAAATTCCCACGAAAATGTGCGCGCGCACGGATACGGAGCTCAGAAATAAAAGATCTGGGCTGCAGTTCAAATTCAAAGTCGACAGCCCTCGGCCCTAAGCCCTCAGCCCTTGAATTACGTTTTACATCCTCACATCCGAGTGTACGTTAAATGTCCCTTGCCAAAGCGAGGGAGAGTGATGACTGGAGAGGCAACGTCCTTGGTGGAAATCTTCAAATTGAGCTTAAAAACAACCAACGTAAAGCTATGAATGTACCTAGCAAGCTAGGATAGCTAGCAAGCAATATCCCTAAAAGTGTTATTTTTTTGTCCTCAAGATAAATCATTCCAAATTGTTTTTCATAAGGATCCTTGTGTGTAATGCCTTCACAATAATAGAAACATAATGACAGACTTCAAAGTAAATTTTATACATTTTAGACTATTTTATTTCAGTGGAAGGGGGCAATTTGTCAATGTCCCAAGTGCTGCTCAATCAACTTCAACGAGAACAACTAGGAATAAAATTACACATTAAAAAAAATATTTCAAAAATGTTCAAATTTTCTTCATTAAATGTTATCTTATGTATAGTCTTTTTTTGTTAAATGCTACACTTTTTATAAGAATATTGACAATTTTTTGAATGTCCTCAAAGTCGTTGTCCACCCTGTTACATTGTGGTTACTGGCACTTAAATAAAAAAAATTATGTATATATATTAAACAATGACATCACAAACAGGAAATTATGTCACTTCCTTGGCGGAAAAACAACTGTGGTGAACCTGGTGAGTTACTAGATTTCATACTATTACAATTTCATCATTAAATGTTGGGGATGTGGGAAAGCATAACATGTCCACCCTGTTAAGCAAAAATACAAAAGACGTAAATCGAATTTAAAAAATATATTTGTCAAACAATGCAAATTCATTTTCAAGTGGCAGCCATTATCCTAGCTTCATCACAATCACTTGGAGCATAGTTGCTAATTTTAGCTCAAAATGTCCAGCCTGTTATTGTCCACCCTGTTATCCATGTACACGTAACAGGTTGGGCATAAGCTCAACAGGGTGGACAAATGGATATCTTGCAGTAATGTGTTGCAAAATATGTGTTTTTGTTCATAAAGTGTATTACATAATTACAGTATGTATAGTATTTTAAGAATGAATACATATCAATTTAATACGGTCTTTCTGAAGGAATGGCACCTCCTCTTAGTCAAGCTGATAGACAGCGGCAATACAGAGAACCACGTAATGCTGACCCAGAAAGGAGAGTCCAGAAGACGGTATCCCGGAGAGGGTCTCATGGGGGAGACCTATCCTTTTCTTTTTGATTTATTATTTAAATAAACACCCTTGAAACCAAGCTAATCCTACTCTGTCTGTGTCTGATCTGTGTAAATGTCTGCATTCAGCGGCAATACAGAGAACGACGTAATGCTGACCCAGAAAGGAGAGAGTATCTAGAGAAAGAGAGGGAGAAATGGAGGAAAGATAAAGAGACATGGAAGAAGAAGGCAATAGCTGAATTCAGTGACAGAGTGCAGTGTGCAGAAAGGAAGAAATGGAGAGATTCTAAAAGGATACTCAGAGCCAGGGCCAAGTCTAGTGCGTTGCTGCAGTCCCACCCCCCCCCCCCCCCCCCCCAACCATAACTCATAACCCTA
Source organism: Salvelinus fontinalis (assembly GCF_029448725.1). Lineage (NCBI taxonomy): Eukaryota > Metazoa > Chordata > Actinopteri > Salmoniformes > Salmonidae > Salvelinus > Salvelinus fontinalis. Next base: position 8,327,176 of record NC_074672.1, read on the forward strand.
TTCCCTATCTACTAACCCTTATCCTTAACTTTATCTCTGACTCTACCCCGAGAATCCTAACCATGCATTTGTGTTTTAGGCAACGCCAGCAAGGGGAACACATTAGAAGAAACAACAAATAGAAGACTCCAAAAAGAGAGAGAGAGCATTTTAAAATCAGAAGTGGCAAAGGAGAGGAGAAAAAAAGGAAAAATACAGGAAGAGGTATGCAAGGATTAGGGGAGAACAGGCATCTGTATCGCCTCATTCAACAGTCAAAGCATTGCTGAGACGTCAGAATGCGACATCACCTTCTCTTTCACACATCTCTCATTAAAGATATCAAAACAAAATATAGAAATGCAAGGAAACAGAAGAACAAGCAAATCATTGCAAAAGTGACCTCTGTGAAAATACTGTAGAACTATAAACTTCAGAAGTATGCTCTTACGGTGTTGGGCTTTCCAAAGAAGAGAGTTTAAAGGGGATATTTGCTCTTTTTGACGAGAAAGGGAAGCAGAACAGAAACAGAAATCAAAAGGAAAGTGAAAGATTTCTTTCTCCATGATGATGTAAGTCGTATAACGACCAGCCGCAAACAAACCATCACACGACTAAAGAACAAAATGCAGAAGAGGCTTCTTACTGACACAATGAAAAATCTGCACAGGAAATTCCTGTCTGAGGAATTAGGTCAGTTGTCCAATACCTCCTTCTGCCACCTCAAGCCATTTTGGGTTGTTACGCCCAATGACACTGATCGTGAAACTTGTCAGTGTAAAACCCATGAGAATTTACAGTTCATGGCAAATTCTCTTCACAGCCTTGGGCTTTTGTCCACCAAAAACCTTGAGGTGATGGTTGACTCAAGTATGTGTGACCCGAAATCGAAGCTATGTGCTTATGGTGAATGTAAGGATTGCTTCCTCACCACTCATCCAACTCTGAAACCCCCTGGGAAGGCAGAAGTTCCTCTGAAACAATGGACCTTGGAGAAGATCCAAAAAGATGAAGAGAAGTGCTCCATGATAACCGTGAAGAGGGAGGTCACAATAACAGAAACTGAACTGGTCAGTCAGTTTTTAAGACAGGCCCGCCAAGTTTAGGCAACATCTTTAATATCAAGTGGCAATACAGGGCCTATAGGGAGCTTAGGGAGAGTCTGAAGAACAATGAACGCTTACTGCACATGGACTTCAGCGAAAACTATTCATGCAAATACAGTCAAGAGATCCAGTCCGTGCATTTTGGAGGATCTCACCATCAAGCCACTCTCCACACTGGAGTGCTCTACACTGCTTTAGACCAACCACCAAATGCTTTTTGCTCCATTTCACCATCACAGAGACATGATCCACCCGCCATTTGGGCCCACCTTAAGCCGGTTCTTGCTATGTTGAAGCAGAAGTACCCTGAAGTCAGCCGGCTTCATTTCTTTAGTGACGGGCCGGCTACACAATACAAGCAAAAAGGGAACTTCTACCTACTTGCCACAGACCCACACAAACCAGGCTTTCAAGAGGTCAACTGGAATTTATTTGAGGCCGGACACGGCAAGGGGGGACCCTCAAGAGATGTGCAGATAGAGCAGTGCACCATGGAAAAGATATCCCAGATTCACAGGCCCTGTAAAATGTCCTAAAGGGTCTTAACTCCTCTGTGGAGATGTTCTTCGTTACTGAGAGTGATGTTGAGGCAAGACCAGAGTTAACCCTCCTTCCTCCCCATACACACATACAGAACATACATTTTTCTTGTACAGTAGTTGGTTGAGTATTGAAATGTATAATGTGTTTGTTACTCTTTATATCTTATCATATGCTATCTCTTCTCACCTCAGATGCCTACCTTAGATGCCATTAAAGGAACAATGAAGATTCATCAGGTTATCAGTGTCTCACCAGGCCAGATCAAATACAGGGACATTACTCTGTGCAAGAAGGATAGTGGCATGTTGGACTGTCCTTGTTTTCAGCTCAAAGAGGCAACTCTGGGTGACTCTGCAGCATCTAACCAGCTCCCTGCATCTCATGACAAGGCTGACACGACATGGCGACCTGGCACCATTGAACTTAATCACGTAGGAGAGTGGTGTGTTGTCAATTATGACCATGAAGAATCCCCTGGCATCATCATGGATGTAGAGGAACACAACATTAAGGTGAAGTGCATGCACCGGAATGGCATCAACAAATTCTTCTGGCCAGGTCCAAAGGAAGATATTTGTTGGTCCTCTGATGGACAGATAATTTGTCTGATGCCAGAGCCACAGGCTGTTAATAAACATGATGTGCAGATCTTTTTCAAATTAATTCAGTTACATTGTCAAATATCAAGAATTTGTGTCATGTATATTAAAGAGTAAGACATGGCCAACACCACACAATTATAAACTTGGATACAATATCATTAATACCTGTCTCAATTTAGAAAGATAATGTGCAAATTAGATTAAGTTCTGTATAAAACCACACATTGTATGCAGCATCTGTTCTTATAATGTGACCAGACCAAATGGACAGAGTTGACAAGGGGACACAATAGCTTTATGAAAATGTAAATATTACTAAAATAGTCCAATGAAAGTAATTAAAGACAGTTAAGTGCTTGTCCGTAATAGGGTGGACTTATCATATGGCTGATTCACAGAAAACCTAACTAAATGCTGGAGCTTGGCCAACATGTTTTTCTACAAGTCTAATATTTCCTTTTTATAGTAAAACATGAAAGGAATACAAATTCTGAAATAAAAATGTCAAATGTTGCATGGTCCAAATGGTACTGTTTTGTGAAATTGACCCAGCTACAGTTACCCATAACTGACTAGCTAGTTTTATAGTTTGGTCATTTATTTAATTTCAGAATTCCCAATATGTTTATGAAGCAAGTTACGTTTTATAGGGTCCTAGCTACGAGACTAAGCCAATTTGCCAACACTAAAATCAATGTCATCTACAGTACCAGTCAAGAGTTTGGACACACCTACTCATTCCAGGGTTTTGCTTTAGTTTGACTATTTTTTACATTGTAGAATAATAGTGAAGACATCAAAACTATGAAATAACACATATGGAATCATATAGTAACCAAAAAAGGTATTAAATCAATCAAAATATATTTTATATTTCAGATTCTTCAAAGTAGCCACCCTTTGACTTGATGACAGCTTTGCACACTCTTGGCACTCTCTAAACAAATAAATTACTAAATAATTTAAAATTAAAATTAAAAGAGCAACAATAAAATAACAATGGCGAGGCTATATACTTCCCACACTGCCCCTACTCGGATGGTATCGCGCCGTCCCAACCTTCGCTCTCTCTCCCCCGCTACTCTCTCCTCTTCCATCCTATCATCTCTTCCCTCTGCCCAAACCTTCTCCAACCTATCTCCTGATTCTGCCTCCTCAACCCTCCTCTCCTCCCTTTCTGCATCCTTTGACTCTCTATGTCCCCTATCCTCCAGGCCGGCTCGGTCCTCCCCTCCCGCTCCGTGGCTCGACGACTCATTGCGAGCTCACAGAACAGGGCTCCGGGCAGCCGAGCGGAAATGGAGGAAAACTCGCCTCCCTGCGGACCTGGCATCCTTTCACTCCCTCCTCTCTACATTTTCCTCTTCTGTCTCTGCTGCTAAAGCCACTTTCTACCACTCTAAATTCCAAGCATCTGCCTCTAACCCTAGGAAGCTCTTTGCCACCTTCTCCTCCCTCCTGAATCCCCCCCCCCCCCCCCTCCTCCCTCTCTGCAGACGACTTCGTCAACCATTTCGAAAAGAAGGTCGACGACATCCGATCCTCGTTTGCTAAGTCAAACGACACCGCTGGTTCTGCTCACACTGCCCTACCCTGTGCTCTGACCTCTTTCTCCCCTCTCTCTCCAGATGAAATCTCGCGTCTTGTGACGGCCGGCCGCCCAACAACCTGCCCGCTTGACCCTATCCCCTCCTCTCTTCTCCAGACCATTTCCGGAGACCTTCACCCTTACCTCACCTCGCTCATCAACTCATCCTTGACCGCTGGCTACGTCCCTTCCGTCTTCAAGAGAGCGAGAGTTGCACCCCTTCTGAAAAAACCTACACTCGATCCCTCCGATGTCAACAACTACAGACCAGTATCCCTTCTTTCTTTTCTCTCCAAAACTCTTGAACGTGCCGTCCTTGGCCAGCTCTCCTGCTATCTCTCTCAGAATGACCTTCTTGATCCAAATCAGTCAGGTTTCAAGACTAGTCACTCAACTGAGACTGCTCTTCTCTGTATCACGGAGGCGCTCCGCACTGCTAAAGCTAACTCTCTCTCCTCTGCTCTCATCCTTCTAGACCTATCGGCTGCCTTCGATACTGTGAACCATCAGATCCTCCTCTCCACCCTCTCCGAGTTGGGCATCTCCGGCGCGGCCCACGCTTGGATTGCGTCCTACCTGACAGGTCGCTCCTACCAGGTGGCGTGGCGAGAATCTGTCTCCTCACCACGCGCTCTCACCACTGGTGTCCCCCAGGGCTCTGTTCTAGGCCCTCTCCTATTCTCGCTATACACCAAGTCACTTGGCTCTGTCATAACCTCACATGGTCTCTCCTATCATTGCTATGCAGACGACACACAATTAATCTTCTCCTTTCCCCCTTCTGATGACCAGGTGGCGAATCGCATCTCTGCATGTCTGGCAGACATATCAGTGTGGATGACGGATCACCACCTCAAGCTGAACCTCGGCAAGACGGAGCTGCTCTTCCTCCCGGGGAAGGACTGCCCGTTCCATGATCTCGCCATCACGGTTGACAACTCCATTGTGTCCTCCTCCCAGAGCGCTAAGAGCCTTGGCGTGATCCTGGACAACACCCTGTCGTTCTCAACTAACATCAAGGCGGTGGCCCGTTCCTGTAGGTTCATGCTCTACAACATCCGCAGAGTACGACCCTGCCTCACACAGGAAGCGGCGCAGGTCCTAATCCAGGCACTTGTCATCTCCCGTCTGGATTACTGCAACTCGCTGTTGGCTGGGCTCCCTGCCTGTGCCATTAAACCCCTACAACTCATCCAGAACGCTGCAGCCCGTCTGGTGTTCAACCTTCCCAAGTTCTCTCACGTCACCCCGCTCCTCCGCTCTCTCCACTGGCTTCCAGTTGAAGCTCGCATCCGCTACAAGACCATGGTGCTTGCCTACGGAGCTGTGAGGGGAACGGCACCTCAGTACCTTCAGGCTCTGATCAGGCCCTACACCCAAACAAGGGCACTGCGTTCATCCACCTCTGGCCTGCTCGCCTCCCTACCACTGAGGAAGTACAGTTCCCGCTCAGCCCAGTCAAAACTGTTCGCTGCTCTGGCACCCCAATGGTGGAACAAACTCCCTCACGACGCCAGGACAGCGGAGTCAATCACCACCTTCCGGAGACACCTGAAACCCCACCTCTTCAAGGAATACCTAGGATAGGATAAAGCAATCCTTCTGCCCCCCCCCCCCCTTAAAAGATTTAAATGCACTATTGTAAAGTGGCTGTTCCACTGGATGTCATAAGGTGAATGCACCAATTTGTAAGTCGCTCTGGATAAGAGCGTCTGCTAAATGACTTAAATGTAAATGTAATATACAGGGGACACTGGTACCTAGTCAATGTGCGGGGGTACAGATTAGTAGATAGGGGTAAAGTGACAGACTTGGCGCTCCGGTATCGCTTGCCGTGCGGTAGCAGAGAAAATAGTCTATGACTAGGGTGGCTGGAGTCTTTGGCAATTTTTAGGGCCTTCCTCTGACACTGCCTCGTATAGAGTTCCAGAATGGCAGGAAGTACTACCTTCTGTAGCGCCTTGCGGTCGGAGACAGAGTAGTTGCCATACCAAGCAGTGATGAAACCAGTCAGGATGCTCTCAATGGTGCAGCTGTAGAACTTTTTGAGGATCTGAGGACCCATGCCAAATCTTTTTAGTCTCCTGAGGGGAAATAGGTGTTGTCGTGCCCTCTTCACGACTGTCTTGGTGTGTTTGGACCATAATAGTTTGTCGGTGATGTGGACACCAAGGAACTTGAAGCTCTCAACCTGCTCCACTACAGCCCCGTCGATAAGAATGGGGGTGTGCTCGGACCCTCCTTTTCCTGTAGTCCACGTTCATCTCCTTTGTCTTGATCACATTGAGGGAGAGGTTGTTGTTCTGGCATCACACTTCCTGGTCTCTGACCTCCCTATAGGCTGTCTCATCATTGTCGGTGATCAGGCCTACCACCGTTGTGTCGTCAGCAAACTTAATGATGGTGTTGAGTCATGCTTGGCCATGCATGGGTGAACAAGGAGTACATCAGGGGATTAAGCACACACCCCTGAGGGGCCCCCGTGTTGAGGATCAGCGTGGCAGATACAGTGGGGCAAAAAAGTATTTAGTCAGCCACCAATTGTGCAAGTTCTCTCACTTAAAAATATGAGAGAGGCCTGTAATTTTCATCATAGGTACACTTCAACTATGACAGACAAAATGAGAAGAAAAAATCCAGAAAATCACATTGTAGGACTTTACACTGGAAATAATTACAAAACGGTAAACAACTCTGACTGTAGCCATTTAAAGATTTTTAGCACGGCAGTACCTAAGAAATAAATCTAAATAACCCACTCAGAACAGATCGACAGCATAAATGTCTCGGCACAACAAAGACGGAGCCCAATGTAGCTAGCTTTTTATTTTGTATCCCTTATTAGCCGTGTAGTAATAATGTGTATCCTCTCCCTCCTCTGCAAGTTGCCATTCCAGGTGGTGTTCATTAGTTAGGCATCAAACTGAAGAAAAAAACAGACTGAAAGACTATCTTGATGTCTCAAACCCCAAGCCATAGAGTTTCTAAACCCAGAGACGCAACTTCACGAGACGTTCGGGAACACTTGTGAAGCAGGAGGGTACAGGGTACCCCCTGGGGGGGTTCTTCTTCTTCTTCTGTGTTATCACGCCTTGATCTGTTTCACCTGTCCTTGTGATTGTCTCCACCCCCTCCAGGTGTCGCTTATTTTCCCCAGTGTATTTATCCCTGTGTATTAACCCCCGCAAGGCTGCCGGCCCAGGTGGCATCCCTAGCCGCATCCTCAGAGCATGCGCAGACCAGCTGTCTCTCCCTATCTCAGCCTGCTGCCCCCACATGCTTCAAAATGGCCACCATTGTTCCTGTGCCCAAGAATGTAAAGATAACTGAACTAAATGACTATCACCACATAGCACTCACTCTGTCGTCATGAAGTGCTCTGAGAGACTAGTCAAGGATCATATCACCTCCACCTTACCTGTGACCCTAGACCCACTTCAATTTGCTTACCACCCCAATAGGTTCACAGACGATGCAGTCACCATCACACTGCACATTGCCCTATACCATCCGGACAAGAGGAATACCTATGTAAGAATACTGTTCATTGACTATAGCTCAGCAAACAACACCATAGTACCCTCCAAACTCATCATTATGCTTGAGGCCCTGGGTCTCAACCCCGCAATGTGCAATTGGGTCCTGGGCTTCCTGACGGGCCGCCCCCAGGTGGTGAAGGTAGGAAATAACATCTCCACTTCGCTGATTCTCAACACTGGGGCCCCACTGGGTCCGTGCTCAGCCCCCTCCTGTACTCCCTGTTCACCCATGACTGCGTGGCCATACAAGCCTCCAACTCAATCATCAAGTTTGCAGACGACACAACAGTAGTAGTCTTGACAGCCTACAGGAAGGAGGTGACAGCTCTCGGTGTGTGGTGTCAGGAAAATAACCTCTCACTCAATATCAACAAAACAAAGGAGAAGATTGTAGACTTCAGGAAACAGCAGATGTAGCACCCCCTATCCACATCGACGGGACAGCAGTGGAGAAGGTGGAAAGTTAAGTTTCTTGGTGTACATATCACTGACAAACTGAAATGGTCCACCCACACAGACAGTGTGGTGAAGGAGGCTCAACCTCAGGAGGCTGAAGAAATGTGGCTTGTCACCTAAAACCCTCAAACTTTTACAGATGCACAATTGAGAGCATCCTGTCGGGCTGTATCACCGCCTGGTATGGCAACTGCACTGCCCACAACCGCAGGGCTCTCCAGATGGTGTTGCGATCTGCACAACGCATCACTGGGGGCAAACTACCTGCCCTCCAGGACACCTACAGCACCCAATGTCACAGGAAGGCCAAAAAGATCAAGGACAACAACCACCTGAGCCATGGCCTGTTCACCCCGCTACCATCCAGAAGGCGATGTCCGTACAGGTGCATCAAAGCTGGGACCGAGAGACTGAAAAACAGCTTCTATCTCAAGGCCATCAGACTGTTAAACAGCCATCATTAGCACAGAGAGGCTGCTGCCTACATACAGGCTTGAGATTATTGGCCACTTTAATAAATGGAACACTAGTCAGTTTAATAATGCCACTTCAATAATGCTTACATATCATCTCATATGTATATACTGTATTCTATACTATCTATTGCATCTTAGTCTATGCTGCTCTGACATTGCTCATCCATACATTTATGTATTCTTATTCCATTCCTTTACTTAGATTTGTGTGTATTAGGTATTTGTTGTGGAACTGTTAGATATTACTTGTTAGATATTGCTGCACTGTCGGAACTAGAAGCACAAGCATTTCATTACACATGGTTAGCAGATGTTATTGCAAGTGTATGTGACCCCAAAAAATGATTTGATTTGACACGCAGAGGACATGATTTCCATACTTTAGGGCCCATAATGCAATTCTTCAGGAAATGGGTGTGGCTTCACATTGGTTTTCAGATTTGAAGAAAATTTAGGAAAATATGCAGCCGAAGTACAACGAAGTACAAATTAATTGCTTTAACTAATTATGACAAATGTTAAGAACATGCTGAGCAATGTAATGAAGTAATGACCTTACACGTAATGTTGGCTGACAATTTGTTAGCTACGCTGTCTTTACGAACCACATATCATTACAGCAGTATGTACTGGTATGTTTTTAGCTAGCTACCTAACGTTAGTTGGCTACTTATACATCAAACTTGCCAGTATATTAACTATAGGCTATCTAACTAACTACCCAACGTTTATTGACTTGATTATTCCCGTCAATCTTAGCTAAATGATATAGTCGTTGTACTTTCTCAATGGACATTCGGGTGCTTTCATAAATTCGCTCTGGCTATCTACTCCGATTTCAGAGCACTCTCGTCTGTGTACCAGAATGCAGAGTAATTTATTTACAAACGCTCAACACCCGTTGAATATGGCCGGTGTCATTAAACGTCGGCAAAAAAAGTGTAATTAAATTGTTGCCAGCAGCACAGTTCGTCACCAATGCTCTAGATAACATGAAAACAGCCTAACCAGCTCTGCTAGGGCGAGTAAAATTATCAGTGATCTAATTTGTGTCTGGAAGTACAGTTGTGGCCAAAACTATTGGCACCCTTTCACTTTTTTCAAATAATGCACAATTTCTTCCAGAAAACTGTTGACATTAAAACATATTTTGGTATCCACATATGTATGTCTTCGGTGTGCAGTTGAACAAAACAAAAAAAATCGGAATAATTTACTAAATCTTATCTAATTCCAAAAATAAATCCTAAAATGGCCCAGATAATATTTATTGCCACCTTCTAGAAGTAGTTAGGGGGGGGCCAAGCTGGGGCTAGGTGTACTGCTAGTTGTACTAGAGGGGCCAGTCACAGACGTTATCATATCGTTTTCTTCACTGCATTGCAGGCATTAGCAGGCAAAAGACCATGTTCATAATCATTCAATAAAAAACACTTGCAGATGTATGTGGTACGATACTGTTGTGTTCCGCCTAAAGCTGTTCCTCTAGAAAATGTGTGGGTTAAATTAGTGTTCCGCGTTGCCACTGTCTAATAACGGATGTAAAAAAAGACAGATAGCTAAAATTAGTTATGTAAAAATGATTTCATACTCCACATTTAGGGTGGCCACAAGGGGGTCCAAAAATTGTTGTCACAGGGGCACTGCCCCCCCCCGCCCACTGCTGAGAGAAAGACATAAGAAAGCCCGACTGCAATTTGCCAAAATACACCTGAACATGCCAAAATCCTTCTGGGAGAATGTCCTGTGGTCAGATGAGACCAAATTAGAGCTTTTTGGTAAAGCACACCATTTCTATGTTTACAGATAACAAAATTAAGCTTTCAAAGAAAATAACACCTTCCCTACAGTCAAACATGGAGGTTTAGTGATGTTTTGGTGTTGCCTTGCTGCCTCTGGCACTGGGTGCCTTGAACGTGTGCATGGTATCATGAAATCAGATAAATACCAAGGTATTTTGGAGCGCAATGTCGGACCCTGTGTCAGAAAGCTGGGTCTCCGTTGAAGGTCATGGGTTTTCCAGCAGGGCAATGACCCAAACACACTACATAAACCACCCAGGAATGGTTCAAGACAAAACACTGGACTGTTCTGAAGTGGCCAGCAATGAGTCCAGATCAGTTAGGAGAGCAGTTAGGAGAAGGCACCCTTCTAATCGGGGAGAACTGGAGCAGTTTGCACAAGAGGAGTGGGCCAAACTGCCAGTACAGAGGTGCAGGAAGCTCATTGATGGTTATAGGAAGTTCTTGATTCCAGTTATTCTGACCAAAGGCTGGCTGTACTACCAAATATGAAGTCTACAGTATTCTAAAATGAACTAGTAGTGTATATACTCATTAAGTATGTAGTATACAGTATGTTAGTATGGTTATTCAAACACAGCTTAGGTCTGAGGTAGGAGTTAGATTAAGAGCTTTTTCAAGTGGAACGTTAACGATGGTTTTGGGGAAAGAGCGATACTTAACAATGCTCCTACGGTTCCAACGACGCGTTTGGGAAACCGGGCCCAGATCACAATAGCCTTCTTCTTTGCTAATAAATTGTCAAATAAAATGTTGGTTTTAACTAATGTAACATAAACTTGTTAACTGATTCTGTAGTCGCCTAAATGCTTTGATTCTCAGACATTAATTAACACTGTCAATCCATAAGATGGCGCACAAGTGTAACAGTTAGGCTACAGCCACAAACCATATTTCCATACATAGTTTTTATGCAAGTAAATTCATACTATATACTAAAAAAATCACGACAGCCAACAGAATTTGTTCGTTCAACATGGCGCGATCTTTTTGTGTCGGCAAAATTAATTATGCTAGAAATGACGGCGGAAATGCTTTTATGCGCAAATATTGATATAATAAGAATCATAGAAATAAAAATGTAAAAAACAATTAAAGAAAAGTACAAAAAAGTGTTAGAAAAACAGCATCAGCTCTCACATTTGTAGTCACGATGGTATGGAGTGGTCCTCTCACTATTACTCGGGAAACCATTAAGTTTATTAAACTACAGATTAAATAATTTATGATGAATGTAACAGGGTGATGACAGTGCACGCTGATCATGATGCTACTTTCGAATAGGCTAAACATGGAGGGTCTGATTCTGGTGACATGACGATCGATGTTTGACAAATCAAAATATTCTCGCATTGCATCTGCAAGTTGGCAGAGTAGACACATTTGGTATTTAACGCAACAAAACTATCCGTAAGAGTTAAATGCGATGGAAACACATTGAACTTTAGATTTTATTCGGTACATGAAAACTTAAGCGAAAAAGTACATTTTGTGTGCACTGTCATCACCCACTGATTTTTATCTGCAACAAGTTGTAGCGTTCTGATTGTGGATTACGAACAGCTCAATCTAGAAGCCACATTGTTTTTACGTTTCATTTTGGCTAATGAAGAACAATGTCAGAAGTCACAAATTTCAACTCGAGTGCTTAGAATAAATGTGTGCATTTCCTGAATTTGAAGCAGTAATTTCATAAAGCCTATATATGGCCCAAATAATTGGAATATTTTACTCCTAAATCATCAACAGGTGTTTTGGACCAGGCCAGTCAGCCCTGCTTTCTCCGCTCAGTACCGGCGGTAACCATAGCGAACACAATCATCGGAAACGCTCGAGTCCAGAATGACGAATCTTAAATGTTACGTGAGAATTCCATGCATGCCAGTCAGTAGGATAGTTCATGCATGACACACCGCCGTAACCTGGTAGTTATCGATTGGTAAATCCCAAATGTGCCATGGAAACTTTTATCTTCAAGTGAGGCCTGTTGATACAGGTTTGTTTAGTTGCCTGGTAGTTTATATCCTGGATTACAATGCATTCAAGTTACGGATCCATGATGGACCTGGGCTCGGAGTACGTGAAAATTAAAGCGCACTACAGCGGGTGAGTGTTTGTTAAGTCGGTTCTGTCCTCGAGGCTCGACCCGTCACTCGATTGTATTCGTAACATAGGATCGAAAGAAAGGCAACGCTGCTCTCGGATCAGCGTTCTCCTTTCAAATCTTACCTTTAAATTATTCCACAATACTGACGACGGATCAACTCCTAGAAAGATATCGCCTACAGCTGTAAATATTGATGCGGCTTATTCTAACGCTTACCCTGTAATAATGCGCTAAATCACAATTAAATATATTGAAACAAATTAGACAGCCTACAAGTAGCAAAAAACAACTTCATCGATTGAACATGAAATGTATTTCTATCATTTAAATAGGCCTACAGTTTGCTGTACTTATTTGAATGCGTTCAACTCGGTTTAAAATTGTATACGTCGATTGTATCACTTGCAACTTTATTTGTAGTCAACTTTGTTCTGAAGTTATCCGTGGTTACAGAGGTGCAGATAAACCATGTGATTCTGTTTAGCGTTAGTCTTCTGGTTATAAAGTGTTGCGGGAGGGCAAAAAATGTTGCGATTCTACGAGTCTAGGCAGGCGTTAGATTACGAGCGTTATCAAATGCAACATTAAAACAATAACAATATTTGAATTTAGTTCAACTACCACAAACAATTGTAAAATGTAATTAAATTACAAGTTGAACTAGTTAATTACTCCAACACTATAAACTAAAGTGTTCTGCTGGACTACTGAACCTGCTGTGAATGGGGAATTAAAACTTTAAACATTCCACAGGTGGTTTACAGTCTTCAATACGAAATCAATAGACCTGGGTCCGGTTTCACAAAAGTATTTTAAGGCTAAATTCATCATTATAACTCCATAGGATCCTCGTTAAATTTCTGAGGTGGCCTCCCGAGTGGCGCAACAGTCTAAGGCACTGTGTCTCAGTGCTAGAGGTGTCACTACAGACCCTGGTTCAATTCCAGGCTGTATCACAACCGGTCGTGATTGGGAGTCCCGTAGGGCGGTGCACAATTGGCCCAGCGTCGCCCGGGTTAGGGTTTGGCCGGGGTAGGCCTTCATTGTAAATAAGAATTTGTTCTTAACTCACTTGCCTAGTTTAAATAATTCCCCAAACCATCCCCATTACAGACCTGGTTTCTAAAATTCTAATAGTTTGCCTAATTTCAGTTCGTGACAAAACAAGCAGTCAGTGTTGATACTTATAAGGGTAACTTTAGTGTAGCTGTAGTGTAGCTCAACTTCTTCCCGTGTGAAGTAATTGTTTAGCTTTGTAAACTATATTTTCAGAGTAGCCTCCCAAACACTGATAGCCTATGCTACATGTTCAAAACTGCTATACACTGACTGTCACAGATGGAAAAGCAATGTTGTGAATGAAATAACAGTCTAAATTGTCATTATAGCCTTGGGCCATTTAGGTAGCTCGAAGGCAATTTTGGGATGGGCGCACGAATTGCAACTTATAAAGGGTGGCATAAAAGGTCCTTATATCCGATGCTTTGTCAAAAGTAGCATAAACTTGTCACACTTTATATAGCATTCATATGACATTTGCAATGATTTCTGGAGCATCTATTTAGGTTTATAATGGCTTCATAAAGCCTTAGCACTTGGTCCCATCGACAATGTTTATCATAAATGTCAATGGGAAAGGAGATATGGGACAGTGACAAGGGTGTGTGTGCAAATGCATCAGGTAAAGAGTTAACCAGACACCTAGCTATTTGTAGTTGTCCACATATTCTAAGTCAGAACCGTCCAGAGTATGTATGTGTAACGGATGTGAAATGGCTAGCTAGTTAGCGGGTACGCGCTAGTAGCATTTCAATCAGTTACGTCACTTGCTCTGAGACTTAAGTAGTGTTGCCCCTTGCTTAGCAAGGGCCGTGGCTTTTGTGGAGCGATGGGTAACGCTGCTTCGTGGGTGACTGTTGTCGATGTGTGCAGAGGGTCCCTGGTTCGCGCCCGTGTCGGGGCGAGGGGACGGTTTAAAGTTATACTGTTACATATGGTGGGGTATGCAAAATGTATCAACTTTGAGCACCTATATCTCCTGAATGTTTTGGCATTCAGGTCCAAAAAGGCACTTTCTGACCACTTCTACCATGGGAAATATGTATGGAAAGTTTTGTTCAAATCAAAAGGGTTGCGGTCAAAAAGTGATCGAAATGAAATGGACCAATCCCTTCCCAATTTGAATGGATGTGACTTGAGTGTTATTGACGGGCTGCTACCTTGTGATGAGGACGTTCCCTCAATGTTTTGCCAACCATAAATGACAGAATCCTGATCAGTCACTACAGCGGATGGGAGTCAAGCCAAGCTCAGGATATACTCTGACCTTTGATAAGCCGTTTTTGAATACAAAATGTCAGCCTCCTTGATTAGGCTCTGGAGGTCCCTCCCTGCTCTAAACAAATCATTGTTTCAAGAAGAGAGGCAGGGAAGATGGCAGTGTCCCTGTATGGTCTAGGCAAGCGGGCTGGTTTTATATAGTAACGTAACATTACCCATTTAGCTTATTAACCAGACCTGCGGTGTGTTGAAATGGTCGGAACAGTGCACAGACTGAATATTGAATCGAATAACTTATTTCTCGGACTGAATGCTATGTTGTTTTGCATAGCCCTTCCTTTCTTTTGCTCATTGTATTTAATGTTTACTTTTTGTATAACATCAACTTTACAAACCCAAATGAACTTGAATAAAGAAGTGTGCATGCATGCATGCACAGGTAGGAAGTACTGTTCAAATTTTGAAGATTACAGATCGACAGTTTCTAGTTATGCAATGGATATGATGCAGTCTGTGCTTATGTGGGGGAGTTGACTGAGGTAGTATTTCAATATCCAGAATTGAGTCAACCCTCTTTCTGAGCTCTCCGGATGCATTGGTAATTCCCAATTCTTAATGTATTTAAAAGGGGTGGGGGAGGTAATATTGTATGGCCCCGGTGGGCTGAGTGTCGGCTCACAGACAGCCTAATCCTTTCAGTTGCCTAGCAACCTGTTATGAGTAGCCATATTAGTTCTCCTTAAAGGGATAGTTCACACTGAAGTCAAAATGAGTAGGGAAGATGGGGACCATGTAAGCCACTATGTAAATAGATATCTTTCATTCCAGTTTGGAGATTGTAAAGGTCTCCTAATGCATATGGGGACTACAACCACAGATGGTGTGGTATATGGGTTCAGCTTGACTTAGACCACATTTAAGGTATGGAACAAGTCTGGCAAACTTTAATTTCAGGTGAAATATGCCTTTTACTCAGTGGACCCTGGTGTGTAGTGGAGCTCCTGAGCTGTCTGAGATGGGGTCTGAGTGACACAGAGACATGCTGTGAGCCTCTACATACACTCAGAGATTCGCAGGGCTTTGATTTGTCATAGTGAATCATTTTACACCCTGCTCATTGCCAGGCTTTTGGGAATCTCTTCATGCATAGGTTCATGCTGTGACTTTTTTAAGCGTTTGATTCTCACCCAATTATCCTGCACACTATACATGTTCAATTAAAACAAAGTGCCCTTATGAAGTTGCGTTGAAGAACGGTCCCCAGGGAAGGGTTTACATGGGGCAAAGGACATTCCATCAAAGCCATTACTTTGATGAATCAAACCGTTAATGGTTAAATATCATGAAGTACCCACAACTGTATCCGTCCAGTTCTTACATGGTATTAGGATCTGAATAGGTTTGTTTACTCTCTGATAAATTGCTAGTTTATTAATTACATGCCTGAGACACGATATGGGTCTAATGGAATTTCTCCAGTGAGGATACACCTTTCAATAATGAGTCTCGAGCTGCCGGTGAATTGTTTTAAGCAGGACATTAGGTAGGAATATGAGGGTGTAATGCCCTTGAGAAAGTCGGCTAAATTGTTTAGTGTCAGGGAGAACAGTTCACAGAACTGCCTTTTGATGGAGAGATGAGGCAGAGTCATCTTGATAACTACTAGGCCTATGTTCTTATGAATAGGAACCCCTGTGTAGAACGCCCTTGAGTGAATGCTCAGCAAACTGTGCAGAAGTGTGTTCGAGACCTGCTTCTCACCTGCACATGTTAATGCTATTAGCGTCGCTGCCACACCCGGCCTAAAACATACTTGTACAATTGTTGTGGTCACAAATCTGAAGCTCATAAACTGGAACTAACAGTAGCAAAAGGGATGTTGCCCTTGTGTTCAAACTAAATGGACATTTCAACAAGGCAGTTTGAAACAATGGACTCAGCCAGAGTTTGTTGGGAGCTACAGTTGAAGTCGGAAGTTTACATACACCTTACCCAAATACATTTAAACTCAGTTTTTCACAATTTCTGACATTTAATCCTAGTAAAAATTCCCTGTCTTAAGTCAGTTAGGATCACCACTTTATTTTAAGAATGAAATGTCAGAATAAAAGTAGAGAATGATTTATTTCATCACATTCCCCGTGGGCCAGAAGTTTACAAACACTCAATTAGTATTTGGTAACATTGCGTTTAAATTGTTTAACTTGGGTTAAACTTCCCCCAATAAGTGGGGGGAATTTTGGCCCATTTCTCCTGACAGCTGGTGTAACTGAGTCAGGTTTGTAGGCCTCCTTGCTCGCACACGCTTTTTCAGTTCCACCCACACATTTTCTATAGGATTGAGGTCAGGGTTTTGTGATGGCCACTCCAATACCTTGACTTTGTTGTCCTTAAGCCATTTTGCCACAACTTTGGAAGTATGCTTGAGGTCATTGTCGATTTGGAAGACCCATTTGCGACCAAGCGTTAACTTCCTGACTGATGTCTTGATGTTGCTTCAATATATCCACATAGTGTTCCTACCAAATGATGTCATCTATTTTGTGAAGTGCACCAGTCCCCCCTGAAGCAAAGCACCCCCACAACATGATGCTGCCACCCCCGTGCTTCACGGTTGGGATGGTGTTCTTCGGCTTGCAAGCGTCCCCCTTTTTCCTCAACACAATGATGGTCATTATGGCCAAACAGTTCTATTTTTGTTTCATCAGACCAGAGGACATGTCTCCAAAAAGTAAAATCTTTGTCCCCATGTGCAGTTGCAAACCGTAGTCTGGCTTTTTTTATGACGGTTTTGGAGCAGTGGATTCTTCCTTGCTGAGCGGCCTTTCAGGTTATGTCGATATAGGACTCGTTTTACTGTGGATATAGATACTTTTGTACCTGTTTCCTCCAGCATCTTCACAAGGAACTTTGCTGTTGTTCTGGGATTGATTTGCACTTTTCGCACCAAAGTCCGTTCATCTCCAGGAGGCAGAACGCGTCTCCTTCCTGAGCGTTATGACAGCCGTGTGGTCCCATGGTGTTTATAGTTGTGTACTATTGTTTGTACAGATGAACATGGTACCTTCAGGCATTTGGAAATTGCTCCCAAGGATGAACCAGACTTGTGGTGGTCTACAATTTTTTTTCTGAGGCCTTGGCTGATTTTCTTTTGATTTTCCCATGATGTCAAGCAAAGAGGCACTGAGTTTGAAGGCAGGCCTTGAAATACCTCCACAGGTACACCTCCAATTGACTCGAATGATGTCAATTAGCCTATCAGAAGCTTCTAAAGCCATGACATAATTTTCTGGAATTTTCCAAGCTGTTTAAAAGGCACAGTCGACTTAGTGTATGTAAACTTCTGACACACTGGAATTGTGATACAGTGAAATAATCTGTCTGTAAACAATTGTTGGAAAAATTACTTGTCATGCACAAAGTAGATGACTTGCCAAAACTATAGTTTGTTAACTAGAAATTTGTGGAGTGGTTGAAACACTTAGGTTGTGTAAACTTCCGACTTCAACTGTATTTATGTCAGACATGTGTGGTCCTAGTCTGATTAATCAGGCTGTAATACACTATTCATTGGTATATACAGCCTGAAACTAATGACTGCAAAATCTTAATGTTCCTTACAAGCTACAATGTTGAACTTACTCTACTGGACTGGTTGTCCGTGGTGTTGGTCCTTCAGATGGTCGAAATATGAGACTGAATAACCACAGGAAAGTATTGTTTACCCGACTTTTCAGAGCGCCGGTACTAAAGTAAAAATTTCTATCACCAGGCTCATGCGCAAAAACCATGTAAACACTTGCTGACTTCAGTTGATATGCATGCATTGCGTCCATGTACTTCTTCCGTCTTGTACAAGTGCCTTCGGTCATAAGCAAGCGTGTGTACGCGATGCATGCATACTAACTTTAGTCAGCGGGTACTTACGTGGATTTCACAGCAGCTCCATCAAGGTTGTGCCTCATGGAGTTTGAAACCGGCAGCAGCAACCATTCATGAAGTAAGTGTCTAGATAGTTATTTTTCTATTATCAAAAGTAAAGGACATGCTAGTCATGGGTTTCACGCTTTGCACAATATTCTTTTGAAAGTTATCTTCAGGGCCGATGTCTGAATGAACATTCTACTACTCAATGCAATTATTTAAATTGAATTTGAGAAACATGATATTAATAAAGGAGGCGAATAATTAGCAGTAAAACCTTTTTGTCATTGTGATGTCGCCAGAAAATGTATTCACAGTAAAAATGTAGCTAGCTAGCTAAGATTGAGGGGACAGGAGGACCAGATTGTAGCTAGCTAGTTAACATCAGCTATTTTAGACGTAACGTAAACTCACCCCATTCCGTACAAATGTGCGCAACCGCAACATTCAAACGAGGCTACAGAGAAAACTAATGGGACTGTAGCGACTGTGTTCACTTCAAAATCGGGGGTGGGAACTAGGTTTCTATTCAAGCGTTGATCGACATGGTAATGGCTCTATAGTATTGGAGAAAAGTTGAAAAGATGGACCCTCCGTTACATCGTGTCATGTCGTAACGTACAGCACGCATAAAGCAACTATTTCTGTCTTACATTCTCTCTCCACCAGGTGTAGCACTTCTCTCATCGTTTAAAAACAAGAAATGGACAGTGACGGGGGTAAGGGGGGGATACCTAGTCATTTTCCGCGTCATCATTGCATGCGATCATTCTCAAAGCCGCTGTTTACTTCTAAGATCACTTTAGCACCGCCCTAAAAACCCGATTCAAATTCGACACAAACCTCCAAATAGGTATGTAATGACACATTATATAAACTCTTTATAGTGTTTTATTTACATTTTAGAGGCGATAAGGTGATAAGTTGGACAGATCGAGTGAAAAAAAGCAATTTTCCCACACAACCTCTCTCCTTCTCACTACCACGCATTAGTTTCGCTTCCCCACCCGCCATTTTTAAAAGTACCCGACGGGGCTTATTGCCTGCTTGAATTATGCAGAAACGGGCAGTGTTTAGGTCATGTAATTGATAATGTTGGAAAGGGGAGAAATTGTGCTTTACAATGGTATTGACATTACAGTTGATCTGGAAGTGTTACGTTTTTGGGGCGCTAAAATAAGGGCAATTGTACGGACCAAGGCGATGTACGAGTTTACGTTACTTTAGATAGATGGCAATGTTGCCATTAGCTAGCAAAGTAAATTTTACAACATAATGATGACAGGTTTTTCCTACTAATTATTTGCTTACTTTAGCAATGTCATTGTATTCAGGCCACTATAGTGTAATGTTAGCTACCTAACTTAGCTAGCTAGCTCAATAATGAACTAAAGGAGCCTAAAGTTACTCCTTATAGTCCAAGGACCTTACATGTTATTTTTAGAGCCTGGCAGCTAAAACAACCAAATACTCCATCTAAATGTGTAAACGTGAACCGATTCTCAATTACGCTATGGTTCTAGAAACAAAGTCCTCTACTTTTATGTCACATAAAAACAATGTAAAAATATACACTTACTGTTTTAACACAGTTGCAGCCGACAGTACTGTTTTAGTGACAACACGTTTGTAGTGTCTGTCTTCCATTTACACACAGGTGTTTGGAGATAGCTAATTAGCGCAGGTACGCCTCTGTCTTAGTCTGTTTTCCGTAAACAAGCGCAGTAACATGGACATATGGCTGTGTGAGAGCCCTAATAGCCCTATAAAGGTGTTTAGTAAATTAACCTTGAGTTTTTAAAAATGTATTATTTCTCGCTGATGTGAAAGATACATTCCGTATGTTTTCATAACCTTACCGTAAGCGATGCGTTTTAACATTCAGAATGAGTGCTGGGGCTCTTTACAAAACTCCCCCTGCCAGAAGATACTGTCGTCAATAGGCGCTAAAGGTAGTTAACGTCTATGAATGGGTTAGCTAGCTAGCAAACATAAAGGTACTGATAGCTCACAAACAAACGGGGGAGCCAAACTGTCTGCTGTTCAAACTGCAGTCAGTCAGTTACCCAAAACGAACCAAGGTAGGCTACTTGATTTGTTTTCTTTGACTGTACCAAATAACATGCTGAAATTGACAAATTGAAGTGTACTTGCCATCAGGTATTTGAGCCAAAACAAACTGGCTTGTGATTGGCTTAGTAGCTACTAGCTATCTAAACTCAGCAAAAAAATAAACATCCTCTCACTGTCAACTGCGTTTTTCTTTTCAGCAAACTTAACACGTGTAAATATATGTATGAACATAAGATTCAACAACTGAGACATAAACTGAGCAAGTTCCACAGACATGTGACTAACAGAAATGGAATAGTGTGTCCCTGAACAAAGGGGGGGGAGGGGGGGTCAAAAGTAACAGTCAGTATCTGGTGTGGCCACCAGCTGCATTAAGTACTGCAGTGCATCTCCTCCTATTGGACTGCACCAGATTTGCCAGTTATTGCTGTGAGATATTACCCCACTCTTCCAACAAGGCACCTGCAAGTTCCCGGACATTTCTGGGGGGAATGGCCATAGCCCTCACCCTCCAATCCAACAGGTCCCTGACGTGCTCAATGGGATTGAGATCCGGGCTCTTCGCTGGCCACGGCAGAACACTGACATTCCTGTCTTGAAGGAAATCACGCACAGAACGAGCAGTATTGCTGGTGGTATTGTCATGCTGGCGGGTCATGTCAGGATGAGTCTGCAGGAAGGGTACCACATGAGGGAGGAGGATGTCTTCCCTGTAATGCACAGCGTTGAGATTGCCTGCAATGACAACGAGCTCAGTCTGATGATGCTGTGACACACTGCCCCAGACAATGACGGACCCTCCACCTCCAAATCGATCCCGCTCCAGAGTACAGGCCTCAGTGTAACGCTCATTCCTTTGACAATAAACGCGAATCCGACCATCACCCCTGGTGAGACAACTGTGACTCGTCTATGAAGAGCACTTTTTGCCAGTCCTGTCTGGTTCAGCGACAGTTGGTTTGTGCCCAGAGGCGAGGTTGTTGCCGGTGATGTCTGGTGAGGATCTGCCTTACAACAGGCCTACAAGCCCTCAGTCCTGCTTCTCTCAGCCTATTGCGGACAGTCTGAGCACTGATGGACAGATTGGCAATTCCTGGTGTAACTCGGGAAGTTGTTGTTGCATCCTGTACCTGTCCCGCAGGTGTGATGTTCGGATGTACCGATCCTGTGCAGGTGTTGTTACACGTGGTCTGCCACTGTGAGGACGGTCAGCTGTCTGTCCTGTCTCCCTGTAGCGCTGTCTTAGGCATCTCACAGTACGGACATTGCAATTTATTGCCCTGGCCACATCTGCAGTCCTCATGCCTCCTAGCAGCATGCCTACGGCACATTCACACAGATGAGCAGGGACCCTAGGCATCTTTCTTTTGGTGTTTTTCAGAGTCAGTAGAAAGGCCTCTTTCGTGTCCTAAGTTTTCATAACTGTGACCTTAATTGCCTACCGTCTGTAAGCTGTTAGTGTCTTAACGAACGCTCCACAGATGCATGTTCATGAATTGTTTATGGTTCAATGAACAAGCATGGGAAACAGTGTTTAAACCCTTTACAATGAAGATCTGTGAAGTTATTTGGATTTTTACGAATTGACTTTGAAGGACAGGGGTCCTGAAAAAGGACGTTTCTTTTTTTTGCTGCGTTTACATGGCTAGATCTCTCAATAGGTGTATGTTTATCTGTGATATGATTCCTAAAAAATAATTTGCCTTCTGGCTGTTGAATGCAAGAATGAATGTATAACCTTTATGATACATCATATGACTAATGAAAGCTTAGGCTAGCGGTCTAGCTGGTTTGACTTTGCTACGGGCATACATGATCATATTATTTACGTTTTTAAGTTTTGGACCGTCGGATAGGAAGTTGTTACATGTTTTCTCAAATGTTCGGATTATAACTTTAGGATTGTAAAATGTAACTTTGTCACCTTGCAGAAGGTTGATAACCTGTAGCTACACAATTCCCCTCCATTCATGATCCCCTGTATTTCGTGCTGAAGGGTCATCGCTGATGAGGAGCTGCAGGATGAGGACCATGAGGTCATGGACTTCTTGGAGGAGGAGGAGGCTTTTGATGAGGAGCTACTTTGTGAAGAAGAGGACGATGTGTGAGACACAAACACACACGGGACAGACGGGTGAACATCGACTGGCAACGAAGCAGCTGCACTTGTTCCCTCGTAACCGTCCGAGGTTGATTCTGGTGGAGGTGGCTATTGTACATACCAAGCTGGTGGTGCAGGTCATAGAAATGATCTAGCCTGGTCTTGTTATGCTGTCTTGTTAACTGTTAATGTAGGATAGTTGTCATGCCATGTTACCATAGCAGTTGATACATAGGCATTGGCTATACACTGAGTATATCTTTCCATGACAGACTGACCAGGTGAATCCAGGTGAAAGCTATGATCCCTTATTGATGTCACTTGTTAAATCCACTTCAATCAGTGTAGAAGAAGGGGAGGAGACAGGTTAAAGAAGGATTCTTAAGCTTTGAGACAATTGAGACATGGATTGTATATGTGCCATTCAGAGGGTGAATGGGCAAGACAAATAAATGAAGTACCTTTTGAACGGGGTATGGTAGTAGGTGCCAGGCACACCGGTTTATGTGAAGAACTGCGACGCTGCTGGGTTTTCACTCTCAACAGTTTCCCGTGTGTATCAAGAATGGTCCACCACCGAAAGGACATCCAGCCAACTTGACACCACTGTGGGAAGCATTGGAGTCAACATGAGCCAGCATCCCTGTGGAACGCTTTCGACACCTTGTAGAGTCCATGCCTCGACAAATTGAGGCCGTTCTGAGGGCAAAAACATTAGTGTTTCTAATGTTTGTTATACTCAGTATATACGTACCTACTATCATACTCCATAAAAACAATTTGTCTTGCCAATTCACCCACTGAATGGCACACATACAATCCACTACAATCCAGGTGTGAATGTGAGGGCAGGTAGTTGTGTATGATTTTATGATTATGATAGTGAGGTAACTTGCACTTTTGTGTTCATCTTTGAATGAGACAATGTATTCCCCTTATGTTCATCTTTCAATAAATGTATTGTTTTATTAATATTATATTACTTGTGTATTTATTTCCTCATCACATTTAAGACTCAATGGTTTCTGTTTTTTTGTTTTGGTCCAGATATGTTTAATTTACCATATGGATAAGAAAGTGTCTGATCACAGAAAATTCCAGAGTAAAAAAAAATAAAAATCATTCACTAAAACACGTGTTCCTTATTTTGTAAGGATCAGAATAGAAGTTCCTTTTACTGTGCGTTATACCTTCCAGAGCTTGAGTTGTAAAACAATAACTTGAAAAGATACTTACATGCCATGATTTTGACTTTCATTATAACCTTGTTTATGATCTGGATGTTATGTAATAACTGACAAGAATTTATGAAGCAAGACAACCTTACGTTGCAGTCTCATTCCTTTATTTACTTTCAGCAACAAACATTCCAAATGATATAATTCAAGAGTGTTAATTTATTTCAATTTTTTAGAATGAGTCATCTCCAGTATCAGTCTATTTTGCAAAATGATCATTTGGACTTTGATGACGCTGAAGATTATATCACGGGCCTCTGCGTCTCAGAGGCCTAACACAGCTAGTGAAGTATTACTTGCCATGTTAGGCTTCTGAGATGCAGAGGCCTATAATCTGCTCAGCAGATGATCATGGCATTCTGCAATGAATAGACAGGGTATAGGCCAGGATGGTCCACCATGCGAGAAGGCTGTTCTGGTCCTGCATCTTCTGATGATTTATTGAAAACAATTCAGTGATATAGCAAGTTAAGATGCGTGCTGTATGCCTTTTTTGTTTTGATGACAAAACAAAGTATCCTTCACACCTCTGGAAGTTTGTCACGTTTTTCTTTTAAGGGATAAGGGGGAGGGCTTTAGACAAGTCTATCAGCCAATCAGGGCTGTATGAAAATATTTCACATTCGTATCCCCATGCCCACACAAAGTATTCAGACCCCTTGACTTGTTAAAGCCTTACTCTAAAATGGATAAAATAGTTTTTTTTCTGGATCTACACACAATACTTTTATTTAATTAGGCAAGTCAGTTAAGAACAAATTCTTATTTACAATGACGGCCTACCAAAAGGCCTCCTGCGGGGACGGGGGCCTGGGCTTTAAAAAGATAAATACAATATAAATATAGGACAAAACACACCATCACAACAAAAGAGACACAACACTACATAGAGACTTAAGACACAACAAGGTAGCAACACATGACAACACAGCATGGTAGCAACACATGACAACACAGCATGGCAGCAACACATGACAACACAGCATGTTAGCAACACATGACAACACAGCATGGTAGCAACACATGACAACACAGCATGGTAGCAACACATGACAACACAGCATGGCAGCAACACATGACAACACAGCATGGTAGCAACACATGACAACACAGCATGGCGCAACACATGACAACACAGCATGGCAGCAACACATGACAACACAGCATGGTAGCAACACATGACAACACAGCATGGTAGCAACACATGACAACACAGCATGGCAGCAACACATGACAACACAGCATGGTAGCAACACATGACAACACAGCATGGCAGCAACACATGACAACACAGCATGGCAGCAACACATGACAACACAGCATGGCAGCAACACATGACAACACAGCATGGTAGCAACACATGACAACACAGCATGGCAGCAACACATGACAACACAGCATGGCAGCAACACATGACAACACAGCATGGTAGCAACACATGACAACACAGCATGGTAGCAACACATGACAACACAGCATGGCAGCAACACATGACAACACAGCATGGTAGCAACACATGACAACACAGCATGGCAGCAACACATGACAACACAGCATGGCAGCAACACATGACAACACAGCATGGTAGCAACACATGACAACACAGCATGGCAGCAACACATGACAACACAGCATGGCAGCAACACATGACAACACAGCATGGCAGCAACACATGACAACACAGCATGGCAGCAACACATGACAACACAGCATGGTAGCAACACATGACATGGGAGCAGCACAAAAACATGGTACAAGCATTGGGCAAAGTCAACAACACAAAGGTTAAGACAATACAACAATACATCATACAAAGCAGCCACAATTGTCAGTAAGAGTGTCTATGATTGAGTCTGAATGAAGACATTGAAATAATACCCCGTAATGACAAAGCAAAAACAGCTTTTTATAAACTTTTGCAAAAGAAACAAGTGGAAATATTAATTTACATAATTATTCAGACCCTTTACTCCAGTACTTTGTTGTAGCACCTTTGGCAGCTATTACAGCCTTGAGTTTTCTTGTGTATGACGCTACAAGCTTGGCACACCTGTATTTTGGGGAGTTTCTCCCATTCTTCTCTGCAGATCCTCTCAAGCTCTGCCAGGGTGGATGGGGAGCTATTGCACAGCTATTTTGCACTGCACAGCTATTTTCGGGTCCTCCAGAGATGTTCGATCGGGTTCAAGTCTGGGCTCTGGCTGGGCCACTCAAGGACATTGAGACTTGTCCTGAAGCCACTCCTGCGTTGTCTTGGCTGTGTGCTTAGTGTCATTGTCCTGTTAGGTGAACCTTCGCCCCAGTCTGAGGTCCTGAGCAGGTTTTCATCAAGGATCTCTCTGTACTTTGCGCCGTTCATCTTTCCTCGATCCTGACGAGTCTCCCAGTCCCTGCTGCTGAAAAACATCCCCACAGCATGATGCTGCCACCACCATGCTTCACCGTAGCGATGGTGCCAGGTTTCTTCCAGACGTGACGCTTGGCATTCAGTCCAAAGAGTTCAATTTTGGTTTCATCAGACCATAGAATCTTCTTTCTCATGGTTTGAGAGTCTTTAGGTACCTTTTGACCAAGCGTTGCTGTCATATCCTCAGCTTTTTACTGAAGAGTGGCCTCCGTCTGGCCACTCTAGCATAAAGGCCTGATTGGTGGAGTGCTGCAGAGATGGTTGTCCTTCTCGAAGATTCTCCCATCTCCACAGAGCAACTCTAGAGCTCTGTCAGAGTGACCATCGGGTTCTTGGCCACCTCCCTGACCAAGGCCCTTCTCCCCTGATTGCTCAGTTTGGCCAGGTGGCCAGCTCTAGGAAGAGTCTGGGTGGTTCCAAACTTCTTCCATTTAAAAATGATGGAGGCCACTGTTTTCTTGGGGATCTTCAACGCTGCATAAATGTTTTGGTACCCTTCCCCAGATCTGTGCCTTGACACAATCCTGTCTCGGAGAACTACGAACAATTCCTTCGACCTCATGGCTTGGTTTTTGCTCTGACGTGCACTGTCAACTGTGGGACCTTACACAGGTGTGTGCCTTTTTCAAATCATGTCCAATCAATTGAATTTCCCACAGGTGGACTCTAATCAAGCTGTAGAAACATCTCAAGGATGATAAATGGAAACAGGATGCACCTGAGCTCAATTTTGAGTCTCATAGCAAAGGGTCTGAATACTTATGTAAATAAGGTATATCTGTTTTATTTTTAATAGATTTGTTAATGTCTAAAAACCTGTTTTTACTTTGTCATTATGGGGTATTGTGTGTAGATTGATTTAAAAAAAAGATTTAAAAAAGGCTGTAACTTAAGAACATGTGGAAAAGTCGAGGGGTCTGAATACTTTCCAAATGCACTGTGTGTATATATACAGTGATTTAATAGACACATTTTGTTTAAACTGCATGGGGGCTTTAATCACCTTGAGCAGTGTCTGCTGTTTCTGCTACAAAAAAATAGGTCAAAGTGAAAATGCTGACAAGGTCAAATGTGAAGTCCACCTACAAATAATTGAGTTTAGAATTTTCTATTGTTGACATATTGACTTGATTGTATTTTACATTTTTGTATGCTTAAATAATCTCTCGTGACAGATGTGGAACTATTTATTTAGCGTGTGCAAGATTTGGTTCCAGGTTCTGAGGTTAAAGCCAAGATAAGGTGGGACCCACCATCAAGCCATATTGGGCTACAGTTGATTAGCATTTATATAAGCAGCATTTTGAATTCTACAGTTCCACACAATTGATACAGTATATGTTCCATTGTCAGCATGCACATCTAACCATCTGCGTATGTATGCATGTATTGTACGGTTTGTGCGTGCTTGCTTACACGTGTGTCTGTGTCTCTGTGTAGCGAGCGTGTGTGTGTGTATATGTGTGTATACGTGTGTCCGTGTGTACAAGAGAGTGTGTTTGCTGGTGCAGTGTGGGAGGAGTGCCATGTTGGCAGAGGATGTGCCCTGTGAGGGGAACTGGAGTCGTGCCTGCTGCTGAGGCCCAAGCTGTTCCTGTCTCCCTCCCCAGAGGAGTCAGAGTCACAAAACAACCCCCAAAAACCACACCACAACCGGTCAAATACCAACTATATGATTTGAACACTGGCTACCCAAAAATGATCTTCTGAAAATATAATTACTGAACTAGATCATTGCCCATATTTATTGAGGGGAGTAAGAGGGCTGATCTAGGATCAGTTTTGCCTTTCAATTCAGAATGAGGAAGATTATGGACAGGGGGGACCTGATCTTAGAATGATCCTGAATAGGGGTTGTGTGTTGTCAACAGTAACTGGTTCAGACAGTGGGGGGTTAGGTTGGCCTAATGACGCTTGATGTTGAATATGAACACACACACTGTATTACAGGGTCATTGACAGACAGGTGAAGGTGGTTCTAATGGCACGAGTTCAAATCATAATAAAATGCAATATGGAAAGATACCGCATTAGTAATAATGGATTGTATGTGTAGTACTCAGTGGATGCTAAAGACGTTTACATTGTGCGAGCCGGAACGGCTCCAATGAGCCGATCTCATATTTCTGTAGCGTGAGGCAGCTTGATGTACAAACACACCCACTGAACAGGACGCTAGTCTATCTCCTTAATGCTGAATGCCAAGCAGAGACGCACCGACTCGGCCGGAGATCGACCTCCCAGCCTTCAAATCGCAGGACGGACACTCAAACCACAAGGCTCCTGAGCAGTCCTGGGCTACGGTCCAAACACTTAAAAGATGCACCCTATCCCCTCAGCCCTCAAATTAAGTGGACACTTCTGATGACGTCTGACGAGTATACACTTGCAGGGCAAGGAGCGAGGGAGGAAGGAATGATTTTTAAATGGACCACCCTTGGCCGGAAATTCGTCACTCGTTCATCTCGTGATGATTGTGTTTTCAGCCACCGGTAGCTTGTGGGTGCTTTATATGCGCTACAGTCAATTATGAGTGCATGTCTACTTATATTAAATATATAATGATTCATATACGCCTACTGTATGATAGCTAGCAAATTAATTATCCAACTAACGTTAGCCTGCCTAGCTGGAACTTCTGAAGAAGGGAAATGTTTTATTTCTACAATTTCCAAAAGATAACTAAACAAAAACATATTTACTTTTTACGTAGTAGCAAAATGTCTTACTTATTTGCATTTGTTTTTACCTACACATGTATGTTGACTTCTCCATTGATGTTGTTTTTAAGTTTTCGCGGACTTTTCTAAGCGGATTGTCTCGAATTGAATCATGGGGAGTTTCAGGCCCGGAGGGAACATAATTATACACTCACAAAGCCGACTGAAAACGAGGGCTGAGGGGCTTACGTTGCAAACTTCCCTAGCTTGGCTAATCATTTGGACCACCCTCCAAAATGGCGACGGGGATTCCCTCAAGGGCATAAGGCCAGGGTAAGTGGACGAGGGTGTGTCTCTTAAGTGTTTGGAGCCCAGCCCTGCTATTGACTGGAGTCATAAACAAAGAACAATCACGGGTGTCCACATCAATAGCTGAGAAACATTAGAGTTATAATGAATGGTCTGCTCACCACATGCCAATGAATGTTAGCTGGATTTGCAATCCACTTATAATTAGGCTAACCTAGAGGAGTCCAGAGAGGACACATCAATAAATAAATAAAATCCTAATTTTGTCGAGATCACAAATTATCTCATGATCACGACATGAAAAAAAAGTTGTTTTGTTGAGATCACGTAAATACAATATAGCAAGTAAAACAGTGAAATGGTAGATTTGCAGTGGAAGAATGTGGAAAGTAGAAACAGAAATAATGGGGTGCAAAGGAGCAAAATAAATAATTAAATACAGTAGGGGAAGAGGCAGTTGTTTGGGCTAAATTATAGATGGGCTATGTACAGGTGCAGTAATCTGTGAGCTGCTCTGACAGCTGGTGCATAAAACTAGTGAGGGAGATAAGTGTTTCCAGTTTCAGAGATTTTTGTAGTTCGTTCCGGTCATTGGCAGCAGAGAACTGGATGGAGAGGCGGCCAAAGGAGGAATTGACCAGAGAGATATACCTGCTGGAGCGCGTGGTACAGGTGGGTGCTGCTATGGTGACCAGTGAGCTGAGATAAGGGGGACTTTACCTTGCAGGGTCTTGTAGATGACCTGGAGCCATTGGGTTTGGCGACGAGTATGAAGCGAGGGCCAACCAATGGGAGCATATAGGTCGCAATGGTGGGTAGTGTATGGGGCTTTGGTGACAAAACGGATGGCACTGTGATAGACTGCATCCAATTTATTGAGTAGGGTATTGGAGGCTATTTTGTAAATGACATCGCCAAAGTCGAGGATCGGTAGGATGGTCAGTTTTACGAGGGTATGTTTGGCAGCATGAGTGAAGGATGCTTTGTTGCGAAATAGGAAGCCAATTCTAGATTTAACTTTGGATTGGAGATGTGTGATGTGAGTCTGGAAGGAGAGTTTACAGTCTAACCAGACACTTAGGTATTTGTAGTTGTCCACATATTCAAAGTCAGAACCGTCCAGAGTAGTGATGCTGGACGGGCGGGCAGGTGCAGGCAGCGATCGGTTGAAGAGCATGCATTTAGTTTTACTTGTATTTAAGAGCAGTTGGAGGCCACAGAAGGAGAGTTGTATGGCATTGAAGCTCGTCTGGAGGGTTGTTAACACAGTGTCCAAAGAAGGGCCGGAAGTATACAGAATGGTGTCGTCTGCGTAGAGGTGGATCAGAGACTCACCAGCAGCAAGAGCGACATCATTGATGTATACAGAGAAGAGAGTCGGCCCAAGAATTGAACCCTGTGACACCCCCATAGAGACTGCCAGAGGCCCGGACAACAGGCCCTCCGATTTGACACACTGAACTCTATCAGAGAAGTAGTTGGTGAACCAGGCGAGGCAATCATTTGAGAAACCAAGGCTGCCGATGAGGATGTGGTGATTGACAGAGTTGAAAGCCTTGGCCAGGTCAATGAATACGGCTGCACAGTATTGTTTCTTATCGATGGCAGTTAAGATATCGTTTAGGACCTTGAGCGTGGCTGAGGTGCACCCATGACCAGCTCTGAAACCAGATTGCATAGCGGAGAAGGTGCGGTGGGATTCGAAATGGTCGGTAATCTGTTTGTTGACTTGGCTTTCAAAGACCTTAGAAAGGCATTGTAGGATAGACATAGGTCTGTAGCAGTTTGGGTCAAGAGTGTACCCCCCTTTGAAGAGGGGGATGACTGCAGCTGCTTTCCAATCTTCGGGAATCTCAGACGACACGAAAGAGAGGTTGAACAGGCTAGTAATAGGGGTTGCAACAATTTCAGCAGATCGTTTTAGAAAGAAAGGGTCCAGATTGTCTAGCCCGGCTGATTTGTAGGGGTCCAGTTTTTGCATCTCTTTCACAACATCAGCTGACTGGATTTGGCAGAAGGAGAAATGGGGAAGGCTTTGGCGAGTTGCTGTGGGGAGTACAGTGCTGTTGACTGGGGTAGGGGTAGCCAGGTGGAAAGCATGGCCAGCTTTAATACTTTAACTCGGCTACTCAGGAACATTCACTGTCTTCTTGGTAAGCAACTCTCGTGTAGATTTGGCTTTTTGTTTTAGGTTATTCTCCTGCTGAAAGATAAATTAATCTCCCAGTATTTGGTGGAAAAAAAGACTGAATCAGGTTTTCCTGTGCTTAGCTCCATTCATTTTCTTTTTAATCCTGAAAAGTTCCCCAGTCCTTAACAATTACAAGCATACCCATACCATGATGCAGCCACCACTATGCATGAAAATATGTGTTAGGAATGAAGCCTGTATATTTGTAGTGACTGGGTGTATTGATACACTACTCAAAGTGTAATTAATAACCTCACCATGCTTAAAGGGATATTCAATATCTGCTTTTTATTATTTGAAAACCTCCCTGGTCTTTGTGGTTAAATCTTTGTTTGAAATTCACTGCTCGACTGATGTATGTGTGAGGTACAGAGATAAGGTAGTCATTCAGAAATCATGTAAAAAAAATGTTTTAAATGTAATTGCACACAGAGTCCATTCAACTTATTATGTGACTTGTTAAGCACGTTTCTACGCTTGCTATAATTTGGACATTTCTATGCTTGCTATAAGAAAGTGGTTGAATACTTATTGACTCAAGACATTTCAACTTTTCATCTTTTATTAATTTGCAAAACAAAATGCGACATTATGGTGTATTGTGTGCAGCCCAATGACAATACATGTCAATTTCATTGATTTTAAATTCAGGCTGTAACGCAACAAAATGAGGAGGAGGTCAAGGGGATACTTTCTGAAGGCTCTTTAACTTGTCTTGTTAGCTTGTTAGCTGCTGGTTGTTAGCTTGCATAAGTGATATGTGTATTATTGTCAGGGACACTTGCCATTTCTTATGGATAATATTTCAATTAAGTGGGTGAGCTCTATTCCTGGCAGGCTGATCAGTTTCAATAGCAGCCTCAGAGGCTGATAAGTCAGGATGCTGCTTTGTAGACTGTTTCATAGATAAAGCTCCTTGCAGGCAGATTAGTAGTCAGTGCATTATGTCAAATAAAATACAATTTTATTGGTCACGTACTGTACACATGGTTAGCAGATGTTATTGCGAGTGTAGTGAAATGCTTGTGCTTCTAGTTCTGACAGTGCAGCAATATCTAACATGTAATCTAACAATTCCACAACAACCACCTAATACACACACATCTAAGTAAGGAATGGAATAAGAATATATACGTATATGGAAGAGCAATGACAGAGCGGCATAGGCAAGATGCAATAGATGGTATAAAATACAGTATATATACTACTGTTCAAAAGTTTGGGGTCACTTAGAAATGTCCTTGTTTTGAAGAAAAGCAAAAAAATGTCCATTAAAATAACATCAAATTGATCAGAAATACAGTGTAGACATTACTGTTGTAAATGACTATTGTAGCTGAAAACGGCAGATTTAAAAAATATATTTTTGAATATCTACATAGGCGTACAGAGGCCCATTATCAGCAACCATCACTCCTGTTTTCCAATGGTACGCTGTGTTAGCTAATCCAAGTTTATTATTTTAAAAGGCTAACTGATAATTAGAAAAGCCTTTTGCAATTATGTTAGCACAGCTGAAAACTGTTGTGCTGATTAAAGAACAAATAAAACTGACCTTCTTTAGACTAGTTGAGTATCTGGAGCATCAGCATTTGTGGGTTCGATTACAGGCTCAAAATGGCCAGAAACAAAGGACTTTCTTTTTAAACTTGTCAGTCTATTCTTGTTCTGAGAAAGGAAGGCTATAACATGTGATAAATTGCCAAGCAACTGAAGATATTGTACAATGCTGTGTACTATTCCCTTCACAGAACAGTGCAAACTGGTTCTAACCAGAATAGAAAGAGTGGGAGGCCCCGGTGTACAACTGAGCAAGAGGACAAGTACATTAGAAACAGACGCCTCACAAGTCCTCAACTGCTTCATTAAAGCTTCATTAAATAGTACCCACAAAACACCAGTCTCAACATCAACAGTGAAGAGAAGACTCCGGGATGCTGGCCTTCTAGGCAGAGTTCCTCTGTTCAGTGTCTGTGTTCTTTTGCCCATCTTAATCTTTTCTTTTTATTGGTCAGTCTGAGATATGGCTTTTTCTTTGCAACTCTACCTAGAAGGCCAGCATCCCAGAGTTGCCCGTTCACTGTTGACTTTGAGACTGGTGTTTTGCGGGTACTATTTAATGAAGCTACCAGTTAAGTCTGTATGTAGACAGCAGTCTCTCTGAATTAGTAATGGCTGTTTAATAGTCTGATGGCCTTGAGATAGAAGCTGTTTTTCAGTCTCTTGGTCTCAGCTTTGATGCACCTGTACTGACCTCGCCTTCTGGATGGTAGCAGGATGAACAGGCAGTGGCTCCGGTTGTTGTTGTCCTTTATGATCTTTGTGGCTTTCCTGTGACATTGGGAGCTGTAGTTGTCCTTCAGGGAAGGTAGTTTGCAACTGCCCCGGTAGTGATGCCTTATGCAGACCGTACCACCTTCTGGAGAGCCTTGTGGTTGTGGGCGGTGCAGTTGCCATACCAGGCGGTGATACAGCCCGACAGGACGCTCTCAATTGTGCACCTGTAAAAGTTTGTGAGGGTTTTAGGTGACAAGCAACATTTCTTGAGCCTCCTGAGGTTGAAGAGCCGCTGTTGCGCTGCCTTTACCACACTGTCTGTGTGTGTGGACGATTTTAGTTTGTCCGTAATGTGTATGCCGAGGAACTTAAAACCTTCCACCTTCTCCACTGCTCTCCCGTCGATGTGGATAGGGGGGTGCTCCCTCTGATGTTTCCTGAAGTCCACGATCATCTCCTTTGTTTTGTTGACGTTGAGTGAGAGGTTGTTTTTCTAACCCCCACTCTGAGTGCTCTCAGCTCCTTCCTGTAGGCCATCTCGTCGTTGTTGGTAATCAAGCCTACTACTGTTGTGTCGTCTGCAAACTTGATGATTGAGTTGGAGGCGTGCATGACCACGCAGTCATGGGTGAACAGGGAGTACAGCCCCCCTGTAGGGGGCTTAGCACGCACCCTTGTGGGTCCCCAGTGTTGAGGATCAGCAAAGTGGAGATGTTGTTACCTACCTTCACCACCTGGGGGCGGCCCGTCAGAAAGTCCAGGACCCAATTGCATAGGGCGGGTTTGAGACCAGGGCAGTGTGCAGTGTTATGGCGATTTCATCGTCTGTGGACCTATTGTGGTGGTAAGCAAATTGGTGTGGGTCTAGGGTGACAGTTAAGGTGGAGGTGATATGATCCTTGTCTAGCCTCTCAAATAACTTCATGATGACAGAAGTGAGTGCTACGGTGTGATTAGTCATTTAGTTCAGTTACCTTTGCCTTCTTGGGTTCAGGAATAATGGTGGCCAACTTGAAGCATGTGGGGACAGTAGACTGGAATAGGGAGCAATTGAATACTAGCTAACAAGACTACGTAGCTAACTAGCTAGTTCACAAGATGTGCAAAGTTTGCTGCGTTGTTGCTTGCATGCAATTGGCTGTGGTCTTTGGGGCGGCTTGCAGCCTGGGAAGCGGGGCTGCCTGTCAGGCATCGTTCAGGGCTTAAATGCCCTGTGATCACAGGTCTCCTTGATGAAGTGGTTATCGTGCATCTGAACAAATTAATGGATGATGCGAGGTACTTTTGTTATGTCGTGACCATGAGATAAATAAGTTGTGATCTCAACATAACGAGGGAACTATTTAAAAAAAAATCCAAATGACCATCCTAGTACAGCCAACCATTTTGGCTCACCTGTGCCTCCAAATTTCTTGGGAATATCCTACTACGAGACACTTGTGGGCTATTTTGAATAGCTTTTTGTAGCTGTTAGCCATTTGCTTGAACTGTTTGCTTTGCATCTCGCCTTTTATCTTTCCTTTCACTGAACACGCTCACAAATACACTTGTTCAGCAGGGACTGAATTCTCCCGCAGATCAAGTGTGACCGGGGTTTTCTTGGTTGAGGAATAAGAATGACTTAATTGCCAAAGTTTGCCTCCATTTTTGTCTTCATACTAACAAAGCACAGCTGGAGCAGCTGGATAGTGTATTGTAGAACGCAGCTGTGAGGTGGCAGAAGAGTAGCCTTGTGTCTCTTGCTTCTGGCTTGTAGGAGCCACTGTCCGCCATTGGACTCAAACTCGTCTCTGTATAGAGAACCATACATGCATATTGTAAAACTCGTCAGTATAGCCCATACATACATAGTAGTTGCAATGGCTACACCATAGCACCTGCTATCCATAGCAGAGAACCATAGGCCTGTGCTAGTGTCTTTGATCCAATCAAATGAGAGTACTTTATAGGGATGAGTTGATATTAAACATAAAGTACTGATAAAAGACGAGAACGATATCTGAACGAGAGTGACTGTCGGTTGACTTGAGTGTCCACACATTGTGCAGCAGCTTGTTTGAGTGTGTGGCGCCCTCCTCCGGTGGGGCAGAACATGTCCCTGCACAGGCCGTGGCATTCGCCACAGCTCATTTCCGCGTCCTCATATTCCTTGGGATCTGTTTGTCACATTCAAATGGCAGTCAGGGAGTGTTTGATGGTTGAATGTCCGTAGCTGTCGTAGTTCCCTGTTCACAAAACATTTTTGTCCACACATCTATTCAGACCGTTAACCACTGCTGAGGAAGTTCCTCCAGAGAAGTCTAAAGAAAATACAGTGACTGAAGTGAATGTGTTGAATACATGTCTGGCGTGGGCATCCAGACTTCCATTATTTAATCCATCTCGACGTTGACTGAATACAATTGGGTGTAATTCCTTTTGCGGCAAACCCTGGTGTGAAGCAATGTGAAAGAGTGAGTGTGATTTGAATAATATTATATTATTTATCCTGTGTGCGCAGGGACATGCTAATCACGGACCTGGCTGCCACAGTAACCTACATGGGACTGTGTGAGGAGGTGAGGGTGATGTGCAGCCTGGCCCGGGAGCAGCCAATCACGCTCAAGTGGATCGACGATGAGGGTATGTTGGTCTCGCACCGGTGGGTGGAAAAAAATTCAGTTGTCGCTAGAGTAGACAAGATGCTACGCTAGCTATGACCTGTTGATCTTGACTACATGTGTATGAAATAAGTGAATAATCTGTGCTTGTGTCCCATAGGAGACCCGTGTACCATCTCCTCTCAGATGGAACTGCAGGAGGCCTTCCGGATCTACAGCCGCAACAGGAACTCAGGACTCCTGCTGCACGGTCAGTTGGTGCTCTGTCTGTCTGCACTCATTCCTCTGTCGCTTTACCTCTACTTCTCTTTTCACCTCCTCCTCTCTGTTCTCTTTTCACCTCCTCCTCTCTGTTCTCTTTTCACCTCGTCCTCTCGGTTCTCTTTTCACCTCCTCCTCTCTGTTCTCTTTTCACCTCCTCTCTGTTCTCTTTTCACCTCCTCTCTGTTCTCTTTTCACCTCCTCCTCTCTGTTCTCTTTTCACCTCCTCCTCTCTGTTCTCTTTTCACCTCCTCCTCTCGGTTCTCTTTTCACCTCCTCCTCTCGGTTCTCTTTTCACCTCCTCTCGGTTCTCTTGTCAACTTTTCCTCTCCTCTGCAATAATTTTACTATTATCTCAATGCAAATAATTTACTTTTAATTCAGTGGTTTAGGATACATACACATTCATTTGAGTAACCATTAGTCAGTATGTTCAGAGGTTTAGATTGGGCATGTCTCTGGATATTCATAGTTGTCGTTCATCATTCTCTTGCAGTCTTCCCCAGTATCCCAGTGAAGCCAGGTATGCCATGTCCAGGAGAAGACCGTGAGTACTAGTGCTACATATTATACACATGTATTACACCTGGTTTCCCCGGAGGTGATAACATGCTAACAGGGCTAACAATCCGTAAATTCACGTTATTTTTAGAGGCGTGAAGCAGCTTTCTGTAGCTAGCTAGCAAACAAACAAGAGAATTAGCACTAGCTAACTGATTGTAAATTCATTTAATAGATGACTGTGAAATGAAACAATTAAGTTATTTATAGTTAGTTAACCACCTTTCCTTCACTCTTTTGTACTGTAACATGGCATGCTCCTCTACCTCCGTGGTGTTCAGTGTTTATGCCACTAACTGGCAGTTCAGATTCCTCATCCTGTCCTCTGAGGGAGAAACCAAGGCAGCCTGGATACAAGGTGTTTGACAACACCGCTTGTCTGGCTGTCACAGAAAATTAGACCACCTAGAACAGTGATTCCCAAACTGTGGGGCACGCGAGGGGTCGGCGTCTGGCTTTAAACTTGCTCTTGAAAGTTTTAATAATAGAATGCACAAGATGCCATTTTGAAATTGGGTAGTGCATCATCAGTTCCTCTTGTCATGGTTAGTCTTTGCATACCTTAGAGAGATATTTACAATTTGTCAGAAACTTCCAGATCAACTGGCCCATGTCAGCTGTTTTTTTTTCTTTAGTTCTTTTAGCCCATTGATATTGTTGTAATTGTTTTGTCACTCAAATAACAAATGAATACACATTAGACATAGCAAAATGTATAGAATTGAAAGAAAATGAGCTTTAAAACTGCAAAATGATCTCCACCAACAAGAGGGGTATGAACAGTGCTTGTGCCCATAGAAATAGACGTGGTGCCTGCGCAATGTCCCCCAATGCTGGAAGACGGGCCCCGAGCGAAAGAGTTTGGAAACCCCTGACCAAGAAGAAAGAGTCACATTCGAAGCTGTTCCCTCACACTGTCTCGTCCCACACGTCTCTCGAAATTCCCTGCAAACAAACAGAGGTTAGCCTAGTTCACCAGCCTGTACATACTCAACATCGGTCCTCAAGGGTTCCAAATGGGGGGAATATGCAATTACTGCCAATTGATCTGTTCATTGACTGCAGATGTTAGAAAGACAGCCGGCCACCACTTACGTCTCTTGATTTCCTCAGGGGCTTAATAGCTAGCAACTATGTTATTATACTATACTGTGCATAGAATCCACGATACAAACTAAAAGCATACGGTTGCTATACAG
Organism: Salvelinus fontinalis; assembly: GCF_029448725.1. NCBI lineage: Eukaryota > Metazoa > Chordata > Actinopteri > Salmoniformes > Salmonidae > Salvelinus > Salvelinus fontinalis. Next base: position 8,365,455 of record NC_074672.1, read on the forward strand.
TGCATTCGCAAAGTATTCAGACCCCTTCACTTTTTCCACATTTTGTTACATTACAGCCTTATTCTAAAATGTATTAAAATCTCTTTTTTGACTCATCAATCTACACACAATACCCCATAATGACAAAGCGAATACAGGTTTTTAGAAATGTTTGCAAATGTATTAAAAATGAATGTATTCAGACCCTTTTGCTAATAGAATCGAAATTGAGCTCAGGTGTATCGTCATTCCATTGATTATCTTTGAGATGTTTCTACAACTTGATTGGAGTCCACCTGTGGTAATTCAGTTGATTGGACATGATTTGGAAAGGCACACACCTGTCTATATAAGGTCCCACACTTGACAGTGCATGTCAGAGCAAAAACCAAGTCATGAGGTCAAAGGAATTGGCCGTAGAGCCCTCGAGACAGGATCGAGGCACAGATATGGGGAAGGGTACCAAAAAAAGAATCTGCAGCATTGAAGGTCCCCGAGAACACAGTGGCCTCCATCATTTTTAAATGGAAGAAGTTTGGAACCATCAAGACTCTTCCAAACTGAGCAATTGGGGGAGAAGGGGCTTGGTCAGGGAGGTGACCAAGAATCCAATGGTCACTCTGACAGAGCTCCAGAGTTCCTCTGTGGAGATGGGAGAACCTTCCAGAAGGACAACCATCTCTGCAGCACTCCACCTATCGGGTCTTTCTTGTAGAGTGGCCAGACGGAAGCCACTCTTCAGTAAAAGGCACATGACAGCCCGCTTGGAGTTTGTCAAGAAACGAAGATTGAACTCTTTGGCCTGAATGCCAAGCGTAACGTCTGGAGGAAATCTTGCACCATCCCTCCGGTGAAGCATGGTGGTGGCAGCATCATGCTGTGGGGATGTACAGAGAGAAAAGTAGAGAGAGATTCTTAATGAAAACCTACTCCAGGGCCTCAGACTGGGGCGAAGGTTCATCTTCCAACAGGACAACAACCTTAAGCACACAGCCAAGAAAATGCAGGAGTGGCTTCGGGACAAGTCTCTGAATGTCCTTGAGTGGCCCAGCCAGAGCCCGGACTTGAATCTGATCATCTCTGGAGAGACCTGAAAATAGCGGTGCAGCAACGCTCCCCATTTAATCTAACAGAGCTTGAAAGAATGGGAGAAACTCCCCAAATACAAGTGTTTATTTATTTATTTATTTTACCTTTATTTAACTAGGCAACTCAGTTAAGAACAAATTATTATTTACAATGACAGCCTAGGAACAGTGGGTTAACTTCCTTGTTCAAGGGAAAAACGACAGATTTTTACCTTGTCAGCTCAGGGATTTGATCTAGCAACTTTTCGGTTACTGGCCCAATGCTCTAACCACCAGGCTACCTGCCACCCCAACGTTGTAGCGTCATACCCAAGAAAACTCAATGCTGTAATCGCTGCCAAAGGTGCTTCAACAAAGTACTGAGTAAAGGGTCTGAATACTTATGTTTACAAACATTTCTAAAAAACAGTTTTTGCTTTGTCATTATGGGGTATTGCGTTTCGATTGATGAGGATAAATAATGCTGTAACCTAACAAAATGCGGAAATGGTGTCTGAGTACTTTCCTAAAATGCATTGTATAGACGTTTAACCAATGAGCATGAAATCAAGACAAAGCTAGGTACACAAAAATATTTAGTCACTCTTAGAGGATGCGGATGCTTCTATATCAGTAAATGCACTTTAATGATAAAGATTCAACTTTCTCTTTGACTTCTATGATGTCAAAATGGTCCTGTGCACACGCACAGCAGACCGGCTGAACATGACTCACACGTTTTCTGAAGCAACCCGGTAAAGTGAAGCGCATCTTAGTTCCAGAGCATTCCCTTCTATGAAGTGTCATGGTTTTAACACTCCTCTCGCTCAAAGGGTGGTGACGTCTTCAGCTCACTGCTGACTCCTGCACATTCTCTCCCCCTCTTCTTTTCCCTCTTCCTTTATTTTCCCTCTTCCTTTCTACTTTTTTCTATTCCCTTTGACACCTATGGTTTCTCTCCCTCTATTTCCTCTTTCATCTCTTCATCTCAGAAAGCCAGAACTAAAATCTTGCGTAACTGTGTCAGATTCTCAATTCGTTTCAGGCAGAGACATTTTAGAAAAGTTATTCGAACGAGGAGCGGAAGCGCGGTCGTTGCTCCACACACCCTCTCTGCAAGTTACGGACAAGTGAATGCGAACACCTGCAAAATAGTGATTTGTCCAACTAATCAGTTACGAAAAATCTGTGCACTGGAACAAAGTTTTCTCCTTAGTTGTTGCATCCTACAGTCTGTTGACCGATACTACTGTACAATGCCAGTTATGTTAAGTGCATCTGTCCACGAGACATGATCTCTCTCTCTCCATTTCTTCTGACATTCCCTGGCGCTGATACTGAGACACGGTATTCTTTAAATGTCTGTGTTGATGACTCCTCTGGTTTGGGTTTTCTATTCTCAGCATCACAGAGAGGCAATATGATGGTGTGCATGTTAACCTCTTAGCTAATGTTGGAAATGAGAATCACTTTCTCTAATTGTTAAAGAAATGGTTAACGTAGAAGATAAACACGACTGACCTAAATGTCTTGTAAGTCACCCTATAGTCTCTCTTGCTGTGTGTTATATCATGGCATCTCTCGCTCTCTCTCTATCCCTCTCTATCAGGTTGTCTATAGTGCATATATGCTGCTGTGCCAGCATGTTTTGCCGGCTAGTGCACCAGCGTGTGTGTTGGTGAGTGTGTGTGTGTGTTATAAGGGATGCCTGTGCTCTGTCCAGAGACAGCACACCCTTCCTTTGCTCTATGTGGAGAGCACAGTTACCGGACGCTGACCGCCAGTCTGTAGGTAATATACATACATGCAATCATTGAATGTGTGTGTGTGTCTATGGTGATTTATATGCTGCTGTGTTCTGTGCATACGTAATCATATAGCATGTGATGTATTCTGTATATTGTTGTCCATGCATCTGTAAGGACCATGTTTTATGTTTGTGTTCTCTGTGCTACAGAGACAATGAGTTAGTTTAGGTATGTTACAGTAGATATTGATATCTACAGTAGTCTTTCAGTGCTTTTGTATGAGAGGGTTGGCTCAATGCTGCTGTGGCCATGGAGGAGTGAGGGAGGAGGAAGAGGAAAAAACAGGAAATTGTCCTTGAAATAGCCTTCCTATTGGCTCAGGGGAGGAGGGGGGAGGGGACTCTACTGATACGTTAGGTCGTCGTGGTGCAGTTGCACTATGTCGGTGTGTGAGACTGTGGGTGTGTCCACCTGGGTGCAGCAGTGTCTGAGGGTCTGTCTCTTAGCTGTCTGTCATATTACACGTGCAGTAGGCTCTCTTTAGGTGGGAATATGTGGGTTTATTCTACAGGGTGTAGAATGTAGTGTTCCTTGGTAGGGTTGATTGATTGGTCGACTTACTGATTTAAGTGGTTGATTTTGACAAAGACACATATAGAACTGCTCCAGATGGAGACATTTACTGTATTTATAGATACTTTTCAGGTTTAATAGAAAGCTCCAAAACGTCTTTGAAGTGATGGTCCTCTGGGTAGTTCCGGGTAGAAATGTAATGTATGGAGAAGAGGCAGAGCATTTTTCGATTGTCAATCTGAACGTTTCACCCTGGCAGACATGGCATGCTGCTGGAGTTGAGGAGGAGTTGTTCTGGTGATTATGTCAGATAAAATGCTAGCAGTGTGAAAATACGTCGCAACTCTCAGAGGACAATGGAAGTTGACGACAGAATAGAAACCTGCCAGCCAACAGGTATAATGAGTATAATGAGGTATAACAAGTTGTTTTGATGCCCTTATGTTTTATTATCACTCATAATATGATGTATCTTTAAGTTTTCAACAAGCTCAAGCAAGCTGTTAACAACTCAGGATTATTGTAAGATGATAGTAAGACATTATGAGGAGTTCGTACAGTACTGTAGGTACTTATTTAAAGTCTTATAATGACATTATGAGGGGTTCGTACAGTACTGTAGGTACTTATTTCACGTCTTATAATGACATTATGAGGGGTTCGTACAGTACTGTAGGTACTTATTTAAAGTCTTATAATGACATTATGACTAAGTCCCCCCCTCCATTTTGAGTAATTTATTATGTGATAATGGGGGTTAGTCTGGAGTGTATGAGGGCCAGGCAGGGTCTCTGTCATATCTCTGTTATTGTATGCAGACATCTCATTGGCCAGTAGGAAATGGAGAAAGTGAGATAATCAGGAATGTATTTTTAGTCAATGCAATTAAGTCCCTGGTCTGGGTGGGGCCACCATATATTTCCGGACGTTTCCCATAATTAGGAATTTGTTTGGAAATACTACAAGCCGTCATTATGGAATCCCAAGGGGGTTCGCCTGGAATTTTTCGATGGCAGATTTTTTTTCAACTGCAAACTCAACCCAGACTTCAATAACAGTCCGTTTAGCAAAACCTATTGGCGTATCTCTTAAAATATTCAGGCATGGTCACTGTATTTCAGAATCAGAGTATTGTACAAGCAGTTATTGTCTTTTCCTTTTGGATTTTTCTGGTTCTTCAAAGACGGAAATGAATATGCATTAAAGGGACAATATGCGATTGGTACATCCGTAGTTACACTTTTGAAATTAATGATATATAATAATAATTAGGTGGTTGTTTACATTTGTCCTATTTAACGTCTGTATTATACACATGGGAATTGGAATATTTTTGGGGGTGAATATCACACTCCCCCTGAGACGCCCTCAGAGAGTGGGGTCATGGCCAGGGATCAGCCATTATTTATGGCGACTACGGGTTATGGCGACTAGGGTTAAGTGCCTTGCTCAAGGGCACATTGGCGGAATGTTTCGCCTAGTCAGCTCGGGGAGTCAAACCAGCGACCTTTCGGTTAGTGGCGCTACACTCTTAACTGCTAGGCTATCTGCATTGATTTTCAAAGAATATAACATCATGAGCTTAGTTCAACTGTCATACCCCATCAGAATCCACAATTCAAGCTTGTTTCACACTGTATAGCCTCAAAACATGGTTAAACCATTCATTTTATATACCATGAATGGTCAGTCCTTTCATCCATAGCCCTGTCTATGAATTTAAGAGGGGCTACATTTCTCCAGCCCCATCTTAGATGATGCTGATCTTATTGTTTGCGCTGCAAATTGCTCTTTAAGGTGAATGTTGTTTATTAATGAACGTGGTAAACAACCACTCTAAATACTTGTCTCTCCGCCCTGTTATTTTGTGGACGACCTCACACTGACTGTAGCATCACTATAATTTATTTATAAGCCTTTTACCCCTCTGCGCCAAAAGCCCAATAGATAAATAGATGTACTCGTTGTATTAGACATGTATTTCTCATTAACCAGTGATGAATACACTCACTAGACAGCATGGTACAGAATAGAACATATCTTCACGGTCGGAATATTTGCTCTCTGGAGAATATTGATTGGCAGATGCCAGATTCAAGATAAATTTTACACTATAAAAATGGTATAAAGTGGTATAAGTATAAACGTTTAAAGTTGGCCTACATTCTCCGGCTTTTGCTATAGCACTTCTCTCTGTTTGATTTGTCACATAGCCTATACTCTGCAGTACATTAGGGCCTATGCTAGCTTGTCTCCTCACAGACCTAATCAAAACACACAGCTCACAACAAAAGACAAGGCTTCTCCTCCCTCCAAACGGAGCGCGCTAGCTGGCTTACTGATCCGGCCTTGTCAGGCTCGTTGTGTGAGCCTTTAGTTGAGCACTCGGCTGGGCCCTGGGAGTGTGAACAGACCCCCCTCTGTGTTGGATGAGGAGGGAGGAGGAGGGAGGAGGGGGTGGCGTTGAAAGCCCGGATGCGCTCAGGCGGAGGTTGCACCGGGCTCTCCAGTGGTTCTCTCACCACCTTCCGTACTCAACGCCGCATCCATGTCGCGTTTTCCCAGCAGCCTCAGCTGTGTACCACTGTGTCTCCGGGGATGAATGCTCTACCGCTAGTGCTAGCACCACTACCCCCATGCCTGGCTACATCAGGAGGAGATGTCTTAGAGAGAGAGAGAGAACGATAGAGGGATAGGGAGGGAGAGAGAGAGAGATCACTGTACCGTACAATATCGGTTCTTAATGTTCAAGGCACTCCCTCCTTTTGTCCCTTGCTGCACATTAGTTCCTCCAAAAGAAAAGCAGTCGACAGAGGAGGAGAGGCGTCAGAAAGAGAGAGAAACAGGGAATTAAATAGCCACAAAAAAAAGGCAACACTGACAGCTGTAGCAACTGTGCTACAGGGAGGGAGGAGGGGGAGGCAGGCAGAGAGAGAGGAAATAATTAAATAAATCACCGAGAGAAGAAGAGCGACGTCGGTGAGAGAGGACAGCGAGAGAGGAGGGGATGTAGCTACGTTCCCTTGCCGGTTCGACGTACACACCAGCCAGGATAATGTGCTGAAGGAGGCAGAAAGAAACGGAGGAAGGACACAGGTGAGCAATCTCTCCATCTCTCTATCCATCGATCCATCTATCCACCGCTGACAATCGATTTGACGGCAGTGTCATTCTCTGGATTTTAGCTTGCGTGTAATTTGTGTGTGTGCTCTGCCTCCATGGCTGGTGTGTTGTAGTTACTAGCTAGCTCATCCCCTCATGTGTTGGAGGCAGGCACTATAGATGTGTGCACTATAGATGCATGCTTCTTACTAGCCTTGATCACTATCTGCTGGCTTTACCTGGCTTGTTTCCTGCAATAACGTTCATCTTCCTCTGGGCTGGTGTGTCTTGTTGGCAGTCCCCTTGTTTTCTGAAAGGGTCTGGACCTGTTAGGGAGTGCGGCACTGTGTGTGTGTGTGAGAGAGAGCATGAGTGTGTGCGGTGGCGAGTGTGTGTATGCACAGCAGTGTGTGTGTCTGTCTACCTGGCTGTGCTACTCAGAGCTGCTGGGGAGAGGCGAGAGAGAGAACAGGGAAGCAAAGCCTCTCCCTCCCCATCTCTCCATCACCACCACACCATCCGCCAACCGAGGCACAAAGGAACCAGAACTCCCAGATTAGGGCTCTTTGTAACCCGGCCGGTGGCTCTTCAAAGGAGAACTAAATGCATCCTAAAAAGGATGACGGTACGTGAGAAGTTACCATTTGATAAGGGAAAAAGCAGACCGATCCAGATTGGTTTGAATGTGTGTTTTTGTATTGTGCCTAACACCAGCACCACGAAGCAACCTGTTCGTCGTGCCTGTTCTGATTGGACTCAAGTTCTATGGCTACCTATGTGAAGGCATTTTGTACTCGCCGGTAAAAGATAGGTTTGCTGTTGTGACTGCTGCTCTTGTGTTGGGGCAGAACATGGAGGAGTGATATTTGTGTGATTGCGTATTGTTCTGTGTAAAGAGGGAGGGGGTGAATCAACCCCCAAAATAGACTCCCTATCTGGAATTCACCCTTCTTCCTCCCCTAACAAGATAATTAGCCCATACACTAATAATGATTCTCATCGGCTAGTTAAGTGCATCCAGCACCCAAATAACAAGGCTTTGGGCAAAATGGGGGTTGGGGAGGGGGGGGGGGGGGGTGTATTAGTGTTAGTTTTGGCAAAATGTTTGTTTTTGCTCTGGGGGAGTGGTGGTTGTGTGTGTGTCATTTAGCAGATGTAGCTAACAACAAGGCTCTCCTTTCTCCCGCCTTCTCTCCCTCCGCTGATTGTTGCGTTGCTCAAAACAAAAGACGGATTGTTGTGGATGGTCAGGCAGAAAAAGGATACGCTTATAGTGTTTTTATGTGCATGTCTGGGTTGAAATTGTGTCTTTCTCGCTCTACTCAGCACGCTCAGTGAGGGGTTTAGCTTTTACTAGTAGGGGAGAAGGCAGGTGTCAATGTTTCCAAACTCCGGTCCACCAGTAACACTAACAGCACATGTTTTTGTAGTGGCCCCGGACAAGCACACCTGATTCTTCTTGTCAACTAATCATCAAGCCCTTGACAAGTTGAATCAGATCTTTTTGTCCGGGGCTACAATTAAAATGTGTGCTGTCGGGGGAACTCGAGGACCGGATTTGGGGAAAACTGATCTATGTGAATGTATGGGTGGAGCTGTAGCCTATATGTGTATCTGTATCTGTGTGTCTTAAAGGATAGTTCACCCAAATGACATATTGGTTTCCTTACCCTCTAAGCAGTCTATGGACAAGTAATGACAGCAATCCATGCTTTGGGTTTGTTTACCTGGCCACTGTTTCAAATGCTAACATTTGTGGCACAAAAATAGCACATGAAGCAGTGGCCAGGTAAACTAAACCAAAGCATGTATTGTTGTCATACCTTGTCCTCCATAGACTGCAATTTGGGTGAATTATCCCTTTAATGTACTATATGTGTATATATGCTGTGTATGTATAAATACAGGTGTCAAAAATTAACTTGTTCAAATAATAAATTTTTCAAATAATGAGCTATATTGTATGCTCCAATTTTGGGGTCAAATTGTTTTATTTTATACTAATACAATTGCTCAGAGAAAGAGATTTTGTTAAAAAAAATGGACATCCCTGTTTTCAATACCTCACCTTGCGAGGATAACGGCACTGAGCCTTTTTCTAAAATATTGAAAGCTAAGAGTCTATATTTTTGAGAAATGAAGGCATATGTGACTCACCACCTGGATTCGGTCTTATGTAGGAAAATGTGAAATGGAGTTTTTTACATTGGATAAAAGTAGAGACTCAGAGCTACAAAATGGTATATCATACACTGCATTTGAGGAAACAATGGGAAAGTGATTCTGCTTTGAAAGTTGATAAACTTGTAAAGTCACTTTTGAGAAAATCACCTTTGAATGTTTTGGTATCTAGTGAAGAGCTCTGGCATCGTTCACACCCTCTGAAGCTTTAGCCACACCCTCTGAAGCTTTAGCCCCACCCATTTTGTTTGGCCGATGATTTGTTTACCTCTGCTGGCAACAATTTCATTATGCTTTTTTGCAGAAGTTTACTGACACCGGCCATATTCATCGTGTGTTGTACACACGTAACGTTAGCTAACGAGCCAGCCAGCTAACGTTAGCTAGTTAAACGACAATGAACAAAGTGCCAACAATGCCTAACATTAGGCTCTAACTAGAAAAGACAACAGCTCTGGGAAATGAATAAAAACCTCCGCTAGGGAGCCAGCTAGCTAACAGCACACTTTAGCTTAAGACATAGCTAGCTAGGTTAACAACGTTTAAGATCACACACGTGTAGACGTTTACTGGTAGATGCTGTGTAAGACCCCTTTTCCATCTGTTTGACCAGAAATCAGAGCCTTTACTTCTTCCAAATGTAAAAAAAAAAAAAAAGATATACGTTTTTCAAAAATTAGGAAGAAGTAAAGGCTTTGATTACATCAAATCACAATAATGGTCAAGTAAAGACCCCTGCCAACTGACATCAATAATTATATTTTGTTTTTGAGAAATGATTTGCCTTCGATAAGTTTAAGAAACATTGCCTTGTAATTCCATTTGCAAAAACCCAAATATCGTTAAGATATTTTCTAATTTCGTTCCCTCATGAGGAGGATAATGAAAGTTCACAGAAGTAACAAGTATTAATTATTAAGTGATTAAATTGAATTGGCTACAATGGGAAGTCTGCTACTGTCCTCCCTTTCACTGGCATGCTGTTATGTTCATCTCATTACAGGTTTTTTGTCTTTGTCATCTAGTGGTCAAAGCAAGGCTGAAAACAGTCTGGACAACCTCTCTCGCTCTCTCTCTCTCTCTTCTCTCTTTCACACCTACCCTCCTGTAACAAGCATCCTCACCCACTGAGCACCAACCGACCCCCGACGTCCATGGACGATGAAAAGTAGTTACAATTTGTTCAATCGACCCTGGTCGAACCAAATCTCAACCAATCATAGATGTCGTCTATGTTTCATAGGTTTGGACAGCACATTATAGTGCACAGTACAGTAGAGCACACTAGAGTAGAGCACAGTATGCTGTACTGTACTGAATTCTACTCTACTGTGTTATACTCTACTATACTGTGATGTCCAAATTTGTGAAACATAGACATATGATTTGGTCTAGTCCAGACCAACCAAATGTGGTCTTTTCTGGGTGAGAAGCTCATTGCAATAATAGCAAGTGTGTAGAATAATACCCAAATATGCAAAATAAGGATATTGCATATTTCTACCTTTGTGTACCTATTCATGGTACATCATCATTTAGATCATTATATTAATATCCACAATTACGCATTTCGGTAGAGTACAGATCAGGGATCCATGATGTAATTCTGTTACCAGATGTAAATCCACTTCACCTAGGTTTCATGTCGTAGCTGACACCCCATTCCTTCTGCAGACATCTTTAAATCTTCATTCGGAGCAGATATTTAAAGGGATATTTCGGGATTTTGGTGATGAGGCCCTTTATCTACTTCCCCAGAGTCAGATGAACTTGTGTATACCATTTTTTATGTCTCTGTGTCCAGTATGGAGGAAGTTAGAGGTAGTTTCGCTAGCCAATGCTAACTAGCGTTAGCGCAATGACTGGAAGTCTATGGGTATCTACTATTGGAATTTTGGTCAGATGACATGCAAGTAGAACTCTTTCGCCACTCACACCAGTGGTGGGTTTGGCGTCGAAATGAGAACGAATAAGCAGAAAAGAACCCAATACCTACTGTCAAATATGGTGGTGGATCTTTGCCAAAATAGACTAGAAGCAGGTTTGCTTACAACTGTGCTGAAATCTAATATGGAGGTGCAGCAAACCAATTTTGTCTGTTTTTAGTTGCAGTATCCATGTTCTAGTGCCACAGTCCATCCGCTGTATCGATCTCTGAGCTAAATTAGTATGTGTCTGTGTATGTTGTTTATTGGTTTATCATAAGGTTACATTAGCCTCTCCATATACTGTAACTTATGGTGCACAGTCTTTGAAATACTTTTTATGTATGACACAGCCCTTACACAGTACTCGAGCTGTAATGTGCTACTTTACACACAAAGTACACATAAAACACATATGATAGGTGCAATGGATCCACATCACGGGTGTTGATGACAGGTGTCATGTACACACGATTTTACGAGGCCATCGCTCAAGTCTCACCTGTACTGTCAAATTATGGTTGCGCTTGGCAACCAACTGTGGATACTCAACCAGATCTAGTTATTACATAAGCAAGTACACCCTCAATTGTAATAGTTTTTTGTTGTTGTTGTATAATTGTATTTACATATGTATTTATTTACAGCCTCAGACCACCATTTGCTGTAATGAAATGGTTTTGGTGCTCTGCTATTGAGTGATATTTAATGGTCTTGGCCAAGAAGGTAACGGTCAATAATATCCATAGCGATATCCAGGAGAATGAGAATATCAATGCGGTATAATGTGCTTCCCCAAATGTCTGTTTGTAGTCTTTTTTGGGGGGCAAAGAGCTGTTTTCTAGTCTTCTAATTATGTCTATGTATTAGTTTGCTAATATTGATATTCTGCTAATATTAGTGAATTTTGTTCACGTGTTCATGTTCATATCATGTTTGTGTTTTGAATTTGTCTAGTTCAATAATGTTTTACAGTTGAAGTCGGAAGTTTACATACACTTAGGTTGGAGTCATTAAAACTTGTTTTTCAACCACTCCACAAGTTTCTTGTCATTTAACAAACTATAGTTTTGGAAAGTTTGTTAGGACATCTACTTTGTGCATGACACAAGTCATTTTTCCAACAATTGTTCACAGATAGATTATTTCACTTATTATTCACTGCATCACAATTCCAGTGGGTCAGAAGTTTACATACACTAAGTTGACTGTGCCTTTAAACAGCTTGGAAAATTCCAGAAAATGATGTCATGGCTTTAGAAGCTTCTGATAGGCTAATTGACATCATTTGAGTCAATTGGAGGTGTACCCGTGGAGGTATTTCATGGCCTACCTTCAAACTCAGTGGCTCTTTGCTTGACATTATGGGAAAATCAAAAGAAATCAGCCAAGACCTCAGAAAAAATATTGTAGACCTCCACAAGTCTGGTTCATCCTTGGGAGCAATGTCCAAATGCCTGAAGGTACCATGTTCACCTGTACAAACAATAGTACACAAGAATAAACACCATGGGACCACGCAGCTGTCATACCGCTCAGGAAGGAGATGCGTTCTGTCTCCTAGAGATGAATGTACTTTGCTGCGAAAAGTTCAAATCAACCGCAGAACAGCAGCAAAGGACCTTGTGAAGATGCTGGAGGAAACAGGTACAAAAGTATCTATATCCACAGTAAAACGAGTCCTATATCGACATAACCTGATAGGCCGCTCAGCAAGGAAGAAGCCACTGCTCCAAAACTGCCATAAAAAAAGCCAGACAACGGTGTGCAACTGCACATGGGGACAAAGATCGTACTGTTTGGAGAAAATGTTCTCTGGTCTGAAGAAACAAAAATAGGACTGTTTGGCCATAATGACCATCGTTATGTTTGGAGGAAAAAGGGGGAGTCTTGCAAGCCAAAGAACACCATCCCAACCGTGAAGCACGGGGGTGGCAGCATCATGTTGTGGGGGTGCTTTGCTGCAGGAGGGACTGGTGCATTTCACAAAATAGATGGCAATGACCCCAAGCATACTTCCAAAGTTGTGGCAAAATGGCTTAACGACAACAAAGTCAAGGTATTGGAGTGACCATCACAAAGCCCTGACCTCAATCCTATAGAAAATGTGTGGGCAGAACTGAAAAAGCGTGTGCGAGCAAGGAGGCCTACAAACCTGACTCAGTTACACCAGCTCTGTCAGGAGGAATGAGCCAAAATTCACCCAACTTATTGTGGGAAGCTTGTGGAAGGCTACCTGAAATGTTTGACCCAAGTTAAACAATTTAAAGGCAATGCAACCAAATACTAATTGAGTGTATGTAAACTTCTGACCCACTGGGAATGTGATGAAAGAAAATAGCTGAAATAAATCATTCTCTCTACTATTATTCTGACACTTCACATTCTTAAAATAAAGTGGTGATCCTAACTGACCGAAGACAGGGAATTTTTACTAGGATTAAATGTCAGGAATTGTGAAATACTGAGTTTAAATGTAGTTGGCTAAGGTGTATGTACATTTCTGACTTCAACTGTGTGTTTCTAATATATATTTCTAATAACCTGTTTTCGCTTTGTCATTATGGGGTATTGTGTGTAGATTGATGAGGGAAAAAATCTATTTAATCAGTTTTAGAATAAGCCTGTAACGTAACAAAATGTGGAAAAAGTCAAGGGGTCCGAATACTTTCCGAATGCACAGTATGCTATTTAACACAACTGTTTTTGTGACAAAACAGAGTTGAAAATGCGATGGAAACACATAGAATTTTAGATTTGTTTTCGGTACATGAAAACTTAACTGAAAAAGTTTTGTGTGCACTACGTCATCACGCACTGATTTTTATCCTCACAAGTCCATTTGGTGGAAACACCACAAGTGAGAAAATGGGCATATTTTCTTCACGTGGATTCTAGAATATTCGCATGAAAATCTGTCGCCAATTGGATGGAAACCTAGCTACTGATGTCAATTCACTGTAAAATATTGTCTATACAGCTTTCTGCTGTCATTTGTTCTATATGTCCCCCAAATTGGGAATTAATGTCTGCCTAGTAGTTAGTCTGGCTTATGCTCGAGTGAGCAGTCATGATTAAAATGGCTTCCCTTGATGATCGAGGATGTGACTTTGAAATGATAAGGATAGGCGGGACTCTACCTTTAGACTAGATTGAGGGCAATGGAAGTCTTCCAAAGCCTTTGAAAGTCTCAGACTGTTTATAATGACTGTATTGGTCTGAATACATTTTGTTTTGGTTTCACTTTGCTATCCAATGATTTGTTGCAGATGTACTTTAGATAGCCTGCACTGTATTTCAAACTATATGAAATATGTGTATAGAAGATGCCTTTTGCTATTTCTTTGAATTCTTTCTTTTAGGAATTAAGCTACGCAGCATTACAAAATATGATTCTAAACTGTTATAGCGGATGCTCTTATCCAAAGTGACTCACTGTCGTCAAATTACAGCTTTAGCTATGGAGCAGAAGCAATATGTAAAGGAAGTTTGATAGATAACTTTAACTTTGCTGTGAGGTAGTTGAATACACAGGAACATTGTTAGCAGACCTTTGAAGAGAGAAAATGGTAGCTGTGTGTTAGTCAGTGGAGGAATGAGCTGCACTCCCACACTGGCACCGTGCTCTCTTCACCTCTCCCTCTCCCACGCCCATCACCCTCTCTCCTCTCCTCTGCTCACTCTCTTTTCACAAAACAGGCCTAGTTTCTTGTCCAGGGCATCGTTTTTCTCTTCTCACACAGTGGAGAATACTGTCTGTCGCTATTTCCCTCTATTTTTGGTTATCTTTCTCTTCATCTGTCTGTAAGGACTCTATAGGATTCTGCGGAGGCCCATGCGGTAGCCTATACTGTCCAGTCTCTCCTTGGTGATTGCTACAATGAAGTGACTCGGAAACTGGATCAAGAGCAAACATCGCCCCAAGCAGCAGTAGGGGATGTGCAGGAGACAACCATCTCAAAATAGACAGGCAGCCAGGCGGGGAGACACACAGTCCTCGGTTATCCCTGTTTAAGCCACGTGTCGGACCCTCAACACATCTGAGAGTTCAGAAAGATGATATTATTTCAGCTGCTAAGAGGTGATTTGGTCTCAGACACAAACACATTGAGAACATTTGAAACAGCAATAATCCAGCTGCTCTATATTTGGTCAAGCAGGAATCCATTATATAAGCCACCCCCCAAAGATCCTATTGAATATTAATGGACCCTTACATCTGGTGAGGAGTAGACGTGTGCTTTGATCTTAGAAAGAAAAACCTAAATGGGCTGATGTCAGGGCCCTGTGTTTTAAGTGTCTCCGAGTATGAGTGCTGATCTGGGATCAGTTTTGACTTTTAAATGAGAATGAATAATAGGGGAGACCTGATCCTAGATCAGCACTCCTACTCTGAGAGGCTTTATGAATACATGCCCTGATGTATGATGTGAGCAAAGGAACGGAGAAGGTTAAATCGCTTTGTAAGGCTACAGTATATCTCTAATGCAATCTCATTCTCTTCAACAAAGCAGCCTATCACTGTGGTTGTCACACCAATCGAAGGCACTCCAGAGTGTTCCTGTGATTACCTTTGAAGCTCTGATAGATCGCCTCCCTCCGACACCCAACAAGGACAAAATTACGCGAAAGAGGAACAATTCAGACTAAGTATGTCTCAGGTTCAAGACAAGGCATGTGAACTGTCTCTTCCATGCACCAGGAGCAGAGTAGGGCAACCCATAGTTAGATATGTATTTTATATGGTTGGGTAGTGTTGAAGGAAAGTATTCAGACCCCTTTTACTTTTTCCACATTTTGTTACGTTACAGCCTTATTCTAAAATTGAATAAATAAACCATTTTCTCATCAATCTACACACAATACCCCATAATGACGAAGCTAAAACAGGTTTTTAGAAATGTTTGTATTCAGTACCCTTTACTCAGTACTTTGTTGAAGCACCTTTGGCAGCTATTACAGCCTTGAGTCTTCTTGGGTATGATGCTACAAGCTTGGCACACCTGTATTTGGGGAGTTTCTCCCGTTCTTCTCTGCAGATCCTCTCAAGCTCTGTCAGGTTGGATGGGGAGCGTCACTGCACAGATATTTTCAGGTCTCTCCAGAGATGTTAGATCAGGTTTAAGTCCGGGCTCTGGCTGGGCCACTCAAGGACATTCAGAGACTTGTCCCGAAGCCACTCCTATATTGTCTTGGCTTTGTGCTTATGTTCGTTGTCCTGTTGGATGGTGAACCTTCGCCCCTGTGTGAGGTCCTGAGAACTCTGGAGCAGGTTTTCATCAAGGATCTCTCTGTACTATGCGCCGATCCTTCGATCCTGACTAATCTCTGTGCCTGCTGCAGAAAAACATCTCCACAGCATGATTCTGCCACCACTATGCTTCAACGTAGGGATGGTGCCAGGTTTCCTCCAGATGTGACTCTTGGCATGCAGGTCGAAGAGTTAATTCTTGGTTTCATCAGAACAGAGACTTTTATTTCTCATGGTTTGAGACTCTTTAGGTGCCTTTTGTCAAATTCCAAGCGGGCTGTCATATGCCTTTTACTGAGGAGTGGCTTCCGTCTGGCCTCTCTACCATAAAGGCCTGATTGGAGGAGTGGCTCCCGTCTGGCCTCTCTACCATAAAGGCCTGATTGGAGGAGTGGCTTCCGTCTGGCCTCTCTACCATAAAGGCCTGATTGGAGGAGTGGCTTCCGTCTGGCCTCTCTACCATAAAGGCCTGATTGGAGGAGTGGCTTCCGTCTGGCCTCTCTACCATAAAGGCCTGATTGGAGGAGTGGCTTCCGTCTGGCCTCTCTACCATAAAGGCCTGATTGGAGGAGTGGCTTCCATCTGGCCTCTCTACCATAAAGGCCTGATTGGTGGTTGTCCTTCTGGAAGGTTCTTTCATCTCTACAGAGGAACTCTGGAGCTCTGTCAGACTGACCATCGGGTTCTTGGTCACCTCCCTGACCAAGGCCCTTCTCCCCCGATTGCTCAGTTTTGCCGGGCGACCAGCTCTAGGAAGAGGTGGTTCCAAACTTCCATTTAATAATAATGGTGTCCAATCAATTGAATTTACCACAGGTGGACTCCAATCAAGTTGTAGAAACATCTCAAGGAGAATCAATGGAAACAGGATGCACCTGAGCTCAATTTTGAGTCTCATAGCAAAGGGTCTGAATACTTAAGTAAATAAGTCATTTTGTTTTTCATTTTTAATAAATGTGCAAACATTTCTAAAAACCTGTTTTCACTTTCTCGTTGTGGGGTATTGTGTGTAGATTGCTGAGGATTTGTTTTTATTGAATCAATTTTAGAAAAAGGCTGTAACTTAACAAAATGGGAAGAAGAACAGAGTAGAGCAGACACCACTCCCATCATCATTCACAGAGAGTCTCTCTCCTCCCAATAGGGGGTCTAGGAGGTCAGGTGCATGAGTGGCTTTACTGGGCACTTTTCTCTCTGACAGTGGGGGAGGGGTTTCTACTGGGCACAAACTGGTTGAATCACTGTTGATTCAACGCAAATGATCAACGTATTGTGATGTGGAAAATACATTCGATTTGAAAAAAGTAAACATGCCAACCAAATTTCAACATAGACAAAGCTTGTGTAAAATATATTGAATTTGTACCTTTAAAACAACGTCAGCTTTTCAACGCTATATACACTATCAGAAGAAAACAATAGGCTGGTGTAACGATGTTCGTCTGAGGAAGAAGGAGTAGACCAAGGTGCAGCGTGTTCATGATTTTTAATAAAGCTGAACGCTAGAACAAAAAATCACAAAGCGTAACAAACGAAACAGTTCTGTCTGATGCAGACACACAAAACAGAAAACAACTACCCACAAAACCAACATGGAAAATGGCAACCTAAATAGGCTCCCCAATCAGAGACAACGAGAAACAGCTGTCTCTGATTGGGAACCAACTCAGACCACCATAAACCTACAAACCCCTAGACCATGCAAAATCCCCATAGACAGACAAAAACTCTAGACAAGACAAAACCCCCTAGACAATACAAAAACTAAACAAACCACCCTTGTCACACCCTGACCTAACCAAAAAAACAAAGAAAACAAATATAACTAAAGTCAGGGCGTGACAGCTGGTTAGGACCTACTAGATAATTGATGAATCTACAGCTACCTCTTGGTCTCCCATCTAAGGTTTAAGACTAGCCAAGTCCAAATTAAATGTGACCATACTTTATCAATCATCAATGATGCTGTTTAGGCCTACACTATTTAGGCTTTGCAAAGTCATCAACGTCAATTGTTTGAATTCAACACAGAATTAAACTAAAATAGACAGTACAATAGGCATAGGATTTCAAGCTCTGGTTGATTTAAAATGTAATGATGTTTAGTGATATTGAATTGTGTTTGGTTGTCAACTCAACCAAATATCACCATTTGAAGGAGATGTATCTTCTGTTTGGAAAGTTCCATCTGTGCCACGGACTTAGTCTAGCTTTAATTACACTTTGTCTACAAATGAATAATTGATATGTTACATTCACATCTCCTTCTCAACCACAAGTTTAAGAATAGGACTAAAATCAAATCAAACTTTATTTAAAGTGCATTTAAAGTTTGAATTCATTTAGTCCTGTTCTAAAACTTAGATTTTTGGTTGAGATGGAGACGTGAATCCAACATTTCAAATATTATTTTGTTGAAAAACTGGAATTAAAGCCAGACTAAGTCAGTGGAACAGATGGAAGCATAGAAGCAGAAGATAAATCTCCTTCGATTGCGTTGACAACCAAACACAATTCAATATCACTTTTGTCACGGCTCCTCCTCTGCAGTGCAGGGGGCGGTTCCTCCTGCAGGCAGAGGAGGGTCGTTAGTGATTGGAGCCACCTGGGCTCAGGGTATAAAGCTGTCACTAATCACTCTTGCTCTAGCTCTCTCTCTGCTCCTCCAGGTATGCTCATGATTTGTTTGTTCCTTTTTAGTTTTGCATAGTTTTCACTCAGTCATGTTCACACACACATATTCATGCACCCATGCACTTTACATACACCTTACATTATGATACATCCACACCTCATTCCTATTTCTTAGTTTAAGTTAGTAGTTGGTTTAATAATAAAGAACACTTTTGAATTGGCCTATACCTGTTGTTCGTGTCCTCTCATTTGTCACAGGCTATGAGCCGGCTTGTGACAAGTGGGGACTCGTCCGGGATAGTAGTTAACTTGGGTTAGTTTAGTTCAGATTGACAATTTTTTTTGTTTGAGTGGATGTTTTGGTTGGGCCAATTTTGTTGAAGAGAGCGTTGAGAGCCATGTGTTCTTTTGGTTCAGTTAGCTTGGTAGCTAAGCAATTCACTCTGTTTTTTTCTGGGTTTTGTTCAGGTGGGAGTCCTCTCCTGTTCAGGCATATCAGCAAGTGTCCATAGGAGGCTTGTGGTGTTTTTGTTTTAGGTGGCAGTGAACGTGGGTAGAGCATCCCTTTCCCTTTTCCCCTACATCGGCTCGGGAGCACCTCCGTGGTTATGGGAGGGCCGCCAGTTTCTGGTTGTCTTTTCCACTCCACTGGTTTTGTGTGCATAAAACCCCACCACATGTGACTGCACGAAGACCAGGGCCAGTTAGTTAGTAGTTTTTGGAGGATAGTGGTGTGTGGCTCCTGTCCTTGAACCCAAATTGACAGCAGGTGAGTTGTGTTTTTTTTTTGAGCATTTGTAATAGTTGTATTGGTTGAGGAAAATGTCTTCCATTTTGAGTAGTTTTGTTCAAGCTCCTTCAGAGGTAGCCTTAGAGTTGTGTACTAAGGAGCAGTTAATTGAAATTGCTGAACATTATCAGATTGAGATTGTTGATAAAAAAATTAAAGAGACTGTTAAAACTAGCTTAAAGCAGGGTCTTAGGGAAATGGGTGTTTTTGGCGGTCAGTCTGCTAGTAGTGAGGGTGCAAGTTTTCAGGCTAGCCCTTCATTAACTTTTGAGCAGCAGAGGGAACTGTTGCAAATGCAAAGGCAAATGCAATTAGAGCAAATGCAAATGCAATTAGAGATAGAGCGATTGAGAAATGCTAATAGACCGGAAAGACTACCACAGTTTGATGTTTCACAGAATCTTCATTTGTTGCCTAAATTTGATGAGTCAGATCCAGACACATACTTTACTTTATTTGAGCGTATTGCGGAAGCTAGAGCTTGGTCAGATTTGGACATGACTACGTTGTTGCAATGTGTACTTACAGGTAAAACACGTGAGGCTTTTGCAGCACTGAGTATAGCTGACAGTAAAGTTTATGCTAAAGTTAAATCAGCAGTTCTGAAGTTCTACGAGCTTGTGCCAGAGGCATATCGTCAACGTTTTCGTTACAGGAAAAAGTTAGATTCACAAACCTATTCTGAGTTTGTTTGTGATTTGACTTCTGCATTTAATCGTTGGTGTACAGCTTCTGAAGTTAGTACTTTTGAGGGTCTGTCTAATCTGATTGTGTTAGAACAGTTCAAAAATTCTGTTCCTGACCAGGTTGCTACATACATGAATGAACGTAAAGTTAAGTCTCCAAGTGATGCAGCAATCCTTGCAGATGAGTACAGGCTAACACATAAAAGCCATTTTGAGTCAAACAGTGATATGTACCATAAGAATAACTTTACTCCTAGGAATAGTAGGTCACCTTTTTGGGGGGCATCTTTCCAAAGGCCTCAGCAGAAGTTTGGGTCTGGAAGACTTAAAGCACCGGTTAATGCTAATACCTGTCGCTACTGCTTAGTTGAAGGACATTGGAAGAAAAATTGTCCTCTGCTTAAATCAAAACAGTCAGTTCAAGTTAAACCTGCTGTGATGGCAAGTCCTGTTACAGCCTCTGACCACCAGGGTGAGCTGTGTCAGCCAGTAGTTGAGTTTGATTCTCAGTTTTCCCGCTGTGATTTTTCAGCCTTTATTTCAGATGGTGTAGTGTCCCTGGTAGATGGCAACCAGAATGTTAAAATCAAGATCCTAAGAGACACTGGAGCTTTAGATTCTTTTATTCTGGAATCTGTTTTGCCGTTCTCTAAAGAGTCTGATACTGGCCGTTGTGTAATGGTATGTGGTATGGGTTTAGTTCCATTCTCTTGTCCTTTAAAAAAAGTTACCCTAAAATGTGGTCTGATAGAGGGTGATGTAGATGTTGGGGTTAGACCTCAGTTGCCAGTAGAGGGAGTGCACATGATTTTGGGGAATGACTTGGCAGGTAGTAAGGTGTGGGCAGATGGCAAATTAAACATCTGTAAGAAGCAACCTTCAGTGTCACCTGCAAGGGAATCTCCGGATCAGAACTGTGTGTCTCCTGAGGTATTTCCAGTTTGTGCGGTTACCCGCGCAGCCTCTCGTAAGGAGATTGAGAGTAAGCCAGAAAGTCTTGAGTTGCCAATCAAACTCCAGACAGAACAGTTGACTAGTTCTAGAGATTCATTGATGGCTGAGCAAAAAGCCGATACTACTTTGGCTGATCTGTTTGATAAAGTGGTTCCTGATTCAGTGGTGAGGAATAGTGCTCAGTGTTATTTTCTTCTTGATGGGCTGTTGGTCAGGAAATGGGTTCCACACTATGATAAGGGTTTAGGAGAACCAGTCTTTCAAATAGTTGTACCTACTACTTTGCGAAATAAAGTGTTGCAAACTTCACATGGTGATGTGGCAGGTCATATGGGTGTTCGTAAAACGTATGATCGTATACTTCGTTATTTTTTCTGGCCACGTTTAAAGCGGGATGTATCTCAGTTTATTAAAACTTGTGATACGTGTCGGTAGTACTTTTCGGTAGTAGTGTCCCCACTGACCAATCTGTTGAAGGCCAAGGCTGAATTTATCTGGTCCACCCAGTGTCAAGAGGCATTTAATGCAGTTAAGACTCTTTTGTGTTTGGCACCTGTATTGGCAGCACCAAATTTTGGGAAACCTTTCAAATTGCAGGTAGACGCCAGTCAAATCGGTGCTGGGGCTGTGCTTCTCCAGGAGAATGACGACAAGGTTGAGTGTCCAGTCAGTTTCTTCTCCCGAAAATTTAATAAGTATCAGAAAAACTATTCTGTAATTGAAAAGGAGGCTTTAGGTCTCATTTGGGCTTTACAGCACTTCGAGGTCTATGTTGGTTCTGGTTTGACCCCTTTAACTGTGTTCACTGACCACAACCCACTTGTTTTTCTGAGGTCCCTGCAAAACCCAAACCAGCGCCTGATGCGTTGGGCTTTGTTCTTGCAGCCTTTCAACCTTGATATTAGACACATTAGTGGTAAGGATAATATCATTGCTGATGCTCTGTCCCGTGCTCCTTTAACCTAGCTTGTAGCTTTTCTCTGCTGACCCCTACGGGCTGTCTGCGCCTCTTTTCTCTTAAATTGCTCCTCAGGTACCAAGGCTGCTGAGTTTGAGGGGCGGACAGTCAGCTGGGGGACACGGGGCTACTGCTAGGAGCCGGGATTGGTATTTTTGTTGTTTATTTGTTTTTTGGGAAATTTGAATTATTTTGATTATGTTGGAGGAAGTTGGGTTGAGGGTGGGACCCTCATTTTAAGGAGGGGGGTGTCACGGCTCCTCCTCTGCAGTGCAGGGGGCGGTTCCTCCTGCAGGCAGAGGAGGGTCGTTAGTGATTGGAGCCACCTGGGCTCAGGGTATAAAGCTGTCACTAATCACTCTTGCTCTAGCTCTCTCTCTGCTCCTCCAGGTATGCTCATGATTTGTTTGTTCCTTTTTAGTTTTGCATAGTTTTCACTCAGTCATGTTCACACACACATATTCATGCACCCATGCACTTTACATACACCTTACATTATGATACATCCACACCTCATTCCTATTTCTTAGTTTAAGTTAGTAGTTGGTTTAATAATAAAGAACACTTTTGAATTGGCCTATACCTGTTGTTCGTGTCCTCTCATTTGTCACAGGCTATGAGCCGGCTTGTGACACTTTTGAAACACAATAAATAGCCTATTAACTTGTCGACAAGTTAATAAATGATATGTTGGATTCATGTCTCCGACTCAACCAAAAATAAGTTATAGAATGGGTTAAGCCAGTGGTAGATCAGATGGAACTATCCAAATAGTGTTGATATTTGGTTGCATTGTCAACTAAACACTTCAATATTGCTTTTATAGTACAGCAAATAGCCTAAAGTTAAGGCTATCTTACAAACTAATGTAACATTCAACCTTAAAATGAATAACACATCCATGGCCACATTTTGAGGTTACTGTAACTATACAGTTCTTATATCATTCTATGTAATTCCTGTAATCCAGGTAATTTGGTTCCGCTATTAGATGAAGCACAGTGATATCACATTAAATTGTTGTATAAATTAACACATGCCATTGGATTCTCATTGGGATTTGGTTGTGCTTTTAGATGGTTGAAGGCATAGTGATAACACATTGGATTCTCATTGGGATTTGGTTGTGCTTTTAGATGGTTGAAGGCATAGTGATAACACATTGGATTCTCATTGGGATTTGGTTGTGCTTTTAGATGGTTGAAGGCATAGTGATAACACATTGGATTCTCATTGGGATTTGGTTGTGCTTTTAGATGGTTGAAGGCATAGTGATAACACATTGGATTCTCATTGGGATTTGGTTGTGCTTTTAGATGGTTGAAGGCATAGTGATAACACATTGGATTTTCAACACATTTTTGACTGTCCTTTTGAGTTTTGAATATAGGTTGTAATCTCGTTGATCAACGACTCAACCAAATATTACCCAATTATCTACGTTGAAATGATAGTGTTCCCAGTGGGTTGGTACCACCAGGCCTTGCCTTCATACAACCCAATTACTCTCAGCAGCTCATTGCGTTGCTAGCTAGTAGCCATTCATTCCTTATCTCATTTAGCAAATGCATGCACTTACAGCCAGAGCCCTTTACATGTTAAACCACCTACAGCCAGAGCCCTTTACATGTTAAACCACCTACAGCCAGAGCCCTTTACATGTTAAACCACCTACAGCCAGAGCCCTTTACATGTTAAACCACCTACAGCCAGAGCCCTTTACATGTTAAACCACCTACAGCCAGAGCCCTTTACATGTTAAACCACCTACAGCCAGAGCCCTTTACATGTTAAGCCACCTACAGCCAGAGCCCTTTACATGTTAAGCCACCTACAGCCAGAGCCCTTTACATGTTAAGCCACCTACAGCCAGAGCCCTTTACATGTTAAGCCACCGACAGCCAGAGCCCTTTACATGTTAAACCACCTATAGCCAGAGCCCTTTACATGTTAAAACACCTACAGCCAGAGCCCTTTACATGTTAAGCCACCTACAGCCAGAGCCCTTTACATGTTAAGCCACCTACAGCCAGAGCCCTTTACATGTTAAGCCACCTACAGCCAGAGCCCTTTACATGTTAAGCCACCTACAGCCAGAGCCCTTTACATGTTAAGCCACCTACAGCCAGAGCCCTTTACATGTTAAGCCACCGACAGCCAGAGCCCTTTACATGTTAAACCACCTATAGCCAGAGCCCTTTACATGTTAAAACACCTACAGCCAGAGCCCTTTACATGTTAAGCCACCTACAGCCAGAGCCCTTTACATGTTAAACCACCTATAGCCAGAGCCCTTTACATGTTAAGCCACCTACAGCCAGAGCCCTTTACATGTTAAGCCACCTACAGCCAGAGCCCTTTACATGTTAAGCCACCTACAGCCAGAGCCCTTTACATGTTAAACCACCTACAGCCAGAGCCCTTTACATGTTAAACCACCTACAGCCAGAGCCCTTTACATGTTAAGCCACCTACAGCCAGAGCCCTTTATATGTTAAACCACCTACAGCCAGAGCCCTTTACATGTTAAGCCACCTACAGCCAGAGCCCTTTACATGTTAAGCCACCTACAGCCAGAGCCCTTTACATGTTAAGCCACCTACAGCCAGAGCCCTTTATATGTTAAACCACCTACAGCCAGAGCCCTTTACATGTTAAGCCACCTACAGCCAGAGCCCTTTACATGTTAAGCCACCTACAGCCAGAGCCCTTTACATGTTAAGCCACCTACAGCCAGAGCCCTTTACATGTTAAGCCACCTACAGCCAGAGCCCTTTACATGTTAAGCCACCTACAGCCAGAGCCCTTTACATGTTAAGCCACCTACAGCCAGAGCCCTTTACATGTTAAGCCACCTACAGCCAGAGCCCTTTACATGTTAAGCCACCTACAGCCAGAGCCTTTCACATGTTAAGCCACCTACAGCCAGAGGCCTTTACATGTTAAGCCACCTACAGCCAGAGCCCTTTACATGTTAAGCCACCTACAGCCAGAGCCCTTTATATGTTAAACCACCTACAGCCAGAGCCCTTTACATGTTAAGCCACCTACAGCCAGAGCCCTTTACATGTTAAGCCACCTACAGCCAGAGCCCTTTACATGTTAAGCCACCTACAGCCAGAGCCCTTTACATGTTAAGCCACCTACAGCCAGAGCCCTTTACATGTTAAGCCGCCTACAGCAAGAGCCCTTTACATGTTAAGCCGCCTACAGCCAGAGCCCTTTACATGTTAAGCCACCTACAGCCAGAGCCCTTTACATGTTAAGCCACCTACAGCCTGAGCCCTTTACATGTTAAGCCACCTACAGCCAGAGCCCTTTACATGTTAAGCCACCTACAGCCAGAACCCTTTACATGTTAAGCCACAGTCCATTAAGTGGGTGTAATGGGAGGTAACAAACAAACAGTGCACAGAGTGGTGAAATAGTGAGTCACTCTATTGAAGAGGTCAACAGTTCGAAGGACTTTGCCTTTCAATCACATTACACTGAACTCCTACACACTACCCGCTTCAAGTTTGGCTTGATTAAATGGAAACAGCCCTTGATTGAATGCGGATGCCATTCCACTGCAAGGCCACCTATTTCTCTCTGCTCTCACATCTCTTTATGATGATTCCTAACAAAAAGTGAGAGGGTTCTATTGAATAATAATAATATTACCTTTGACCTCGCGTTATTTCGACCTCAATGCCTCAACACCGATCCTCCGATCTGCTATATTGGTGTGAACGGTCTGAAACACACTCATCATCGACCTACCATGCTACTCACTTCACACTCCGTAGGCCCTGCCTGCCTTGCCTGCGCTCTCTCTGGTGATTCATTTTTTTAACATCGCCTTCGTGTCGCTTCACAGGGCAGATTTCCACCCCCTGAGTCATAGCCATCCACAGGAGATAGATGTAGAGGAGATAAATGTAAATTATATTTAGCCTAAATGCTAATGCAGCAGTGTCCCTCAAGCTCTGTTTTCCACAGAATCACACACAGGTGTTAGAACTCTGTGGGCGGTCGTGTTGATGCGTTAATTAGGATGTTTCTGTCATCTTAAAGGGACAATCTGGGATTTTTGTGTCTAGTCAAAAGTGCATTTCACCACACTTGATTGTTTGTAAATGCCACAGTGTTATTTGAATTATGTGGTTACCGTGCTCTTGTCTCTGTTCAGACACGCACGCGCACACGCACACGCACACACACAATGAAATAATCCTGGAGTATCATTCTGGCAAGTAATGGTGAGGCCGTCTAACTTTGCCTCCATTTCTGGAGAGATTTCAATATTGTGAAACTACCCCAGACATTACAATGGGTTTTCGTAATCAAGTTGCGGGCAGTCAATTTGACAGGACACCCCTGGGTGAGAGGAGAAAAATACAGTCCAGTTTGGCCTCGTCTCGGAAAGTGCTCCTTGAAACGAGCGAGCAGAGTGGTGCGGCCTGCCCTTTGGATCCAGTAAAGCACCATCAAGCACCGATCAACACCTGACTGATTGTGTGCATGCAGGCAGACGTGCTCACACACACACACACACACACACACACACACACACACACACACACACACACACACACTTTCCACACCCTAGTCAGAGAGCAGACTGTGCTAGCTAGCCTTTAGCTGCATGTACCTGGCCTTTAGCTCACTTTTGTCTCCTTACCACATGCGATTAGGCCTGTGGATATTAACCTTTATTACAACAGGAGTGATAGAGCAGAGCATTCTACAGTAAATGATGCCTTGGACCTCTTCAGCACAAGTCAGGAACACTTTTAATAAGAGGAATCCTGGGTCTGTATTCATAAAGCATCTGAGTGGGAGTGCTGATCCAGGATCAGTTTATCCTTTCAGATCATAATGAATAATATTATATGCGCAATTAGGACCTGATCCTAGTTCAGCACTCCTACTCTGACACGCTTTATGAACACGAGCCCTGATGCTATTGTCCTCGCTAACATGGCCGTTTAGTGATGACCTTGATAGCTCTCCATTTGAAATGTGTCGACATGGTGACATATGTTGTATGAGGGGATGACAATAAGGGTCTAGGAATCAGGGAAAAGTTTAGGATTAAGTTGGATACAGGTTGATCTGTCACCTCTTCTGACTTTGGAATTCATTTGGTAACAATGCCATTATATTTGGGTAATCGACCTGGGCAAAGAGTTCCCCCACTGGTTCCTATATAACATCACCTTCCTTCAGCATTGAGTTCCTCTGGAGGTCTCATATGAACAGATACAGTGCCTTCGGAAAGTATTCAGACCCCTTGACTTTTTCCCCATTTTGTTACGTTACAGCCTTATTCTAAAATTGATTAAATAAAAAAAATCCTCAGTAATCTACACACAATACCCCATAACGACAAAGCAAACAAATTAAAACAGAAATACCTTATTTACACAAGTATTCAGACCCTTTGCTATGAGACTCGAAATTGAGCTCAGGTGCATCCTGTTTCCATTGATCATCCTTGAGATCTTTCTACAACTTGATTGGAGTCCACCTGTGGGAAATTCAATGGATTGGACATGATTTAGAAAGGCAAACACACCTGTCTATATAAGGTCCCACAGTTGACAGTGCATGTCAGAGCAAAAACCAAGCCACGAGGTCGGAGGAATTGCCCGTAGAGTGCTGAGACAGGATTGTGTCGAGGCACAGAACTGGGGAAGGGTACCAAATCATTTCTGCAGCATTGAAGGTCCCCAAGAACACAGTGGCCTCCATCATTCTTAAATGGAAGAAGTTTGGAACCACCAAGACTCTTCCTAGAGCTGGCCGCCCGGCCAAACTGATCAACCAGGGGAGAAGGGCCTTGGTCAGAGAGGTGATGGGAGAATCTTCAAGAAGGACAACTATCTCTGCAGCACTCCACCAATCAGGCCTTTATGGTAGTGACCAGACGGAAGCCACTCCTCAGTAAAAGGCACATGACAGTCCTCTTGGAGTTTGCCAAAAGGAACTTAAAGACTCTCAGACAATGAGAAACAAGATTCTCTGGTCTGATGAAACCAAGATTTGGCCTGAATATCAAGCGTCACGTCTGGAGGAAACCTGGCACCATCCCTACGGTGAAGCATGGTGATGGCAGCATCATGCTGTGGTGATGTTTTTCAGAGGCAGGGACTGGGAGACTAGTCAGGATAGAGGCAAAAATGAATGGAGACATCCTTGATGAAAACCTACTCCAGAGCGTTCAGGACCTCAGACTGGGGTCTAAGGTTCACCTTCCAACAAGACAACGACCCTAAGCACACAGCCAAGACAACGCAAGAGTGGCTTCAGGACAAGTCTCTGAGTGGCCCAGCCAGAGCCCGGACTTGAACCCGAACCCAACGCTCCCCATCCAACCTGACAGAGCTTGAAAGGACCTGCAGAGAAGAATGGGAAAAACTCCCCAAATACAGGTGTGCCAAGCTTGTAGCGTCATACCTAAGAAGACTCAAAGCTGTTAATCGTTGCCAAAGGTCCTTCAACAAAATAATAAGTGAAAGGTCTGAATATTTCCAAAAACCTGTTTTTGCTTTGTCCTTATGGGGTATTGTGTGTAGATTGATGAGGAACAAAAACAATTTAATCAATTTTGGAATAAGGTTGTAACCGAACAAAATGTGTGAAAGGTCAAGTGGTCTGAAGGTACTGTAGCGAAGGGGAAAAAAACGAGACTCACTTTATTTTATTTATTTTATTTCACCTTTATTTAACCAGGTAGGCTAGTTGAGAACAAGTTCTCATTTGCAACTGCGACCTGGCCAAGATAAAGCATAGCAGTGTGAACAGACAACAACACAGAGTTACACATGGAGTAAACAATAAACAAGTCAATAACATGGTAGAAAAAAAGAGAATCTATATACAATGTGTGCAAAAGGCATGAGGTAGGCAATAAATCGAGTAATTACAATTTAGCAGATTAACACTGGAGTGATAAATCATCAGATGATCATGTGCAAGAAGAGATACTGGTGTGCAAAAGATCAGAAAAGTAAATAAATAAAAGCAGTATGGGGGGTGAGGTAGGTAAATTGGGGGGGTAGTTTACAGATGGACTATGTACAGCTGCAGCGATCGGTTAGCTGCTCGGATAGCAGATTTTTAAAGTTGTTGAGGGAGATAAAAGTCTCCAACTTCAGGGTTTTTTGCAATTCGTTCCAGTCGCAGGCAGCAGAGAACTGGAAGGAAAGGCGTCCAAATGAGGTTTTGGCTTTAGGGATGATCAGTGAGATACACCTGCTGGAGCGCGTGCTACGGGTGGGTGTAGCCATCGTGACCAGTGAACTGAGATAAGGCGGCACTTTACCTAGCATAGCCTTGTAAATGACCTGGAGCCAGTGGGTCTGACGACGAACATGTAGCGAGGGCCAGCCGACTAGGGCATACAGGTCGCAGTGGTGGGTCGTATAAGGTGCTTTAGTAACAAAACGGATGGCACTGTGATAAACTGCATCCAGTTTGCTGAGTAGAGTATTGGAAGCTATTTTGTAGATGACATCGCCGAAGTCGAGGATCGGTAGGATAGTCAGTTTTACTAGGGTAAGTTTGGCGGCGTGAGTGAAGGAGGCTTTGTTGCGGAATAGAAAGCCGACTCTAGATTTGATTTTGGATTGGAGATGTTTGATATGAGTCTGGAAGGAGAGTTTGCAGTCTAGCCAGACACCTAGGTACTTATAGATGTCCACATATTCTAGGTCGGAACCGTCCAGGGTGGTGATGCTAGTCGGGCGTGCGGGTGCAGGCAGCGAATGGTTGAAAAGCATGCATTTGGTTTTACTAGCGTTTAAGAGCAGTTGGAGGCCACGGAAGGAGTGTTGTATGGCATTGAAGCTCGTTTGGAGGTTAGATAGCACAGTGTCCAAGGAAGGGCCGGAAGTATACAGAATGGTGTCGTCTGCGTAGAGGTGGATCAGGGAATCGCCCGCAGCAAGAGCAACATCATTGATGTATACAGAGAAAAGAGTCGGCCCGAGAATTGAACCCTGTGGTACCCCCATAGAGACTGCCAGAGGACCGGACAACATGCCCTCCGATTTGACACACTGAACTCTGTCTGCAAAGTAGTTGGTGAACCAGGCAAGGCAGTCATTAGAAAAACCGAGGCTATTGAGTCTGCCGATAAGAATATGGTGATTGACAGAGTCGAAAGCCTTGGCCAGGTCGATGAAGACGGCTGCACAGTAATGTCTTTTATCGATGGCGGTTATGATATCGTTTAGTACCTTGAGCGTGGCTGAGGTGCACCCGTGACCGGCTCGGAAACCGGATTGCACAGCGGAGAAGGTACGGTGGGATTCGAGATGGTCAGTGATCTGTTTGTTGACTTGGCTTTCGAAGACCTTAGGTAGGCAGGGCAGGATGGATATAGGTCTGTAACAGTTTGGGTCCAGGGTGTCTCCCCCTTTGAAGAGGGGGATGACCGCGGCAGCTTTCCAATCCTTGGGGATCTCAGATGATACGAAGGAGAGGTTGAACAGGCTGGTAATAGGGGGTGCGACAATGGTGGCGGACAGTTTCAGAAATAGGGGGTCCAGATTGTCAAGCCCAGCTGATTTGTATGGGTCCAGGTTTTCCAGCTCTTTCAGAACATCTGCTATCTGGATATGGGTAAAGGAGAAGCTGGGGAGGCTTGGGCGAGTAGCAGCGGGGCTGTTGGCCAAGGTTGGAGTCGCCAGGAGGAAGGCATGGCCAGCCATTGAGAAATGTTTGTTGAAGTTTTCGATTATCACGGACTTATCAGTGGTGACCGTGTTTTATTTATTTATTCATTATTTTTTTTTTATCCCATTTTCTCCCCAATTTTCGTGGTATCCAATCGCTAGTAATTACTACCTCGTCTCATCGCTACAACTCCCGTACGGGCTCGGGAGAGACGAAGGTCGAAAGCCATGCGTCCTCCGAAGCACAACCCAACCAGCCGTACTGCTTCTTTACACAGCGCGCCTCCAACCCGGAAGCCAGCCGCACCAATGTGTCGGAGGAAACACCGTGTACCTGGCCCCCTTGGCTGGCGCGCACTGCGCCCGGCCCGCCACAGGAGTCGCTGGAGCGCGATGAGACAAGGATATCCCTACCGGCCAAACCCTCCCTACCCTGGACGACGCTATGCCAATTGTGCGTCGCCCCACGGACCTCCCGGTCGCGGCCGGCTGCGACAGAGCCTGGGCGCGAACCCAGAGACTCTGGTGGCGCAGTTAGCACTGCGATGCAGTGCCCTAGACCACTGCGCCACCCGGGAGGCCCTAGTGGTGACCGTGTTACCTAGCCTCAGTGCAGTGGGCAGCTGGGAGGAGGTGCTCTTGTTTTCCATGGACTTTACAGTATCCCAGAACTTTTTGGAGTTAGAGCTACAGGATGCAAATTTCTGCTTGAAAAAGCTGGCCTTTGCTTTCCTGACTGACTGCGTGTATTGGTTCCTGACTTCCCTGAACAGTTGCATATCGCGGGGGCTCTTCGATGCTATTGCAGTTCACCACAGGATGTTTTTGTGCTGGTCGAGGGCAGTCAGGTCTGGAGTGAACCAAGGGCTATATCTGTTCTTGGTTCTGCATTTTTTGAACGAAGCATGCTTGTCTAATATGGTGAGGAAGTAACTTTTAAAGAATGACCAGGCATCCTCAACTGACGGGATGAGGTCAATATCCTTCCAGGGTACCCGGGCCAGGTCGATTAGAAAGGCCTGCTCGCAGAAGTGTTTTAGGGAGCGTTTGACAGTGATGAGGGGTGGTCGTTTGACCGCGGACCCGTGGCGGATACAGGCAATGAGGCAGTGATCGCTGAGATCTTGATTGAAGACAGCAGAGGTGTATTTGGAGGGCAAGTTGGTCAGGATAATGTCTATTAGGGTGCCCATGTTTACGGATTTAGGGTTGTACCTGGTGGGTTCCTTGATGATTTGTGTGAGATTGAGGGCATCAAGCTTAGATTGTAGGACTGCCGGGGTGTTAAGCATATCCCAGTTTAGGTCACCTAACAGAACAAACTCTGAAGCTAGATGGGGAGCGATCAATTCACAGATGGTGTCCAGGGCACAGCTGGGAGCTGAGGGGGGTCGGTAGCAGGCGGCAACAGTGAGAGACTTATTTCTGGAGAGATTAATTTTTAAAATTAGAAGTTCGAACTGTTTGGGCATAGACCTGGAAAGTATGACAGAACTTTGCAGGCTATTTCTGCAGTAGATTGCAACTCCTCCCCCTTTGGCAGTTCTATCTTGACGGAAAGTGTTATAGTTGGGTATGGAAATCTCAGAATTTTTGGTGGCCTTCCTAAGCCAGGATTCGGTCACGGCAAGGACATCAGGGTTGGCAGAGTGTGCTAAAGCGGTGAGTAAGGCAAACTTAGGGAGGAGGCTTCTGATGTTGACATGCATGAGGCCAAGGCTTTTTCGATCACAGAAGTCAACAAATGAGGGTGACTGGGGACATGCAGGGCCTGGGTTTACCTCCACATCACCCGAGGAACAGAGGAGTAGTAGGATGAGGGTGCGGCTAAAGGCTATCAAAACTGGTCGCCTAGAGCGTTGGGGACAAGGAATAAAAGGAGCAGATTTATGGGCGTGGTAGAATAGATTCTGGGCATATTGTGCAGACCGGGGTATGGTGGGGCACGGGTACAGCGGAGGCAAGCCCAGGCACTGGGTGATGATAAGAGAGGTTGTATCTCTGGACATGCTGGTCTCAATGGGTGAGGTCACCGCATGTGTGGGGGGTGGGACAAAGAAGGTATCAGAGGTACGGAGAGTGGAACTACGGGGTCCATTGCAAACCAAAACAATGATAACTAGCCTGAACAACAGTATGCAAGGCATATTGATATTTGAGAGAGACATACAATAAGGCATAAAGTGATTGCAGGTCTTGATTGGGAGAGCTAGCTAAAACAACAGGTGAGATAACAGCAGCTAGTCAGCTAACAAAGCAACAGCAGGTAAAAATGGCGACGACTAGGCAGAGAGGGTCGGATTAACTACACACAGATCCTGAGTTAAAGCACAGAGCCGACAGATAAAACACAAATAAACAGAATGGAGTACCGTGAATTAATGGACAGTCAAGCAGGCATCAGCTATGTAGCCAAGTGATCATAGTGTCCGGGGGGCAGCCGTAGATGGAGCAGGGAGGCCTCCACTAAGCTAGCACGCGGCTTTTAAAGTTAGTAGCCCGGGGGGTGGTCTGCTCAGACGGAGGGGGTCTGCTTAGACGGAGGCCGGTTGAGGGCACAGCGGATGGGGTATTCGTCTGCAGACCAGACGTGGTCGTGTCGACAGAGAATCCAAACCGGATGGCGATGGCGAAAGAGAGGTTGTGAATTGTAGAATTATACATGCTTCTGGTGTATTACAGCAATGTTTGGACCGCTGTAGCTCTTCTGCGTGCTTCAAATGGCTTCAGTGTTGCCTCAATGAACTCTGGAGCCTCTAACATAGTGTTTGTGTGTGTGTGTGGGGGGGGATTTTCCTCCCTCCTCACATTCTATCCTGTATGACCCGCACCAGCTATACATGGCATAGTCATTACCATTAACCTTTTTTGGTCTTCCATCCAAGCACTAAACAGACCCAGCTCTGCTTAGCTTCAGTGGCGTGTCTGTGTGATTTGACTCATAGGCTGCAGTGTAGCTGGGTGGGAGTGCAGGTTAATGGGTGACACAGTGGAACTGGCTGACTGGTGTGACCTAGCTGTCACTGCTGCCGGCATGTGACAAGTGGGGTCAAAGCAGATCAGAAGGGGGAAGGGATGTTGGTTATGTCTAAGTGTGTTTTTATATCCATAGGGGAACATGGGATTTATTCCACAGCCTGTGACACATTTATTTCACGAAGACATAATAGCTTGTTAAATGTTTTTCTTTCTGGTCTGATAAAAAAAATATTGTGTCATGATAGTGGCAAGACAATCATAGCTCTGAGGATGTAGCTAGCTGATGTAGGACTACCGTCTGCTGTGACTAGAGCATGCCATGACATTTGACATTTCACTCCTAGCTGGGTCTTCCACTGTCTGTCTGAAGGCCCTGAGATCAGAGGTTAGCTGAGGTATATGGTGGGGTGGATGTTATTTTGGTCAAAGCCCTCTCTCTCTCTATAACTCACCTTCTCTTGCCCTCTCTCTAACTTTCCCTCTATCGATCTCTCTCTCTCTCTGCTTAGACAGACTCCACCCTAGGGCTTAAGCGATATTCCAAGAGCTTCTGCTGTAGCCAGGGAATAAGTGTGAGGGACCAAGTGCTGTGGAGGTGTCTCGCTCATTGGTCCATCCTTAAGCCTCAACGAGAGAGAGTGAGAGTGTCTGTGTATTGGTGTAGGCCCTTCACGCATGAGAGAACGGGAGTTGCTGTCAAAGCCTGGAAGCCAGTGTACCAATGATGACTTACTTACCAATGTGGACGCACAGGGCGAGACCGACGAGAGAGAGAGAGAGAGAGAGAGAGAGAGAGAGAGAAAGGGTTAGTGCTACCCGAATCCGTGGGACGTCCCTAACCTAAACCCTAACCATAACCCTAACCCTTGCCATAACCATTTCAAATGTCAACTTCAATGGGGTTGGGACGTCCTAAGGATCCCAGATAGCACAGACTAGAGAGAAAGAGAAATACATTGATTGAAAGAGAAAGGGAATCAAGAGAAAGAGAGAAGGAAATCAGCCAGTGT
This sequence comes from Salvelinus fontinalis, assembly GCF_029448725.1. Lineage (NCBI taxonomy): Eukaryota > Metazoa > Chordata > Actinopteri > Salmoniformes > Salmonidae > Salvelinus > Salvelinus fontinalis. The sequence goes on from NC_074672.1 coordinate 8,399,955, forward strand.
TCATTTTGATGAGGCACTGCATTTGTGCCAGGCCTCTGAGGGCATTAGCATTGCAATCACATGCTATCAGAAAGCTATGTGCCCTGCGTATACCAGTGAGCGAATGGGTGTGCTGTGTGAAGGCCACTCAGCGTTAGCCAGGATTATGTCATGGAGAAGGACGGAGAAATAAAACATTTCATTTGAGCTCACTGTGACAAAGTGAGCTAATCAGTTGATGTGGCTTGTTGTGATTCAGCAGTTTTTTTTCTCCAGAAATTACAGAAGTTCCACTTCCTTGTTATTTATGACAACTTCCATGATACGGAAGAACCTCACTGTGATCCCTTGGCAAAAACAAGCTAGGATTCTAATATTTATCATTTTGTGTTTCATAACTGTAGTTGAGTAACATTAGTTGTCATATTACAGTGTTCAAATTAAATTGTATTTGTCACATGCGCCAAATATAGCAGGTGTACACCTTAGTGTGAAATGCTTATTTACAAGCCCTTAACCTACAATGCAGTTTTAACAAAATAGAGTTAAGAAAATATTTACTAAATAAACTAAAGTGAAAAAAAACAACTAAGTAACACAATAAAATAATAATAATAATGAGGTTATATACAGGGGTTACTGGTACCGAGTCAAATGTGCGGGGGTAATTTGTACATGTAGGTAGGGGTAAAGTGACTATGCATAGATAATACACAGTGAGTAGCAGCAGTGTAAAAACAAAGGGGGGGTGGGGGGGTCAATGCAAATAGTCCTGGTGGCCATTTGATGAATTGTTCAGCAGTCTTATGGCTTGGGTGTAGAGGTTGAACTTTTAAGGCAGGGGTGACCATCCCCTCGTCCATGAGAGCAATACGTGTGCAGGCTTTTGTCCCAGCCCTGCTCAGACACCACCGATTCATCTAATCAAGGTCCTGATGAGCAGCTGATTAGTCGAACCAGGTGTGTTGGATCAGGCTTTGAGTAAAAGCCTGCACAGCCAGTAGCTCTCCGGGAGAAGGGTTGGCCTCTCCTGGTGTGGTTTTAAGGTCGCCTATTATTCCTGATCTCCCTCTAGTGGAGAGAAACACCCAGAGCTCCAATATGTTTTTGAGAGGCCAGGCAATAGGATTGCTGATCTAGGATCAGGTCCTCTGTGTTCATGTAATCTGATTCATTCCGAGCTCAAATGGGAAACTCCTACTATGATACGCTTTGTGAATATGAGCCCAGGTCATGTGTGTACTCTACACAGTTTAGATATGGTGATTTCACTTGATGTGGTGACTTTCCACCGGTTAGGCAATAACTGTCGAACAATGTTACTAAACGGTAAAGGCTGAATTAAACAATTCGGTACAGTGCTGCACAATAGTGTGTACTTTCCCTACAATTTCACATTGCAATATTCAATCTAGCCTGTTAGCAACATTGGAGAGGGGGGGGGGGAGAAGAGACACAGATAATATCGTGATATATATTTGACATCATTTTGAGTCATGTGGTGTGGGAGTGCAGCAAGCACATTACCTCACATGTCGAACACCCTTTTAGTAGAAGTAGAAATGGTTCCTCCTGCCCTGTCCTGCAGACTGTGATGCACTAGTAGCATTGATCAGAGTCTGCCTGGGTATCGTTGTTAGTAGATCTAGTCTAGGGCCTGCACAGACAAAGATGGATGCAAGATGTTCATGTATGCATATGTATCAGTCTCTGTCCCTGTCCGTTGCCTGAAAAGGCCCTGAGTGTATGCTAGCTTTACTAGCAAAATCCTGTTGGTTGGTAAAGATGGCTCTGTTAGCGTAGCATAGCATTAGCATCTACTCCTCCCAAGTCGTATAATGTTAGGCTGTTGGTGAAAACACCATGTCCCCAGTCCCATCTTGGTGGTAAATCATTCTGGCAAGCTGTAGGCCTGACTGAAGCTGTAGTCAAGTTAGAATAATTGTGTATTTGTGAGATGCAGGGCTCCCTTGTAAAAGAGACCTTGGTCTCAATGGGACTCCCCTGCTAAATGAAAGGTAAAATAAAGGTATAATAGACATAGCCCTGTTAGCCTAGCAGTTGCTCTGTCAATGGGACAGCACAAGTCCTCTGTTAGCCTAGCTGTCAGTGGGTCTATCAGTGGGACAGTACAGCAGTAGGAGAGATACATTGCATTGCTTGCTGTTTGGGGTTTTAGGCTGGGTTTCTGTACAGCACTTTGAGATATCAGCTGATGTAAGAAGGGCTATATAAATACATTTGATTTGATAGATAGCCTTGTTAGTCTAGCTGTTAGCCTAGATAGTAGCTCTGTCAGTTGCTCTGGTACAGTGCAGCTCCATTGTTCTCTCGTTAGCACACTGGGCTCTTTTATACTGACCAGAATTACCCTTTGTGGAAGGCAAGTGTGCACGTGTGACAAGAAAGAAAGTAAAATCTGCCGAGGCAATGCCACTCTTTCTTTGACATCTGACATCACTCCAAGTGATCACCCGACTACCTCATCCCCATTTTGCACCCCAGTATCTCTACTTGCACATCATCATATGCACATCTATCACTCCAGTGTTAATGCTAAATTGTAATTATTTTCGCCTCTAGGGCCTATTTATTGCCTACCTCCCTACTCTTCTACATTTGCACACACTGTACATAGATTTTTCTATTTTTCTTTTGTGTTACGTTTGTTTATGTGTAACTCTGTGTTGTTGTTTTTGTCGCACTGGTTTGCTTTATCTTGGCCAGGTCGCAGTTGTAAATGAGAATTTGTTCTCAACTGGCCTACTAGGTTAAATAAAAAAGTACCTCAAGTACACGATTCTTAATTGAAAACATGCTCGTCTTACTTGGGCTCCTGGGTGGCGCAGCGGTCTAAGGCACTGCATCTCAATGCAAAAGGTGTCACTGCAGTCCCTGGTTCAAATCCAGGCTGCATCACATCCGGCTGTGATTGGGAGTCCCATAGGGTGACGCAACTATGGCCAGTTGAGAACAAGTTCTCATTTACAACTGCGACCGGGCCAAGATAAAGCAAAGCAGTGCAAAAACAACAACACAGAGTTACACATAAACATCCTGGAAACATCCATCACATTATGTCCTGAGCTATCATGTTTTACCTGGCAATGAGAGAGAAATTAGTCAAGAAACACAAATTCCACATTGGAGTGTGTGAAGTGTTGCATAGACGTAAAAAAAATACAGTTGAATAGAATAGACGCAAGTAGGGACAGGGAAGTTACCAAAGGGATATCTATTTTTCCACACCTGTGAGCCTTTCATTATGGCTAGCCTATACTTTAGTACCTGCAAACAAGTTAATTATAATGTATAGTTTATGTTACAGAGCTCCAAACACCCTTGTGAGCATATATACTAGTCTTCACTGAAAAACTATGTGAGATCAGGCCATGCAGTGGCCAAACACATACTATTGCCATCTTTTATACATAAACACAAATCTAGAAAAACTGTGACTCATCTGAATTAATATATACTAATTTAAAATGGTAATAAATTTTTTTATTTTCCCCCCTTTTTCGTGGTATCCAATTGTCTCATCGCTGCAACTCCCGTACGGACTCGGGCGAGGCGAAGGTCAAGAGCCGTGCGTCCTCCGTAAAACACAATCCAGCCAAGCCGCACTGCTTCTTGACACAACGCCTGCTTAACGCGGAAGCCAGCCGCACCAATGTGTCAGAGGAACCATCGTACACCTGGCCACCGTGTCAGCGTGTATTGCGCCCCGACCCGCCACATGAGTCGCTAGAGCGCGATGGGACAAGAACATCCCTGCCGGCCAAACCCTCCCCTAACCAGGATGACGCTGGGCCAATTGTGCACCGCCCAATGGGTCTCCCGGTCGCAGCCGGCTGCGACAGAGCCCGGACTCGAACCAGGATCTCTAGTGGCACAGCTAGCACTGCGATGCAGTGCCTTAGACCACTGCGCCACTCAGGAATATATTAATGTAAAAATATATACCTCTCAATCAAAGTAGGATTGCTGTATTGTTTGAGAATACGATTTCACCAAGGTCATATTCACATTGGTTACATAGACATGCCTAACATACATATTCACATCACAGTAGCCCTGCACATTGCAGGCCAGGTCCAGCCACAGACACACGCTACACACACACGCGCACATACACACACTTTCCCCATTCGTTCCTTGCCACTCAGACTGCTGCTGACACCAGTCTATAACGGCTTGGATGATTCAGCTGACTTGCAGATGAAACCCATCCCCCGGAGACTGAGTCAGTGTGTCACAGTGGGTGTGTGTGCGTGCACGGACAAGGCCATAAATCAATAGTTGCAGCATCGTGTGTGAAGCGTTCCTATCTGATGATGGAAAAAGCTCAGATGGCTACTCTCTTGGTTGTGATGTCACACATGAGCTGTCTGACCCTGTATCACACATTGTGTCACTTGTTCTTTTTGACCTGCCGCCAAATCGTTTACCACACCATGCTAATTGTGATGCTAAATGCTAACACCATGCGCACCGCTAGCTCACTCGATGATGCAACGCTGCGCTCTGCGTTTAGCACAAAGCTCTGGGAGGGAAGGTCGTTCTCTGAGTCATTTTCCCATGCACTTTAACTGCCTAGCCATCCATCTCTCGCCCATGTACCTTGTTTTGTGCCTCAGCATGTCCATTCATTATGTAATGCCTGTATAGGCCTGCAGCGCTCGCCCCTACATCATTACCTTCTAATGAGAATGACTCCTCTCTCTGTTTTTCTCTCTCCCTCTCTGAGCCTAGATAGACCTGATCGGATAATGGATTAAATTCAATTGTCAGATACTGCTATAATGGTAGGATGATAGCCTACTTGTCATTGTAGGAGGACTCAGTTACTGCGTAAATATATGAGTGCTTGTCTGTCGTCTGTACAGTCCTCAAGTGTATGCTAACTTTATTAGCAAAATCCTTTTGGTCGTTAAGCTCTGTAAGAGCTCTTTGTTAGCGTAGCATAGCCCATAGCATTAGCATCTGCCTCTCTCAAGTCCTAGTATCAGTCTTGTTAGTGAAAAGACAATACTCCCATGTCTCAGATACTCTGGTAATGGTAGGATGGTGTCCTACTTGCCACTGTAGAAGGACTCAGATACTGCAGTCCTGTGTTTGGCTGAACCCGAACCATCTGTATAGCTAACTCAAATTTTCTTTTACACACCTCTCCTTTTTTATTTCTAGTTTTCCACTCCTATATTCATTTATCTCTGTGATGTTGTCATTGTGCAGTGTGGTAAACAGTTTTCGGTGGGACCTTTAGTGTGGATATTTTGACTGCTGGGAGGATGGGATTTAGGAGGGCAATAAACTAACTGGCTGAGGAAGACTTGCAGGTTGGCAGATTTTTTATCTTTCCCTCACCCAGTCGATCCATCACTATAATTTGAAGAAGTGTGCAAGATTTAGGAAGGGAGGGAGGAAGAGTATTTGGCTGGGAGATATGGCTGATTGGTGGGGAGTCGACACATTCTGGGTCAGAGAGAGGGTTGTATTCATTAGGAACTAAATGGAAGAAAACGTACCGGAACAGGGATGGAGTACCTAAACTTCTCCAATAAGAAACGCTTGTTTACGTTTTCCCTTGACAATTTTTTTTTGTTGATACGATGTTCATAATGAATAGAACCCAGCCGAGCAGAGGTCAAGTGCAGAGTGTGAGAAATGCCCTGCTGTGTTCTGTCATGGCAGAGATTATCGTTTCAGCTTAATCTACAGTACAGTATAAGCCTTCTCTCTCTCCTCACATCTGCTCCAATCTGCTCCAATGTCCTCTGAAGCCTCCGAGGCAGAGATTATGGAGTCTGTCGATTCGCTGATGCAATAATGAAAAGTGAGATTGAGATTTTTACTCCCCCAAAAAATGACAGTGAGCGAGGGGGCAGAGAAAGAAACAGGGAAGAGGAGGAGCGGGAGGAAGGAAGGAAAACAGACACATAGGTGCAAGACACACACACACACACAGAGAAAACCGACAGGCATAAAAATAGCCCAGGCCCTGTCGCAGACTTCTGCTGGGATGCTTGCCAGACTTCAGCTCTGGTGGTGCCTAGGGGAAACGCTAAGCTGGGTATCAGTGGAACGTGTTGAACGGCCATAACCCAGAAAACAACCCAGGAAAAAACAACCTATCGCCTGCCCTCATTTTGTCTCACCCTCATAGCCGTATCTGGCCTGACTGCAATTCACATCACACACCACTATCGTTAGTATCGTTTTCTGTCTTCAATTATGTATCTGACCCATATGTTGTGGATGAGGCCTGGGCTGGCCCTGTTCGGAGCTGATGGGACAGGATTTGAAGTGGTTCAGACCAGGCGGTCGCTGAATTTCCTGTTTCTCCCTCAGATTGGACCTCTGGTGAATGGTGCTAGCCCGCGAGGCACATCTGTTCAGCGCAGCTAATCCACAAAGGCCTGGCTCGCCCACTGGTTAATGCCCCCACTGGGGAACCACTTAGTTAGCATACGCTCAATAGCAACAATAGCTAGGGCTAGGCTACATCTCCAGTGGGCAGGGGATTGTAAAGCTGGGGGGATGTGATGATTGCCTCTTTTTAACCCGCCCCCTATTTTTTTCTGTCCCTCTTTCTGTTAATTTATCTGTCTCTACGTCTCCTCTCTGTCTCTTTAAAAAAAACAGGATTGAGAGCTAGCAATGTTCAACTCCTACATAATATGACAACAGCAATGTTCAACTCCTACATAATATGACAACAGCAATGTTCAACTCCTACATAATATGACAACAGCAATGTTCAACTCCTACATAATATGACAACAGCAATGTTCAACTCCTACTTAATATGACAACAGCAATGTTCAACTCCTACATAATATGACAACAGCAATGTTCAACTCCTACATAATATGACAACAGCAATGTTCAACTCCTACATAATATGACAACAGCAATGTTCAACTCCTACATAATATGACAACAGCAATGTTCAACTCCTACATAATATGACAACAGCAATGTTCAACTCCTACATAATATGACAACAGCGATCTACGTGGGGGTTCTTGATGTTTAGAACATCACAAAATGGCGTTGTTAGTCTCAACTGCCGATCTGGTCTTAGCTTCTTATCTGCAGATCTAGGATCAGATTTACCTCCCCAAATAAAAGCCTCAAACTGTCATGGCCCAAAACGCAAGACTGGGTGCAATGCATTGCACTCCTATGTCTTCCACTGTTCATTCTTGTTATACGTATCACCAAAAGCATCACCATCGGTTCCACTTTGCTCATGTAGAAGGTGTGAAGGCCAGATTCAGATAGGTGTCTGTGTTTGTGTAGGGCTGTGGTAGTGAGGTCTCCTTCAGTGGTAGGCTGATAAAGTAACGTGCCTTAGTGCTGCTCCAGAGACAGACTGGACATAGGGCAAGTTTGGCAAATGCCAGATGGGCTAGTCCATCTTTAGCCCAGTCGGCCTGTCGGATTATTTGTCTAGTAAGGGTGGCCTCAAGGGGGAAAATAGGGCCGGTGTGGGGGCCTTGAGGATAATAATTGTCTAGTTTGTTAGAAATGCCCAAGGAGCGGATTTCTGGTCCCAATCCACCTCAGCCCTGCTCTGATAAAGCCTGTGGTACCGGACAGGGAGACGGCAATAAACAATGTATGAAGGAATGTGGAAAATGCTTGCACACCCTCCCCATTGTTGCAACATTATTAGCTGGTTCACTGTTACTTGGCATACAAAAAAAAATACTTGGCTGGTAGATACTGTTACTGGCAGCAGCATGCAGCCGCCCAGAAGAAGGGTTTTATGGTGCCAAAGGTGGAATTTATGGTGTTTCATTAGCTCCTCATGTAAGGCGTGGACTTTTTACAATTGTGTGTGTTATGCTTGTTTTAATTTGTCCATATATTCAAAAAAGCGCTCGCACATCTGAGTTAATTCATTGCAGGTGCGTGGGAATAATGTCATAGCTTTGAAATCCTTCCATATACTGTATGTAACAATATGTAAGTGTGTATGTGTAGTAGGTATAAAGTAGTGCACAACCATAGCCTCTAGGTGCAGAACAATAGCGCCACCACACAGGACATGAACACCATAAGCTTAAGGCTCCTCCACTCTCCTCCGCTCTCCTCTCCTCCGCTCTCCTCCTCCTCCACCTCCTCCACCTCTGCTCTCCTCTCCTCTGCTCTCCTCGTCCGCTCTCCTCCTCCTCTCTCCTCCTCCTGCACCTCCTCCACCTCTGCTCTCCTCTCCTCTGCTCTCCTCCTCCGCTCTCCGCTCTCCACCTCCTCCGCCTCCTCCTCCACCTATGCTTTCCTCCGCTCTCCTACGCTCTCCTCCTCCACCTCCTCCGCCACTTACGCTCTCCTCCACCTCCTCCGCTCTCCTCCGCTCTCCTCTGCTCTCCTCCGCTCTCCTCCTCCACCTCCTCCGCTCTCCTCCACCACTTTTACTCTCCTCTGCCTCCTCCGCTCTCCTCCTCCACCTCCTCCGCTCTCCTCCACCACTTTTACTCTCCTCTGCCTCCTCCGCTCTCCTCCACCACTTTTACTCTCCTCTGCCTCCTCCGCTCTCCTCCGCCTCCTCCACTCTCCACTCTCCTCCACTCCCTCCACCTCCTCCACGTCCTCCGCTCTCATCCACCTCCTCCACTCTCTTCTGAGCTTCAGCATCTAGTCTAAAAATAGAAACTGATGTTTCAATTTAAAGGTGGAAATGTATTCAGTGCAAATGATGGTGTCAAACCCACAGCTAGCTCTGCCATCATGTGGGTGAGTTTTGTAACTGCACTCTGGTGGGAACTGTTTTATACTGTATTACATTTTAGACTCCGTATCCAAAGACTAGGGAGTAGGAATGTACTGGGTTACTATTGGCTATGCCTGGAGGGCGGAGGGGGCAGCTGGTGGGGTGTATGTGTGTGAGCGAGAGAGAGAGAGAGAAAGACTGCTGCTGAGAAGCAACCTCGTGGGGAACGGGGGAGGAGGGAGTGGGGAGAGAGAGAGAGAGACAGGAGGAGAACGGTGTCGGAGGAAGAAAGAGGAGGAGGAATAGGAGGAGAGGAAAGCCGGGATGTAAAGAGAGGGAGCGGATGATACTGCTGCCGTCAGAGAAAGGAGGGATGCTGCTAACACTCCTTTTCTACCTGCGAGTGAAAGGTAGGAGAAGGATGGAGTTGCCCCCCTAGACACTGATCTAACATCAGTTTTTCATGTCCTTCTCCTTATGGTTAACAATAGGAATTGGGGACGATAAGCTGATCGTAGATCTGTGCCAACGGGCAACTTCTACCCGGAGCTGCAGGATACTGTAACTCACTACTGCGTGAAACAGACAGATATATGCAGGGTGCATGTGAGCCTGTGTATGTGTGATGGCTGGCATGTGTGTATGTTTGTACACGGGGATAGTGTTTTTTTGTACGGCGGGGTGTGTGATGTGTGAGCTTTTTAGATACAGAAAGAGAGAGCAAGAGAGTGTGTGTGTCCGTACCCGTGTACGCGTTGAAGATTGGAGCCTCTGTATGGACCACTCACAACATAGTACTTGTTTCAAATAGTTTAAGATTTGATGTGTCGGAGAATAAATATTCAGCATGTCTTAGAAGAAAATGTTCTCTATACTCTAGTCTAGTTGTTAATTACAAACAGTTTTTGACTTCCATTTTCTCGCTAGAGCTGCTAAATACTCTTGCGTGTTGAGTTTGTTCCTAGGGTCATGCATATTGGACTGCAAGGTAATGCCAGTATAGTTGTTCCTTTAGAAATGACATTACTAGCCTTACTGACTCTAAAGTGGCTCCAATATTGTTTGGAGGTTTGCAGCCTATGATCTACAATATTCAACTTTATCATCATAATGACATTGCACCAATGTGACTAGTTTGTTGAATTTCCCCAAATCATTCATAAACTCGGACAGTTTCTCTCTCATTTGAACCCAGATTGCAACCACAAATCAATGATTGCGTTTCAAGGTTTCACGGTTCGGTGGAATTCACGGTTGTTGTTGACCTCAACCAAATATCAACCAACGTTTGGATGTTCATCTGACGTCTTTGTCCAATTTATTTCATGTTATACCGTTTCTCTCAATTTATCCCAGATTACAACGACAAATAAACAGTTGTTGACCAAACATGAACCACAATTGGAAGTTCATCAGCGCTTGCCCAGTGGAGGCGGTGGCGATTTCCTGCTGCTAAGAACATTTCCTGGACTGTTTTCCGTCAGCCCTGACAGTCTCTGCCTCCTAGTAGTGTTCTAGGCCACAGAGACTGGGGATGGTAATCTGTGTAACCTATTTAGAGTCCCCACGTCGCCATCTATCTCCACTGACAAAAAGATACGATACCAATCTGGCTGAGCTCAGTCTATCTGTCTTGTGTCATCCTCTACTGTCCTTATTTGATTTAGTTATTTAGCAGATGTTTTTATCCAGAGCGACTTACAGTTAGTGCCTTCATCTTCAGATGGCTCGGTGGGACAACCACATATCACAGGGATAGAAAGTACATTTTCCTTAATATCGTAGCTATCAGTAGAGGCAGAGCTAGAAGGGGGGGGGGGGGGTTTAAGTGCAAGTGCTGGTTATTATTTAAGATGCTGTTTGAAAAGGTAGGGTTTCAGATGTTTTCGGAAGATGGTCAGGGACTCTGCTTCATGGATGTCATGGGGTGGGGCTGAGTGACCGAGTGGTTTGGGGTAAAAGGGATGGTTGTATGTGTTATTTGTTTTATAAAGGTATGCGTAGCTAGTGTATGTTGGGTGAGTTACTTTTGAAGTTAGATTGTAGATGGTATTCTGTGTACAGATCTATGTCTAGATTCATGTCGATCTTTATCCTTATCTTAGTGAGAGCCTATTCTTAGGGCAGGAAAATATACAGCTGCATTGTATGAGTTCATGTTAGAACACACACATATTACTATCAGTGTTGGGGAGTAGTGAACTACATGTAGCCCAGCTAGTAGTTTAACTCCATTTTGCAGTAGCTTAGTGGTAGTTGAACTAAATTCAAATCTAGGTAGTGTTTTCAGTAGTTAATGACCTTTTTGCCATGCAGCTTACTACTGGAACTACACACTACTGTCTTAGCGCAAATAAAATCTGGGTAAAGTAGGCAATCCTTTTCTTTCTTTTCGGCATCACACCTGCCTACTTCTCACTTGAAACAATTGTTTTTGTGTTTAATAGGCTAAATTACACATTCTGTTAACCTATGACCCCAATTGCCATTGCAATTTGTAGTCATTTCAGATGTACATATGATCATTTTTCAAATTAAACTATATTTTTCCTTTGGGTAGCTTTAGTGTAGCTTAGCTTCTTCCAGTGTAAAGTAATTGGTAGCTTGGCAAACTACATTTTCAGAGTAGCTTCCCCAACACTGATTACTGTATGTCTGCACACTACATGTTAATGTGTTCTTTCTACATATAGAAGAGGGTCTGTGGCCTGGGGTGGTCTAAGTCGCTGCCAATGAAAAGAAATGACGCTGCAGCATGGGTTCGAACCAAGAGATCCACTGCTATTTCAGCACACTCTCTACCTTTCTTTTCTCTCAATATTCTATCCAATAAACCAAAAATATATTTATTTTATTTCACCTTTATTTAACCAGGTAGGCAAGTTGAAAACAAGTTCTCATTTACAATTGCGACCTGGCCAAGATAAAGCAAAAAATATAGCAGGAGTGAGACTGCCTCTCTCCTTTTTTAATATAAAAAAAAAAGAGAGACAGAAGAGGGTCTGGTAGATACAGTAAGTGGGATTTAGCTGCCTGGCCTGACGGATGGGGGCTAAGTGGTGAGGTTGTGAAACAGAAACCGTTACAGTGGTGGTGGTGATAACACACCCCTCTACACTCGCAAGGCAGAGTGTCAATGATGACTAGTAGCAGGGCTAGTTTAATCCAGGACAGTCATTATTACATAAGACGCCGCAGCAGCACCCCCTGTAAGGCAAGACAAAGGCACCCAGATAATTGGGAACTGGTGTCACATGTTGTTGCGGAATTGGAGAGACAGAGGGAAAGCGAGGACGATAGATGGAGAGAGAAAGAATGGATGGAAAGTATAATGACGAGAGATTGGACGATAAAATGGAGGGAAAGAGCACGAGAGAGTGTGCGGTAAGGGGAATAGAAAATAAGTTATCGAAAACGTTTTAAATCAAAGACATACCTTCAAGCCTGCAGAGCAGGAGCCCTTAGATTCCCTTCATCAAAGGAAGTGGAGAGCGAGCATGGCATTTTGATGATGAGTGTACGGGGGTGTCATGGTAGTTCACATTCACCATTAGACATCAAACGGAAGAAAATGGATTGAAAGAGGGAGGGTGCTACCTGAACTTGTCCAAAAATAAATGATTGTTTACATTTTTCATTGCAAAACGTGTTGCTAGAGTGTGCCCTAATGAATACAACCCTTGTAATGGGATGCAGCTATTATAGTATGTGTCCACTGTATCGCAATGTTTTTTTCTTCTTCTCGTACAGCACACCCTGCAACATGCCATTTCAGTGTCCTTTTTAGTTGATTTAGTAAATATTTTCTTAACTCTATTTCTTGAACTGCATTGTTGGTTAAGGACTTGGAAGTAAGCATTTCACGGTAAGGTCTCCACCTGTTGTTTTCGGCGCATGGGACAAATAAAATGTGATTTGATTTGTAATATATCATCTGCCAGTGAAGCCATAGTCACGGCATAAAAAAATGGTTTGGGTTGCTAAAGCTGCTGATTCTATTAGAATGGGAACCAGTCTGTTTTTGCTCTCTTGCCAACTCCTTATGGAATTGTCATGCCAAACATGTTTGGTGTGACATTGAGTGAAAATGAGTAGGCATAAACAGTTCTGGGACCAGGCTATGATACTATCACAAACTTAATTTGTATAGTACTTCTTTTGAGTGGATCCGTATGGTGTGTTGGGACAGATAGACGGAATTCCATTACCATGGTGTCGTCTTAGCAACAGCATCTTAGAGCTGCTGACTCATTGGCTCATAGCAGTGTGTTGACTGCAGTTCAGGATTTCCCACTCACTGTCCCCTTTGGACATGCTGACAATCGCCACAGCCCTGAAAGACGATTTCTTTTCAAAGTTCACTGCTAACTTCTACTTCTGTTATCTTCCACAAAGAGAGTTAAGTTGAAATGAATTAAACGACCGTTAAATTAAGAACATACTTTGTCACGCTATAACATGGAGGGCTAAATGTATCTGAGTGGCTTTGGGGCTATTGGATACACTACATCTATTCTCTATCTCTACATGGCATATAAATCGCTGATGTCTCCCATGAAGATGTTCAAATGGGGACAGTCCCCAGTTTATCAGTATGGGCTGTACTGTATATGGGCAGGGCACTCGTTGAAATGTTCATTCTGTAGCGTGCTGTGTAGTCTGTCTACTTTATTTAATTTAATTTTTGACCTTTTTTTATAAAGGTTTTTCTCATTGAGATAACTTCTCTTTTCCAAGAGAGACCTGGTCCAATAGCAGCAGGAGGAACAACGTTTCAGACAAAACAACTTACATACACTAACACAACATTAAACAGAACTATAATCACACATACAGTACACATACTTGACTAAAAACAGCTGTCCTAAAGACAATTACACTCTTCTATGATATATACGTCGATCAAGTGTTTAAACTCCACCAACGAAACTAGATCATCACATTTTTAAATGTTCAGGAGAGAATTCCAGGACCACGGTGCTAAGTAACTAAAACTATTTCTACCATGACCTGTTCTAATTTTTGGTACTGTTAGAAGCATATGAGAATGGGACCTTAATTGATATTTATTTACCGACCTGACTAAAAAAGAACAGAGATAAAATGGCATTTTACTCAATATGGCCTTATAAATCAGTGTATACCAGTGTTTAAGCCTACGCAAGGTCAATGACGACCAGCCAACAGCGCTGTAGAGATCACAATGATGTGTTAGACGTTTCTGATTTGTAATGAACCTGAGGGCCGCATTATATACTGAATCAAGTGCTCTCAGGGTAGTGGTTGAGGCTTGCATATACAGTTGAAGTCGGAAGTTTACATACACCTTAGCCAAATACATTTAAACACAGTTTTTCACAATTCCTGACATTTAATCCTAGTAAAAATTCCCTGTCTTAGGTCAGTTAGGATCACCACTTTATTTTAAGAATATGAAATGTCAGAATAATAGTAGAGAGAATGATTTATTTCAGCTTTTATTTCTTTCAACACATTCCCAGTGGGTCAGAAGTTTACATACACTCAATTAGTATTTGGTTGCATTGCCTTTAAATTGTTTAACTTGGGTGAAGCGTTTCAGGTAGCCTTCCACAAGCTTCCCACAATAAGTTGGGTGAATTTTGGCCCATTCCTCCTGACAGAGCTGGTGTAACTGAGTCAGGTTTGTAGGCCTTCTTGCTCGCACACACATTTTCAGTTCTGCCAACAAATTTTCTATAGGATTGAAGTCAGGGCTTTATGATGGCCACTCCAATACCTTGACTTTGTTGTCCTTAAGCCATTTTGCCACAACTTTGGAAGTATGCTTGGGGTCATTGTCCATTTGGAAGACCCATTTGCGACCAAGCTTTAACTTCCTGACTGATGTCTTGAGATGTTGCTTCAATATATTCACATAATTTTCAGTCCTCATGAGGCCATCTATTTTTTTGAAGTGCACCAGTCCCTCCTGCAGCAAAGCACCACCACCACATGACGCTGCCGACCCTGTTCTTCACGGTTGGGATGGTGTTCTTCGGCTTGCAAGCCTCCCCCTTTTTCCTCAAAACATAACGATGGTCATTATGGCCAAACAGTTCTATTTTTGTTTCATCAGACCAGAGGACATTTCTCCAAAAAGTACAATCTTTGTCCCCATGTGCAGTTGCAAACCGTAGTCTGGCTTTTTTATGGGGGTTTTGGAGCAGTGGCTTTTTCCTTGCTGAGCGGCCTTTCAGGTTATGTCGATATAGGACTGGTTTTACTGTGGATATAGATACTTTTGTACCTGTTTCCTCCAGCATCTTCACAAGGTCCTTTGCTGTTGTTCAGGGATTGATTTGCACTTTTCGCACCAAAGTACGTTCATCTCTAGGAGACAGACTTGTGGAGGTGTACCATTTTATTCTATATAAATACATTTGATTTGATTATACTCGCGTGCTATTGTTTGTACAGATGAACGTGGTACCTTCAAGCGTTTGGAAATTGCTCCCAAGGATGAACCAGACTTGTGGAGGTCTTGGCTGATTTATTTTTATTTTCCCATGATGTCAAGCAGAGGCACTAGGTTTGAAGGAAGGCCTTGAAATACATCCACAGGTACATCTCCAATTGACTCAAACGGTGTCAATTAGCCTTTCAGAAGCTTCTAAAGCCATGACATCATTTTCTGGAATTTTCCAAGCTGTTTAAAGGCACAGTCAACTTAGTGTATGTAAACTTCTGACCCACTGGAATTGTGATACAGTGAATTATAAGTGAAATGATCTGTCTGTAAACAATTGTTGGAAAATTTATCTGTGTCATGCACAAAGTAGATGTCCTAACCGACTTGCCAAAACTATAGCTTGTTAACAAGAAATTTGTGGAGTGGTCGAAAAACAAGTTTTAATGACTGCAACCTACGTGTATGTAAACTTCCGACTTCAACTGTATATAACATCACTAAAATCTATACCGCCAGTAATGTACCAGCTCCTTCCTGGCCTCCAAAGAAAAACAAGCCTTATGCCGGTAATAAAAACCTATTCTCAGCTTGAGCTTCCTTATCAAGTTCTCTACATGAACAGTGAAGCTCAGCTTATCAACCCACACACCCAAATATTTGTACAATTTAACTTGCTTTATAGTATATCCAGCCAATGTAGCAATGACATGATTTTAGTAACATGTCTGTCATTTGAAAATACCATGCATATTGTTTTACCAAAAATTTAGAACCAGCTTTAAATCATACAGATTCTGTTGTATGATGTTAAATGCTCTTTGGGGATTTTCAAAAGCTAAAGATAAACTACTACCACTTGAATAAAGAACAGTATCATCTGCATAAAAATGAACATCCACTGTTTCAGTAAGATCCCCAATGTTGTTGATATAGAAAATGAACAACAGTGGGCCCAAAATAGAACCTTGTGGAACACCTGAGCACACCTCTATGGACTCAGATTTACAACCATCCGCCAATACACATTGTGTACGATTTGATAGGTATTTTATAAACCAATCTAGAGTATGACCAGTAATTCCACAACATTTTAACCTTTGCCCTAACACAGCATGGCCCGCGATGTCAAAAACCTTTCGACAAATCAATAAAGACAGACACACAATGTAACTTGTTGTCAAGAGCACAATGGAGGTCATTTAAAACCTTCAATGTTGCTGAAACAGTGCTATGGCCAGACCTAAAACCTGATTGCATTCCATTTAAGATGTTGTTTTCTTCGGCCTTTAGTCGGCCTTTAGCTGCCTACTAATTGACAGTACAGACAATTTTGATATGGGTTGATAGTTGTTAAGTAGCGAAGGATCTCCATCTTTCAGGAGAGGCAGTACAAAATCAGATTTCCATAACTTGGGGATTTCCTTAACATCAAGTGTGAGGTTAAAAATACATGTTAAGGGGGGAGCAATGATGTCTGCAGCTAGGTGCAGGAAACGGGGGTCTAGTTCATCAGGGCCAGGGGATTTTTCCCCATCAATTTCTTTCAGGGCTTTACACACTTCTGAAACAGAGAAGGATGAAAAGGAGAACCTGGCGAAGGAGTGCACAGGGGTGTCAGGTAAATTCATAGGGGGTTCAATTATACCTTTGACCTTTTCAAATAAACTGCCTGCATCTAAAAAAATGCATATTCTGCTGATTCTGAAATGCTTTAAGAACAGATTGCATTTTATTGTGAGGTACTAGCTAGTTGCCTATAATTCCTTTTTTTAGTTTTTATTGGCGGCTATTCAAAAAGGCAACTATAATTTCTTTAATTATACTGTTTTTGTAAGTGACCCACATGTGGAAAGCCCCAACATCTTTGAGTGCACTCTTTGAAGGGGACTTGAGGGAGGGAGGGAGGGAGGGTGGGTGTTGGTAGAGTTTATCATCTTCCTGCTAGTGGGATCAGGAACAATGTCTGGAAGTGAGTCTAGCCCCTGTATATGTCCTGTCCTCGAGCCACTGGAACAACTGCCACCACCTCTAGAGAGCAGCTGCCTGCTTTGTCCTCTCCTACTTTAGTGGAGCATATGAACACCTTTAGACCTGCATGGCCTGGGTATAACAACTCTTACAACATGGCTGGATTCTTCCCACTGCCATACACTTGTGCAGGTGCAGTACTTTTTTACTTGTCTGGCTTATCTCTGTTTTTTTCTCTACTACATCAACGCTCTCTCTCTCTCTCTCTCTCTCTCGCTCTGTTTCTCTCCTCTCTTCCCGATCTCTCTCCTTGCACATCTTCCTCGCTCGTCTGTTGAAAATGGGGAGATGCAATGCTAGTCTGTCTGTGTCTCAGCGGAACATGTCTGTTAGCCCAGAGGAAGTGTGTGGGTGTGTGTGTGGGGGTCTCCTCTCAACTTTTTTTCATGGGGCAGGCGAGGAAACAGGTCTCAGAGATGATAAACAATAACCTTTTTCTATTGACTAGCGTGGCTAGCTAACTGTGGCTAATGTAATTTAATTTCCTTTGCCACAGCAAAGATGAAAAGATAATCAACATTCAGAAAACAATTGTGGTCGAGACAGAATCCGGCAGGCCCACTAATAAGCCCACTTAAAGTCAGTAAGCAAGACAATATAATTGTATCCCTAATAATGGTATCGAATGACTCAGGCATTCTATTCTTTCTGACATTGCCGAAGAATGATCAGAAATGACCTCACTAATGATCGACAATGAGAATTTACATCACCCTGCTCCTCTGCTGTCTCATCACCGGGACACCCTCTGCATACAGACGCCTTCTTACTGGCCTGCTACGCTAGACGCATAACTTTTGCAGACTGAGATGCTCTTATTCATTTAAATGAAATCTGAGTAAAAGCACCCCATGGCCCCACTATTTTCAAGATTTCACCGCACAGCCCCACTGGACAGCAATAGGGTGACTTTGCTCATGTCGGCAACAAATTACACATCAAATGTAGCAGGTAAAAAACCTACCTGACGCCCCATATGTAGTTCCTATTTAGCCATGTCCTCGTGCATACAGGACACCATATGCAGAATATGCAGTAGTGAACCTTTCTGACAGCCATAACAAACTCATGAACTTCCTAGTTTACCTGCTTAATGCTATAGGCGCGGTGTAATGTTAGCCGGCACCAGCGACACTCTCTGTGACTCGAGTCTTGTTTGTTGTGTTCACACCGTCCACCCTCATCCTTTAGACAAGTGTTACTGTTGATACAAGCCCCTAAGGCGGTGCGAGGTCAGGAGTACTGTCACTCCAGCAGGCTGGTTGTAAAGGCTGTATCACATTAGATTTGACTGGGTAACTTCGTGCTCACACACACAGACACACGGTCCTTGTTTGGGAGTCCATTTGACTAAAGGGACTGTATTTCTAAGTCTTCAAAAAAACTGAGGGACAGTTGAAATTAATGAAATGATTAGCAAAATGCACCTATGATCAACAACCAATTTGACAGAGCTTGAATAATTTTTTAAAGAATAATGGACTAATGTTGCACAATCCAGGTGTGGAAAGCTCGTCGAGACTTACCCGGAAAGAACCACAGCTGTAATCACTGCCAAGGGTGACTCTAACATGTATTGACTCAGGGGTTGAATACTTATTATAAGTAAATGCAATATTTCTGTATTTCATTTTCAATACATTTGCAAAAATGCCTAAACATTTTCACCTTGTCATTTTGGGGTATTGTGTGTAGATGGGTGAGAAAAAGTATACATTTTAATCAATTTTAAATTCACACTGTAACACATTTTTTGGGGGGGAATAAGTCAAATGGTAAGAATACTTTCTGAAGGCACTGTACATACTAGTAACTGCTCCCTATTGTGCAGTGTCATGGCTTCTGTTTTGCTGATGTGGGAAAAACATACTTGCTTGAATATACAGTGGGGGCCGAAATTATTGACACCCTTCATAAAGATGAGCAATAATGACTGTGTAAAATAAATAATTCAAATACTGAGCTATAATGTATGCAAAAAGAAAAAGGGAAAATATATTTTTTTAAACTAATACAAATTTTTTTCAAAAATAAATAGGGGTCAAAATGATTGACACTCCTAAATATTCTTATAAATAAGTAGTCAAAAGTTTAGTATTTGGTCCCATATTCCTAGCACGCAATGATTACATCAAGCTTGTGACTCCCATGAGGCTGAAAGAAAGTGTTATAATTTCCTGTCATAAAAAAGAAGAAGACATGTTGATATGCTATCCGGGGGGCCCGATCTCTGGGGGGGACCACCGCCCCCAAAAGCTTGTTGGCTGCGGGGGTGTGGGGGGTGCTACGCCAGTGAAAATGACACAATAGATTATTTACCATTTCATTTCTATTGGGCACAAAATAATCTGAAACACAACCAAAATGAACTGAAAATGCATCCAACAAGTTTGTAGAGTCACAAGCTTGATGTAGTCATTGCGTGCTAGGAATATGGGACCAAATTCCTTTACCACCTGCATCCCTCATCTACTCTTCAACAGATTGTAACAGCACATTTTATGGAATTGCATCATGAGACTCACATAGAGTCAAGTAGGCCTACTGCAGTTTACCAGAAAGAGTGTGACAGAAAAAGAGAGCAGGATAGAGAGAGATTGGAGGGGGATCTTATGCCCATATCAAGCTGAGTCAGAGGACCTGAGTCAGCCAAACTGCTAGCGTCAGACATGTGGCTGCCACCCACCTGTAATGTGGCAGGTAGTTCACTCGCCGACGCCCACACGCACCCTCGACTAGAGGGAAAATGATTGGCTCATTTTTGCTTCCCCACAGTGGCATGTTGTCTCGTCCACCCCCCCCCCCACCCCCCCCATTCTACTGATGTGGATGAAGGAAAAGAGGGAAGACCGAGTATCTATGGAAACACAGCGAGCTTGTTGATTTGTGGCAGATTTGGTGCATTCCCTTTGGGTGCCTGGAGTTATAACAGGATTAGACAGAGAATCTGAAGAGGAGTGTTGATAAAAAGAGTGATCTATTTCTTTGTCTCCGTCTGGCATGGTGTGTCTGCCCCGTCTTTATACACACAGGACAGATGTTGAGAAAATACCTCGTTAGCAATGTGTGCCTCCACATTATTGCACCGAGAACCCGCTGCCATTGATCAGAGGAGATGTAATCAGAGACATTCATTGAGATGACAAGGTCTGTTTGGCTGAGTACAACTATTCACAACAGACACCATCCAAACAGTACATCTGGAAGAAAGGCCCTGGTTGTGTCCAAAATGGTACACTATTCATTTTATGGACCCTGGTCAAAAGTAGTGCACTATATACAGTGCCTTCAGAAAGTATTCACACCCCTTGACTTTTTCTACATTGTGTTGTGTTACAGCCTGAATTTAAAATGGATTAAATTGAGATTTCTGTCACTGGCCTACACACTACACAATGGCCCCATAATGTCAAAGTGGAATTATGTTTTCTGAAAATTTTACAAATTAGTTAAAAATAAAAAGCTGAAATGTCTTGAGTCATTAAATGTTTTACCCGTTTGTTATGGCAAGCCAATATAAGTTCAGGAGTAAAAATGTGCTTAACAAATCGCACAATAAGTTGCATGGACTCACTTTGTATGCAATAATAGTGTTTAACATATTTTTGAAAGCCTACGTTATCTCTGTACCCCACACATACAATTATCTGTAAAGTCCGTCAGTCGAGCAGTGAATTTCAAACACAGATTCAATCACAAAGACCAGGGATGTTTTCCAAAGCCTCGCAAAGAAGGGTACGTATTGGTAGATAGTTTTTTTTTTAAAGCAGACGTTGAATGTCCCTTTGAGCATGATGAAGTTATTAAATACACTTTGGATGGTGTATCAATACACCCAGTCACTACGAAGATACAGGCGTCCTTTCTAACTCGGTTGCCGGGGAGGAAGGAAACCGCTCAGGGATTTCACAATGAGGCCAATGGTGACTTTAAAACAGTTTGAGTTTAATGGCTGTGATAGGACAAAACTGGGGATGGATCAACAACATTATAGTTACTCCACAATACTAACCTAAATGACGGGGGGAAAAGAATACAACATTTTCCAAAACATGCGCCCTGTTTGTAATAAGGCACTAAAGTAATACTGCAAAAAATGTGGCAAAGAAATTCACTTTATGTCCTGAATACAAAGCGTTATGTTTGGAGAAAATCCAACACAACACTTTACTGAGTACCACTTTTCATATTTTCAAGCATGGTGGGGGGGCTGCATCATGTTATGGGAATGCTTTTCATCAGCAAGGACTAGGGAGTTTTCTTAGGATAAAAATGAAAGGAATAGCTCTAAGCACAGGCAAAATCCTAGTGTCTGCTTTCCAACTGACACCGGAAGACAAATTCACCTTTCAACAGGACAATGAACTAAAACACAAGGCCAAATATAAACTTTAGTTGCTTACCAAGACAACATTGAATGTATCTGAGTGGCCTAGTCACAGTTATGACCTAAATCGGTTTGAAAATATATGTCAAGACTTGAAAATGGCTGTCTAGCAATGATCAACACCCAACGCGACAGTTGAAGAATTTTAAAGAGTAATGTGCAGATATTGTACATCCAGGTGTACAAAGGTCTTAGAGACTTACCCAGAAATACTCACATCTGTAATCATGCCAAAGCTGGTTTTAACATTTAAAACTATATAGGGAATAGGTTGCCATTTTGGACGTAGCCCTCTCCATAAAGCCTACAGTACAATCAACCTCTGCAACAGGGATATGTAGCTATTACAGGTCTTTTTGCTGTTGTTTCCTCTCTTTCTTTATGCCGTTTGTTCCTCTCCTTAATCCTCATCCAGTTGTTCAAACGGCCTTAAGTGTCTCGTCTAGCACTTAAATCCCCTTCGCTATGCCTGATTGGCTGTAGCTAGCTGCTCAGAGAGACAGAGCGAGACAAAGCTGAGAGTGTAGTTAGGGGGCACCGAAGGAATACAGAGTTGCTGTACATAAAGTTTAGGGATTCACTATACCTGCTTGAAATGGAGCA
This sequence comes from Salvelinus fontinalis, assembly GCF_029448725.1. NCBI lineage: Eukaryota > Metazoa > Chordata > Actinopteri > Salmoniformes > Salmonidae > Salvelinus > Salvelinus fontinalis. Next base: position 8,422,104 of record NC_074672.1, read on the forward strand.
GTGGGTGAATATGTGACGGCTAAAGTCGACTGTCAATAGTGAGATAGACAAACATATGGGGAGAGAGGCACTCATGTGCCTCACACAAAGAGAGAGACATAAACAGATATTTAGGCTTAAATGTAAATGGTGTGGGTTCCCCGTTAATGATACCGCGGCAAGGCAAAGTACATGACATTTGAAACAGCCACTGACTGGCTTGCTGAATG